>NC_091432.1:199260581-199626831 GCF_964237555.1 Oryctolagus cuniculus | reverse complement strand
CGGCCGCAACGTCTGGAGCTTCATCAGAAGTGGAGCAGCCAGGACTCGCACCTGTGCCCATATGGGATGCTGACACTACAGGCGGTGGCTTTACCAGCTATGCCACAGTGTCAGCCCCAATCAAAAGAATTTTATATTTTATTTGGAAAGGCAAAGGCTGATTGATAATGGCTGAAACAATCCCAAAAGTGAATTATATTGAGGCCAGTATTTTGGCACAGGGGGTAAGCTGCCTTCCACAACGCCAGATTCTCGTATGGGCGCCGGTTCTAGTTCTGGCTGCTCCACTTCTCATCCACATCCCTGCCAGTGCACCTAGGAAAGCAGTAGAAGATGGATCAAGTGCTTGAGTCCCTGAACCCACGTGGAAAACCCAGAAGAAGATCCAGGCTCCTGACTTCTGCCTGGCCTAGCCCCAGCCAATGTGAACATTTGGGGCATGAACCAGTGGATGGAAGATCTCTCTCTCTCTCTCTCTCTGTTTCTCCTTCTCTATGTGTAGCTCTGCCTTTTAAATAAATCAATAAATCTTAAAAAAATTAATTACAAAATGAGGAGACTTACCCTACCAGATTTCAAGATTTACTAAGGGGGCTGGCACTGTGGCATAGTGGGTAAAGCCACCAGCTGCTCCGCTGGCATCCCATATGGGCACCTGTTCAAGTCCTGAATGCTTCACTTCCCATCCAGCTCTCTGCTGTGGCCTGGGAAAGCAGTGGAAGATGGCCCAAGTCCTTGGGTCCCTGCACCCGCGTGGGAGACCCGGAAGAAGCTCCTGGCTCCTGGCTTCGGATCAGTGCAGCTCCTGCCATTGCGGCCAACTGGGGAGTGAACCAGCAGGTGGAAGACTTCTCTCTCTGTGTGTAACTCTGATTTTCAAATAAATAATAAATCTTTTAAAAAAGACTTACTATGAAGCTATAACAGTCAAAGCAGTGTGGTTTTGGTGAAAGGAAGGACAAATCAGTCAAAAGAACAGAACAGAGGGTCCGGACACATCTACTGTCACTCAGCTTTTTACGAGGAAGGCACAGCAGTTAAATGCAGAAAGACAAACGGCACGGGAACAGCTGGCCATCGTAGGAGAAACAGGAACCTTGACCCACCTCACACCATATGTAGCAGTACTTCAAGGTGGCTATTAACCTAAAGGTAAAAAAAAATCATGGGAGCAGGTGTTGTGTTGTGGGAGCGGGTGTTGTGGGAGCAGGTGTTGTGGTGCAGTGGTTAAGGTGCCTCTGGGGACCCCTCAGCCCACATAAAGACTGCCTGGCTGGAGTCCCTCCTCTGCTTCTGATCCGGCTTCCTGCTAGTGAGCACCCTGGGAGGCAACGAGTGATGGATCATATATTTGGGTCTCTGCTCCCCACATCAGACCAAGACGGAGTTCTGGGCTCCTGACTCTGGTCTGGCCCAGCCCTGGCTGTTGGAGGCATTTGGGGAATGAACCAGCAAAATGGAAGAGCTCCCTCTCTCTCCTTCTGTCACTCTGTCATTCAAACAACTAAAAATAAACAAAACTTTTTTTTAAAAAAAAAGTGAAAACAATAAAATTATTTTAAAAGAGCATGGGATATCTTTGTGATATTAGGGAAAGCAAAGTTTTGTTAAGAACACAGAAAATATCAATTACAAACAAAAAAAATTGAGAAAATGGACTTGATCAAACTTCAAGCTTAATCTCATCAGCAAGTGCTAGCAAGAAAATAAATAGGGAAGCCCTAGACTGAAGGTATTTACAACACTGGACAGGAAGACGTGTATCCAAAGTATATAAACTCCCATAACCCAGAAACAGAGGTAAGTAGTACAATTTATATTTTAAAAAGGGCAAAATACTTGAACAGGCACTTCACAAAGGCAGATATAGAAATGCCTTATACGTGCTCTAAAGGTCATTTAACATCATCTGCCATCAGGAATTTGCTAATCAAAACTATGGTGCAAGGCCACCTGCCATCTAGAATGGCTAAGATGATGCAGGACGTAAGTCACATGCACTGTGGTTTGGTACAACCACTTCTGAAACTGCCCCACTATTTCTCGAAAAGTTAGACTTACGAGACCAGTACTGTGGCATAGCAGGTAAAGCTGCTGACTACAATGCCGGCGTCCCACATGGGCTCTGGTTTGTGTCCCAGCTGCTCCACTTCTGATCCAGCTCCCTGCTAATGCACCTGGGAAAGCAGCAGAGGATGGCTCAAGTGCTCTGGGCCTGTACCCACATGGGAGATCTTTTTGAAGCTCCTGGCTCCTGGCTTTGGTCTGGTTCAGCCCTCGCTATTGTGGCCATCTGGGGAGTGAATGAGAGAATGGAAGACCTCTCTCTCTCTCTCTCTAACTCTGACTTCCAAAATGAATAAATATTTTTTAAAAAAGTTAAACATGCAAGAAAAATAGCATGAAAAGATGGCGCGAAATGTCCACAATCTTTGCGAAGCCCCTTGTAGACCTACTGTAGACCCAGTAATTTCACCTCCAGCATTCTTCCAAGAGAAGTAAAAGCCTGCGTCCTCAGAGAGGCAGTACGAGGATTGGCACAGAGAAAGCCACAAGAGATCAACACTGGCAGGAACCTGGCTGTCTACCATCAGGGCATGGGTTAGGAAGCTGTGTGTAGTCACTCAGTGGAATTCCACTCAGCAATAGGGAGGACCATCACAGATGCGTGCAGCAACATGGAAGACTCCCAAAGTATGATGATAAATGGAAGAAGCCTGAAGCAAAAACTGTAATTCATGATTCCACTTCGTCTAGAACAGGCCCAGCTGACCTGTACTAATAGAACTCAGATTAGTTGAGGTGGGGCTGCCTGGAAAAGGCCTGTCTTTTTTTTTTTTTTTTTTTTTTTTAGATTTATTTATTTATTTGAAAGTCAGAGTTACACAGAGAGAGGAGAGGCAGAGAAAGGTCTTCTATCCACTGCTTCATTCCCCAATTGGCCACAACGGCTGGAGCTGCACTGATCCAAAGCCAGGAGCCAGGAGCTTCCTCTAGGTCTCCCACATGGGTGCAGAGGCCCAAGGACTTGGGCCATCCTCTATTGTTTTCCCAGCCCACAACAGAGAGTGAGATCAGAAGTGGAGCAGCTGGGACTCGAACCGGTGCCCATATGGGATGCCGGCATTGCAGGTGGCGACTCTACCTGCTACGCCACAGCACCGCCCCCAAAGCCCTGTCTTAATAATGTGCTCGTGAAACTGATGGAACACACACTTAGGACCCGAAGCGCTCACTACAAATTACACCAGCGGGGTCGGCCGCCACCTGCAAGGGAGGCAGGACAGTCACGCCCCCGGGATAGGTTAAGTCAGCTCCATCACGAGGCAGAAGGGCAGAAGGAATCGTGGGCGGGAAACTGGACACCCGCACAATCCCAAGGCCGGCCTGGGTCTCACAGCTCGCCTGGTAGTATTCCATTTTGCAGATGGCAGATTCTCTGCTACAGAAAGTATCGAAGCCCAGCGCCACCAGCTGGAGGAACTGCAGGTGCTTAGCTGGAGAACGCAACATTGAGAAGACCGCAACATTGAGAAGACCGCAGAGCTGCTTACAAATTCCAGAAGCTCAGAGGACAAGGCATTTCAGTTCCTCCAGTGACCCCCAAGAGTAGGGAAAGATCGATGGGAAGAAAACTCGCCGTGGGAGAGCCGTGCTCCTCCCCAGAGTCTCCGGGGAGTCCAGTGAAGAACACACAGCTGACAGGACCCGCAGTGACAGAAGCAGAGCCAGAGCCCAATACTCCTCCCTGCCCACTCACCCTGTGCCCACTTCAGTGGCATCAGGGAGGCAGTGTGGCTAAGTGGGGAGCGCAGAGACTCCGGAGTCACACAGGCAGTGTGTCCACCGCGAACAAGCTCATGGCCTTTGGGTTGGTGAACATTTCTGACCTTTAGTTTTTCCATCTGTAAAATGGGACTGGCTGATACGATTGAGAGAGTGTATGTGAAATTGCAGGGCACCTGGCACCCAGCAGGCCAGTGCCCAGGAAACAGCGGCTATGCTTATCGGGCCTGGAGAGTGTGCTAGCCACTGCCAGTGACCTTGCCACAGCCCGCAGCCCGCATCCTCCAAGCTGGGAAACATCTGGGCCCTTTGCAGTGTGCCTGCGAGTCAAGCAGTGCTGGAGTGCTAATTAAAACTGCAACTCTGTTTGCATTATCAAATGTCAGGGTTTTTTTTTTCCCCCTTCCCACAGAGCAAAGATTTTTCTTATCAAAAATCTATTCACTAAAATGCTAATGATCGTCAGTGATTAGAAACTGCTGCTCAAATTTGCAGGGTCCCCACGGGCCTCTCAGACATGGCTTGTAACTTGTCAGTTGAAGAAATGTTCTCAACAAGTCAAACTTTGCTGTTGAAAAAAAAAAGTTAAAAAAAAAAAAAAGAGATTTCATTTCCTTAACGCTTCACTGTGCCGGTCCAGGAGGGACTTCTGAGTTAAATGACAGAGACCACATTATTACTCGTGGAGTCAGTTCTAATAGAAGTCTCGCCAGGCGCCGTATCCTCAGACAGGCCCTGGAAACCTGCTCATAAAAGTCCCTCCCGCTCATCTTCATTTCAATGAGTGTTTAGTTCGCCCAAAAGCGGCCCAGTGAGCGATGTGCTTTGATCATCTTCTTCTCGGCCTTCCTCCTCCTCTTAGGTCACATGCGTAGCGCTGCCTGCCTCCACCTGCAGCCACCGTCCCAGAGCCGCCAGCTGTCCTCCGTGGTCAGCGCGGGGGACCTGGGGCTCCCGCAGAACGAGCTGGGCCAGTGCCATGGCGGGGCAGCTCATCCCGGGCTCTGGGCTGCCCTGGCACATGGGGGCACGTGCAGGCCTCTCCCAGGAGCTGACACGCGCTTGCCCTGCCTGTCTTGGTTCTGGGTAGATTCCAAGATACACACAGCGGCACTGTGGCCGTCCAGTCATTGTGGACACGGGTAGAAGTTTGGTGTGTCCTCTTCCTTAGCCCAGCTGGAGGGGGTGGAGTCAGGAGGGTCCGGTTCCAAGTCACGGTTAGAACACAGACTCTGCAGACAGACAGGCCTGGGTTTAATTTCAGCTCAACCATTCTCTCTCATTCAGTCAAGAAATATTCTCAAGCACCTATCTTGCACCAGGTACTGTGCTGGACGCTGGCAGCAGAGTGCCGAGCCAGAGGTTGCTCCTGACACTGACAGTCTTGGGGAACAAACAACAGTCAATTCAGGAGGCCGGCACTGTGGCGTAGTGGACTAACCCTCTGCCTGCAGTGCCAGCATCCCATACGGGTGCCGGGTTCGAGTCCTGGTTGCTCCACTTCTAATCCAGCTCCCTGCTGTGGCCTGGGAAAGCAGTAGAAGATGGCCCAAGTGCTTGAGCCCCTGCACCCTCATGGGAGATCTGGAAGAAGCTCCTGGCTCCTGGCTCCTGGCTTAGGATCGGTTCAGCCCTGGCCACTGAAGCCATCTAAGGGGTGAATCAACAGATGGAAGACTTCTCTCTCTCTCTCTCTCTCTCTGCCTCTGCCTCTCTGTAATGCTGCCTTTTTTTTTTTTTTTTTTTTTTTTTTTGCCAGAGTTAGACAGTGATAGAGAGACAGAGAGAGAGAGAGAAAGGTCTTCCTTCCATTGGTTCACCCCCCGAAGTGGCCGCTACGGCCAGCGTGCTGCGCCAATCCGAAGCCAGGAGCCAGGTGCTTCCTCCTGGTCTCCCATGCAGGTGCAGGGCCCAAGGACTTGGGCCATCCTCCACTGCCCTCCTGGGCCACAGCAGAGAGCTGGACTGGAAGAGGAACAACCAGGACAGGACCAGCGCCCCAACCAGGACTAGAACCTGGAGTGCCGGCGCCGCAGGCGGAGGATTTGCCTAGGGAGCTGTGGCACCGGCCTGTAATGCTGCCTTTCAATTAGATAACTAAACAAATCTTTTAAAAAGAAAGAACCCAAAGAATTCAGAAAAAAAAAATACATGGTTAGAGGCACTGATGACTGTTTGGCCAGGCCTGGAACTCCATTAGAACTCCAAGTACTGGGGCCATCCTCCACTGCTTTCCTAGGTGCATTAGCAGGAAGCTGGATCAGAAGTGGAGCAGCCGGTAACCGGCGCCCATATGGGATGCTGGCATTGCAGGTGGTGGCTTAACCCACTACACCCCAACAGAGGCCCCAGGCTTAAAGGGTGGTCTCTGGACCAAAAGCATCAACATCACCTGGGAGCATGCTAGAAATGCAGTTTCTCAGGTCCTGACCCAGCAGGTCAGGGGGGGATGGAGTGGGGCCTCCCAGTGGCTCTAGTGTAGGCTCAGCTTGGGGGGGGGGTGGTACAGAATACCAGTGACTGGCCTAAGGAAGAGGGGGTCACGGTGAGCCTCAGGGATGAGGAGGATGCGGGCGAGAGCCTGAGAAAGGGCACCCTGGCCGTGTGCACGCGAGCCTGTTTCCTCAGCTGAACCGCCACGGGGTTGTGATGGAGACTCCTGTTCACCATTATTTTTATTTTATTTCAGAACATGATGCCAGCAGGTGCCAGCTTGTGGATCCCCCTACACACACACACACACACTAAAGATAGCAAAGAGGCCTCTGGGAGGCTCCCAGGCCCAGCCCGAGGCTCCAGCCTGAGGCTGGACCAGAAGCAGGAGCAGCAAAGTTCCCGAGGCACTGCGGTGCAGGGGCGATGGCACAGCTCCACTCGCACCCCCTCGCCCCTGTAAGTTCTGTTTGCAGAGAATGTCTAAGTGCCTAGGCCTTGTGCATTTTTTTTTTTTTTTGACAGGCAGAGTGGACAGTGAGAGAGAGAGACAGAGACAGAGAGAAAGGTCTTCCTTTGCCGTTGGTTCACCCTCCAATGGCCGCCGTGGCTGGCGCGCTATGGCCGGCGCACCGCACTGACCCGATGGCAGGAGCCAGGAGCCAGGTGCTTCTCCTGGTCTCCCATGGGGTGCAGGGCCCAAGCACCTGGGCCATCCTCCACTGCACTCCCTGGCCACAGCAGAGGGCTGGCCTGGAAGAGGGGCAACCGGGACAGAATCTGGCGCCCCGACCGGGACTAGAACCTGGTGTGCCGGCGCCGCTAGGCGGAGGATTAGCCTAGTGAGCCGCGGCGCCGGCCGGCCTTGTGCATTTTTAAAGGAGCACAGGCCCTGGCAGATCCTCCCAACAAGAGCCTTTGGTCTGCGGAGGGAGACTTGTCTAAGAATCAGAGAAGTCCTGGCCAGCAGCAGCCATTCTGTGAATCACAGCCAACCGCCTACTGAGCACATGGTTGCTGACCTCAGGGGCTTGTGATTCAGTTTGGGGGTAGAAGACACATAAGCAGCCGCTCAGAACACAAGGCACAGGGGACCAGCATCATGGGATAGCAGGCTAAGCCACCTCCTGCAACACTGGCATCCCATGTGGGCGCTGGTTGGTGTCCCGGCTGCTCCACTTCTGATCCAGCTCCCTGTTAATGCACCTGCGAAAGCAGCAGAACATGGCCCAAGTGCTTGGGCCCCTGCACCCATGTGGGAGACCTGAATGAAGCTCCTGGCTTTGGCCTGACCCAGCTCGGGCTGTCTCTCTCTCTCTCTCTCTCTCTCTCTGTAACTCTGGCTTTCAAAATAAATAAATCTAAAAAAAAAAAAAAAAAAAAAAAAAAAAGAACACAGGTAGCAAATGCTATTAGGCAGATGTCATGTGTCTGGGGGACAGGGACAGGGAGATTGATTCCTGCTGGGGACTTGGGGACACCTTCCTAGATGCACCTTCCCTTGGGGACATCCATCACTCCTTGCCAGAGCTTCCGAGTCTAAAGAGCTGATTATTCCCTCCTACACTGCATCGCTCTGGGGACTGTAAATCAAAAATTCCAGCTCATAGAAATCCTCCATCCTTGCACAACAGAGAGACTCCAAGTTGGTCTAACCTCCCTGTCAGCCCTTTGGAAGGAGATGAAGATGTTCGCGAGCTGCCGCCATTGCGGCGTGGAACCGACGGTTCCCTTGGAAATATCTGGACCAATTCTCGCACTGCAGAGACGAGGAGCTGAGGCCAGAGAAGGGAGGGATGCTGCCAGGGCTTCAGGCTGAGTCCAGGGCAGTGCTGGCCCTGGAAGCCTGGGCTGCAGCTGTCTGCAGGGTGAAAGCAGGAACCACTGCTCTGGGTTTGTTACTAGGGGCACCTGGGACCCCGAGCTGGGCCTTTTTGCTCTCATCAGTTATCACCGAGCTCTTGCCCTTGTCCCCAGAGCCTAAGCCCACCTACCAGGATTGTCTCCTGCCCCAGGAGAGACAGACCAGAGCCCAGAGTTGAGGCGGTACCACGTCTCTTCCAGACCATTCCTCCCTGCTTGCCCTGTTCCATCGCTTCTGACCAGCTGCTTGCTCCTTGCCCTGGACTTTGGCCACGAAGGAACGGGACACTTCCGTGGGCTCAGCACCGCTTCTGTTTCAACCTGCTGCCAGCAGGCGTGCTCCTGGCAGAGCCATGTTCCTCAGACCCCTCCACCAGCCAGGTCTCCCCCACCCATGCCTGCTGCTCACCACGCAGGTCCTTGCCTCTTGCCACACTGCTCTGGCCCCACGAGTGGCGCCCCAGCTGCCCATCCTGTTGTGGCTGCAGCAAGAAGTGTGCAGCTAAGCAACAGCATCCCTCTGCTTTAAAAGTTGGATAAATCCCCTAAGTTAGGAAAGCAAATCATAGAACTGTAGGTCTGATTAATGGGAACTACACTGCCTAGAATCGATGACGTGAACTTGGGTTAATCGGTCATCTAGATAGCAGCAATTATTTGCATCATTATCACGTGTCGGAGAACCTCTGCTCTGAGTTGAACTTGGTGATGGCACTGGGCTCTGGTGAAATGCCCTGGGCTTTCACAGCACCGATGGCTTTGTCCGCTCCAGGTTCTAAGGAGGGAGAGGCTGCATGTATTAGTTTAAAACACTGGGGCCAGCGCTGTGGTGTAGCGGTGGAGCTGTCATCTGCAGTGCCAGCATCCCATTTGGGCACCGGTTCAAGTCCCAGCTGCTCCACTTCCAATCCAGCTCTCTGCTATGGCCTGGGAAAGCAGTAGAAAATGGCACAAGTGCGTGGGCCCCTGCACCTGCGTGGGAGACCCTAAAGAAGCTCCTGGCTCTTGGCTTCAGATTGGCCCAGATCCAGCCATTGCAGCCATTTGGAGAATAGACCAGCAGATGGAGGAACTCTCTCTCTCTCTCTCTCTCTCTCTCTCTCTCTCTCTCTCTCTGCCTTTCAAATAAATAAATAAATCTTTCAAAAAATTAAAAGAAACATTCTGCCTTGTTCAGGTGTGGGGTCAGCTGCTGAGTTCATGTAATCGTCTTGTTAAGGGGCAGCAGAGGCCACCTGTGCCCACTGCAAGCCCTGGCAAGAAGCTCCCCACGTCTCTCTGGGGGTGGTCCACCACCCACACTGTTGAGGATTTCTGGAGCTGCGGAACTTACTACCTACCAGCGCTCCGTCTGATCTCAGAGCAACACTAGTTGAGGGGTAGTTCCTTCTCAAGTGGAGTCAAAATCTGCCTCTTGGGGCTGGCCCTGTAGTGCCGCAGTAGGTTAAGCTGTTGCTTGCAGCCCTGGCAGCCCATATGAGTCCAGGTTCAAATCCTGGATGCTCCACTTCCAATGCAGCACTTGAGAAGGTGCTTGGGACCTTGCACCTGTGTGGGGGACCTGGACAGAGCTCCTGGCTCCTGGCCCAGCCTTGGGCATTGCAGCCATTTGGGAAGTGAACCAGTGGGTAGAAGAGCTCGCTCGCTCTCTCTCTCTCTCTCTCTCTCACAGCTTTCAAATAAAAAAATAAATTTTATATGTATATATATTTTTAATGTGCCTTTGTGGCTTACCCCCTTGTCCTGATTCTGTTGATCTAGAACTTACAGAGAAGTCTTCCTCTCATGGTTTTCCCAGTGTTTTGGGCCACTGAGGCCACCAGATGCCAAGAGGCAGTATGGGGGACCCTCTGGGTTCACGCCCAGGCTCTGCACCTGCTGGCGGTCCCTGTGTTCAGAGCGTTATCCACCTCTCCGCACCTCGGCTGCCCTCACTGAGACTGAGGGGCGGCATGTTGAGCTCAGCACCTGGGCGTCACAGGTTCGGGCTGCGAGTTAGCCGCCAGCGCTTTCTTGGTCTCACCACGTAAACACTCTCCGTTTACTCCCACTTCCCCTTAAAGATGGCTTAAGACTCCATTATATGGGGGTCCTGGACATTCCTCCCATCAAGTCCGAGAAACAACAAAGGGTTGTTAGGAGAATGACACGAGCTGAAGTGCCGAAGGCAGTGGCCTCGCACGTGGGGAGCCTCCATACACATACGCCCGCTAGGGTGATCGGCGCTCATTTAGCTGTTAAAACTATTCCAAAACGGAGGCAGGCAATTGTCTGCTCATCTGCACGGCTCCGACTGAGCTGACTTCTGCATATCTTCGATGTGTACCTAAGTGAAATGTCTTAAATAAAGATCAGGCGTGTGTGCAGCAAACGGCTCTAATTACTCGGCGCGGGCAGGCTCAGCCCCGTCTTTGGAGACTCCCGGAGTCTCCGCTTCCGCTTCCCCCCAGGTATTGCGCTTCACGGTGATGAATGGCACGGATGCTTGGAACAGAAAAGCTGCTTCCGCGGGGCTTTGGCGGCAGCAGGAGAAGCAGTTGGTTGGTGTTTGAAACGCAGAGCCTTGGAGCGGAGGCCTGGAGCTGCCTGCTCAGCCTGGAGGCGCATGGAGCACGGGAGAGGCCTGCACCCGCTGCCGCACCAGGCATGGCTCCTGGGGTCACTGGTGAGGCCACAGCTCCTGATGCGGCTGTTCCCGCCACGGGGCATTCTCCGGGAACTCAGCCGTGCCTCCTGAGAAACCCCAAAAGGCACACGTGCCCGGCTTTATCCCTCTTTCGACACACACTGGTGCTACTCAGTTGTGCTCCAGTGCTTCAGTGGGAGTGGAAGCCAGGTTTGTCTGGTGCCGAAGTCTGTGCTCCAGCCTTTCCATTATCATACCACTTCTCTTCTTCCTGACCCCCAAGTCCAATGCCATGTGGCGTTCCTGGCCCCAGCCTGCTATAATCAAACTCCAAGGGCCACATGGTGCCACTCCACTCCACCCAGCAGGAAGTAGTTCCCTGCCCCCTGGAAATGCTCCTCCACGGACCCCTGGACCTCAAGGGCACAGGAAGTGCGTGGAATCCTCTCTCCTATGGTCCTGTGGCCATTTTTCTTTAAGATTTGTTTATTTGAAAGGCAGAGTTACAGAGAGGCAGAGGCAGAGAGAGAAGTCTTCCATCTGTTGGTTCACTCCCCAAATGGCTGCAATGGCTGGAGCTGCGCCCATCCAAAGCCAGGAGCCAGGAGCTTCTTCCTGGTCTCCCACAAGGGTGCAGGAAACCAAAGACTTGGGCCATCTTCCACTGCTTTCCCAGGCCATAGCAGAGAGCTGGATCAGAAGTGGAGCAGCCGGGTCTTGAACCGGTGCCCATATGGGATGCCAGCACTGCAGGTTGCGGCTTTACCTGCTACACCACAGTGCCAGGCCCCCCTTTTTTCAGATTTTATTTATTTATTTGAGAGGTAGCGCTACAGACAGAGAGAGGGAGAGACAGAGAGAAATATCTTCCATCTGCTGATTGGCTCCCCAGATGGCTGCAATGGAGCTGGGCCAACCCGAAGCCAGGAGCCAGGAACTTCTTCCAGGTCTCCCACATGGGTTCAGGGGCCCAAGGACTTGGTCCCTCTTCTACTGCTTTCCCAGGCCATCAGCAGGGAGCTGCACTGGAAGTGGAGCAGCCGGGACTAGAACCCTCACCCATATGGGATGCTGAGGTCGCAGGTGGAGGCTTAGCCTGCTGAGCCACAGTGCCAGCCCAGGTTCCTTTCCCTTGTGACTGGTGCTCTCCCTCCTATCCTGAGCCACGCTTCCACCTAAAATTCAACCTCACTGCGCGCCTCAGTTTGCTAAAACCATTCCAAGACTCTCAGTGCCCTCAGGAGAGAGGTTTGGCATTCACGGCTCCGCGAGTGGGCTCTGCTTCCTTTCCGACCATCACTATCCCTCCTGCCTTCCCTCTGAAGGAGGGCCACGGCCAGGCCGCCTTGCCGCTCACTCACAGGCTCCCGAGTGCCCCACCTCGTCCTCCACTGTGTTTCACAGGCCGCAGCCAGACTTCCAGCGCCCATCGTCGCGGGTTATGAGTGGCTGTGAACAACCAAACTGGGACTGTGCAAGCATCTCAGTGCCCTCCTCTATAGCATGGGGATGAAACCACGGAGCGTGGTGAGTCTGAGATAAAGCACGCACCAGTCCACGCAAAGGCACAGGCAGCCAAACACGAGGCAGGACAGAAGAAACCTTGTGATAACCCAGACCTCTCAGGCGCAAGCATGTAGGGCTCCCCCACCCCTTTCTGATCTTCGCCAGCTGCATGTGAACACACACACACAATCACACACGCACATGCACACACACACACACGCACACACAAATGTGCAAGCACACACACACCGTCATGCACAAGCCCCTCCGTGGTTCCCTCCCTCCCTTACCCAGCCCCCCAGCGCCTGCCCCATCACAGCCTGAGTCACTCTGCGGCCCCTCGTCTGTGCACGTTGTCTCCCCGCCCCCACACTGAGGCGCTCAGGGCAGGGACCACATCTGATTTCTTTCTGTGTCCCCAGAGACCCCACCAGGCCTGATGCAGAGTGGGGGCTTCTGACACCGCAGCACAGGATGCTAAACACCAACTTCCCCAAAGCCTGAGCATTCACAGCAGACAAAAAAAAGAAGAAAAAAAAAAAAAAGCTCATTTTGCAACCTCCCCTCCACCTCCCTTAAACGTAATGCAGCTGCAACAAACAAAAACAAACAGGATGAGCCCAGCCTGGCTCGCCCCCAGCGCTGCACTTTCAAACATCATCTGCTTTCCCACTCCAGGGCCTATCCATCATCTTTGCCAGAATCTGTCCCTGAGGGCTGTGGCAGGAGAATCGTCAACATTTAACACAATCAGAGCTTGTTCCGCGGGGGGAGGGGCGGCTGTCTTCCCCGCCTGCAGTCTCTGTCCAGGCCTTCCTCCTCCTTCCCCCTTCATCAAGGAGCCAGGGCAGGACAAACACACACATCGGCCCCCTGGGAACGCTCGTCTCTCCCGCCCCAGCCAAGCCTTGTGCTTCCGGCCTGTCTTGGCCTCATTCAAATGTTCTTACCTGCCCATGGCTATACAGCAGTCAGTGGCCTGGCGCTGGGGCTGGTGGCTCTTCTACAGTAACTCTTGTACCTGAACACTGAATTTCTAGAAACACAGGTCCCAGTGGAAAGTTAGAAGCTCAGGAATCCCAGTTGGGGTCAGCATTTCTGCTCAGCAGGTTCAGCTGCGCCTGGGACATATCAGCATTCCAGTTGAAATCCCGGCTGCCCCACTTCCAATCCAGCTCCTGGCTAATGAGCCTGGGAAGGCAGCGCAAGATGGCCTGGGTACTCGGGCCCCCACCACCCAGGTGGGAGACAAGGATGGAGTTCCAGACTCCTGGCTTTGGCCTGGATAGCTCTCGTGGTTGTGGTCATCTGGGGAGTGAACCAGCAGGTGGAAGCTCGCTCGCTCTCTTTCTCTCTTTCTCTTTCTCTTTCTCTTTCTCTTTCTCTTTCTCTTTCTCTTTCTCTTTCTCTTTCTCTTTCTCTTTCTCTTTCTCTTTCTCTTTCTCTCTCTCTCTCTCTTTCTCTTTCTCTCTCTCTCTCTCTTTCTGTGTGTGTGTCTCCCTTTATCTCAGTTGCTCTAACTTTCAAATAAATAAATAAACAAATCATTAAAAAGAGAGAAAAAGAATAGAATCCCAGTGAAACCCAGGAGACCCAACCTGTTCGAGAAGGGGAGAGAGGATAAACACACAGCAGAGAACGGCCCTGCTCAGTGGTGTCTGTGTTCAGGGCCTCTTGTTCATCTCTCTGTTTCTGGTTTCACCCCTTTTACTTACGGGACAGAGAAGAATGACAAGGTGGGTACTGGGGGCTTGGCGCCACAGTTCCTCCACACAGATGTCGGGTCCAGAGACACAATGTTTCTGTACTTGACCGTGGCCAGGAGCGACTTGGGTTAAGTATGGTAAAGCAGAGATAAGGAGAGCTCAAGGAGATGGTGGTTACCACCTAGAATTTCCTTCAGCCTATACTTGGGTGTTACCATGCCAGGGCATGTCCTCACTGGCCCTCACTGAAGGCCCCCAGACGTGAGGCTGAGACACCCACCCAAAGCCATCCCTTGCAGGGCACGATTTGGGAGTACAGAGAAAGAGCATGGACAAGGACAATGCAGGTTCTCTCTCCAGCTCACAGCAAAAACAGCCAAGTTCCAGAGGCTCTGCTCCAGGCGAGGCTGGGCCTCTGGGGCCTTTGAGAGAGGGTGGCTTCCCCCAAACCACCCAGGAACAGGCTGATTGATTGAGATGAATTCATTTTTCCTCCTGAACTCAGAGACGAGGGCTTACAAATTGAATGAAATTGATGCAATGTCTGCAAGTGAAGTTATTCAATTTTCAACGCCCTCATTCTGAGCCTTTAACATGCTCCTCACTGTTTTAGGACAAATAATATTTGTTTTCTCCCTGCACAAATATAAAAATGTTTCCGGCACTTGGAAAGCTCCTCTTCGGGGTATTTGCACTGAATTCCATTCTGTAAACGTTTGTGGAGGCATAATTGGGCCGGATACCCAGCAGGTGGCTGACGCTCCTTGCTTGCTGTGTGCCTTGCATTTTTACATGTGTGACCTCACTCAGTGCCCGCAAGAACCCTCTGAAGGGGATGTTGCACCTGCTCCCCAGACGGGGAAGCTGAGACCCGGAGCAGCGCAATGGCTTGCCCAAGGACACAGAGGCAGTCAACGGTGAGTCCGCTTCCAAACTCATGCTGTTCGTAAGGCTCCTCACAACACAAGCCCGTGCGAGGTCATCCGAGTTTGCTGGCCGTCTCCCACTCAGGCTCCTGCAGAGACCACTGCTGACTGGAGAATCTCTGCCACCCAAGACAAGGCTCCCTTCTGCAGGTTCTCGCTCCAGTTCACAGCAAAAACAGCAGGCTGGCGCCGCAGCTCAATAGGCTAATCCTCCGCCTACGGCGCCGGCACACCGGGTTCTAGTCCCGGTCGGGGCGCCGGATTCTGTCCCGGTTGCCCCTCTTCCAGCCAGCTCTCTGCTGTGGCCCGGGAGTGCAGTGGAGGATGGCCCAAGTGCTTGGGCCCTGTACCTGCATGGGAGACCAGGAGAAGCACCTGGCTCCTGGCTTCAGATCAGCGCAGTGTGCTGGTCGCAGCAGCCATTGGAGGGTGAACCAACGGCAAAGGAAGACCTTTTTCTCTCTCTCTCTCTCTCTCTCACTGTCTACTCTGCCTGTAAAAAAAAAAAAAAAAAAAACAGCCAAGTGTTCATGCTCCATCTTTCTCCATCCTTGCTTTTGACCTGCCCTGGGAATGCTAAGCCCAAGACATCCTCCCAAGTCACATCCCTCACCCACAGGCTGGCACATGGTTGCACGGGACCTGGACATCAACAACTGTCGTGAGGAGCTAGCTCTCCTCCTCACAGTACGTACCACATGGCTGCGTCCAGGTGCACCCACTTCTCGTGGTCTAGCCCCTCCAAAACAGCATGAAATCCCATGGCCATTGGGGTGGTCTGGGGACTTTAATGGTGAAGAGGGGACTGACATCTTCCCTGCTGTCATGGGGTTCAATGAGCTGCAGGGACAGGGGTTGCTATAAAGCAAGGCCCCCCTCTGGTTCTGTCTCTTCCAAGCACACCTGCTCACCCTTCCCAGGAGCCATGGCGGGTTCTTGGCTTTCCCCGCCTCCAGAACCACAAGCCCAAATAAACTGTTCTCATTTATAAACGACCCAGTCTCAAGTATTCTGTAGAACAGCAGAAGGGCTGGTGCCGCGGCTCAATAGGCTAATCCTCCGCCTATGGCACCGGCACCCCGGGTTCTGGTCCCGGTTGGGGCACCGGATTCTGTCCCGGTTGCTCCTCTTCCAGGCCAGCTCTCTGCTGTGGCCTGGGAGTGCAGTGGAGGATGGCCCAGGTCCTTCGGCCCTGCACCCTCATGGGAGATCAGGAGAAGCACCTGGCTCCTGGCTTCTGATCATCGCAGTACGCCAGCCGCAGCAGCCATTGGGGGGTGAACCAACGGCAAAGGAAGACCTTTCTCTCTCTCTCACTATCCACTCTGCCTGTCAAAAAAAAAAAAAAAAAAAAAAAAAAAGCAGAAGATGGGCTATGCCACCAGGACAGCCCTGACGGGGCAGCAGGTGCAGCCGTGCCCGCAGCTCTGGAAAGCTCTGTGCTTGCCACAGCCTCAGGCAGCCGGTAAGCGATGGTGGCCCAGTGGAGCAAAGTGGGAGCTGGACTCAGAGAGAGGAAAGTCACAGGGCATGACGGGCGGAGCTCTCTGACGCCCTGCCCAGGGCTCATCCCTCTGCCCCGCACAGAGACCCACGTACCCTGTGCCCTGCTTTGCAGGTGGTTTGTTTGGAGTTAATAGGCGGGAGCGCATGATTGATTAGCGATGTCTGCCACGAGCGGAGGCCAGAGTGACACCAGAGGTGAAATATATTTATGGGCCCCTCTGCAAACCCTACCCGATATGCCTTTTTTCTCTTCAAAACAAAACCGCTCAATAAAATCTTCTGATCTAATGGCCAGAACTTGGGAAATTTCACCTTAATGCTACCTGGGAAGGCAGACTTTGGTAAACAATTGAACATTGCAGTAGAGATTGCAAGGGGAGTGTTTAATTTGCTCAAGAGACCCACTGTCCTCAAGGACTCCACTCCATTAGCTTTTGTCCAACTAATGACAAGTGAGTTTTCTATATTCATTAAAGCAGGCTTGGGATTTGCCTTGCGGGGCAGCCAACTGGAGAGGAAATAGCGCTGGACTCGGGAGGAATGTTCTCGATTACTCGCTTACGTTTTGGAAAAAAATAAAAAAGAGTAAAATGGTGTTTTCTAAAATCCTTGTAAGTCAGACTTTTCTCTGCTACTGGCAGGCGTGCCTTGCAGGGGAAGCCAGGGGTCCTGCCCGAAAGGCGGTCTCCAGGTCGAGACCACCCAGCCCGGCTCAGCTCAGGGACCTCCCCAGCTACTTCCTGTGTCTTCCCACGTGGCTGTGCCCACACAGACAGAGACTCGAGGGGCTAAGCCTTGGCCAAGAGCGCACAGACTAATGGGAAAGTCGAGGCAACACCCTTACACTGCAGGGGGCAGCCATGAGGAGCCAGCGCGCCCGCTGGTCGCTGTCACTTGACACCCAGGGTCCTCACGCTCCTCCCCAGGCTCATAGAGCCCACCCAATCCCAGCACAGCATTCACGGAGATCCTGGGAGCTGCCACAAGAAGGCCAGAGGTGCCACCCTGCTGCCTGCACTACTCCCCTCACCTGGCTCCTGCCTCCCCAGGACTGACGGCGTCCGGGCCGCTCCTGGGCCCTCCTGCTCAGGGAAACTCCCCTGAGGGCTGTGCAGCAGCGTCGGGGGGTTTTCTGAGCTGCTGTGGGCCAGAGTAGCCTCTTGGAGGAAGCACTCTGCATCGTTGGGGTTCAGCCTGGAGACAGATGGCTCACTCTGGGTGACGGAGAGAGCTGAGCCATGACCGCCTGGGACCGTGTGACCCTGGCTCAGATGGGGCACACCTGGCATGCAGGAAGCCTTTACCTGGGGACCTCAGTGAAGGGACTTGTGGAAGTCCCGGGAGCAACATCTGGAGGGGACACCTCCACAGAGAGACACAGTGCGCCCAGCCAGCAGCGGGGACCGAGGGAATCCCCAGCCCAGCACTGGGTCCTGGCGTTTGCTGCCATCTGCCGGAATGCCATGATAAGCCTCTGGTCCTTGCTGCCAGCAGCACGGGAGTGGCCGGCAGTTGCCGTGTGTGCCCCTTCGTGGCAGTGCGCTCTGGTCAGAACAGACCGCGGCCTCGCTCTTGCCCCAGACACCCTCAGCAGACGCTCTCACTCTCCTCCCCCGTCTCCGACTCCAGGCTGGGGAGTCCAGCAGACACCACCTCCCCCACCAGGCCTGCCTGAGTCCCGGGAGCAGGAGCCACAGCCGCTTCTGCAGGGGTCTGCAGGGGTCCCCCCGTACTCTCCCTCCACCAGTCTGCTGAGCTGGCTCCCGAGGGGCCTGTCTGCTCCATGCCTGTCTCTCTCTGTTCCATGTCTGTTGGTCACACGTGCACACACACACAAACACAGATGCATGCAAACACACAGAGACACACACATAGAGATACATACACATAGACCCAGAGATATGTAGACACACAGACACACACAGATATACACACAACCACAGAGACACACACAGAAATATACACACACAGACACATACACACAGACACACAGGTGTGTGCAAGCACACACAGAGAGACACACAGATACACACACAGACATACAGATACATACACACAAAGACACACAGAGACACACAGACACATACACACAGATACGCACACACAGACACACAGATACATACACACAGAGATGCAGACACACACAGATACACACAATCGCAGAGACACACAGAAACACACATGCAGACACATGTAAGCACACACAAACACACACATAGATACACAGAGACACACACACACAGATACAGACACACACAGGCACACACACACCTGGCTCCTCTCTGGGAGTAGAGAGTGGGGCTTGTCCGTTCCTGAGTTGGCCCTGTTCCTTGAACAGCCGGGACTCGGGCCCTGAGGATAGCACCAAGAGGCCACCGGCTGTCACGGGTTTCTGTCTGGGCTTCCCCAGCCTGGGCCCTGGCTTTGAGCAAGTCACTGCACCTTCCTGAGCCTTGGGGTCCCCGTCCTTAACAGCAAACAACAGAGACAGCAGCGGGGTCCCAGCTAACACTGCGTGGGGCTCACTGGGCACAAGGTGCTGTTCTAAGTGCTTAAGGGACATGAATTCATGCAACCTCCCCGAAACGCAGCCGCCTTGTCCTGTGCCGCACGGGGAGTTAGATGCAGGCACGCAACTTGCTTCGCCCAGCGGGACGTGAGCAGCAGCTCAGAGGAAGCCCAAGTCTGGGCAGGGTCCCGTCCCTCTCGGTCTCTCCCTCTGTTCCTGCGACCAGCAGTGTTCACGTAACGGTTGTTCTGTTTGTCTGGACCCCAGGCCGACAATGACAGTGCCTTTGGCTGATCCAGGAGGCTCACGCAAAGTGATCGAGGCCACGTGGGCCACGGAGACACGGAGAGAGGAGCTCATTACCTCGGGTCCTGACAGGGACCCAGGACCCACGGCCGTCCCTGGTTCATCTGAGGAAAGTGGGTAGGGCTGAGCAGCGCACAGGCTGGCCCACGGAGAGCGGAGCGCATAACATGCAGTAAAGGTCAGCTGGGTGCATCTCCACGTCTCAGGGAGCCGCACACATGGACGGGACCCTGGGCCAGCAAGGCAGGCCGAGGTGTTCACAGCTTTGCCCATTTCTGCGGCCGCACCCCGGCCCAGAGCTCGGGAAGCCACCACCCTCAGCCAGCACCAGCCCTTCCCTTGGTTCTCCCCGTCTGCCTGGCCATCGACCTTGACTCTCTAGCAATTGCTCCAGCGTCCATGGGAGCTGGCAGCCATGGATTTTCTTTCCGTCTGGGTTAAGTTTCTGGCTATCAGTGGCTGCGCGTCTGTCACCTCCAGCTCACCTGCCTCTGCCAGAGGCTGGGAGAGCGGGGAGGCGAGGAGGGCGGTGACAGCTCCGGAGGGCAGGGACCCCTGGGCGCCTTCCCAGACCCACATTCTCTGGCCAGGCTCTGCATCCTGTCCTCAGCACTCTTGATGACAGAGGGTGACAAGACAGCAATCCATTTGTCACACGCTCCCCGGGTTGCAATGCAACATCTCCCTTTGCTTTCTGTACTCAGCCCTCGCTGGCCACTGGGCACCAGGGCACCTGAGACTTCTGCCCCTCCCAACTCGCACAGCTCACAACGACCCGAGCTGCGGCGGTCGCCGGCCTGCTGGCTGTTTGTGCCAGGCCTGTGCTAAGCACTCCACACACCACCCCACTGTGTTCTCCTGACCGAACGGCACACAAAACCCAAGCTAGGGCTGCTCATTGTCACTTTACAGATGAGGAAACCGAGGCACAGAGAGGTCGTAAGAGACGGAGCCAAGTTCAAATCCAGGTCCGTCTGACCCCAGAACCCAGGTGCCCTAAATAGCAGGTGATGTAAAGGAGGTGGCGAGAAGGGAGGGGGCATCTCATCTACTCCTCACCACAGGCACAGATGCCTGGCAGCGGCTGGAGCTCAGTGTAAGAGTTACACAGTTACACCTCCAGCCAGGGGAGGAGCAGGACCACCCCTAAACATGCACATGCCAAGCCCTCCTCTTCACCGGAAGTCTCCAGTCAGGAGTAGCAACAGGCTCGTGAGGCAGCCGGGCATCAAGGGCCAACAGCACGCTCAGTGTGGACACAGAGTTCCGGGAAGCACAAGTAACCAACTCTGGAGTCATCACGGAAGGCTTCCCAGCAGAGGTGGCATTTGAGTACAAAGAGGAGAGAACCATAGCAAGGCCACATGCTTTCCTACTGGGGTCTGACGTCTCGGATCAAGGCAGCCAGAGGCTGGCATTGCCTGTGCTCCTCAAGGGCTGGTACTCTGAGAGACCCCTCCCCGAATGTCCCCCTGCCTTCATTCCCTATGCTCAGACCACCCCAGTGGCAAGGAGGCGGGGCCTGGTCTCATTCCCCGCACACTGGCAGGTGGCCAGGCCTGGGGTGCTGGGGCTGGTGGCCCACAGGACCGCAGGGGACACGCCTGTAGGGATCTGGACTCATTCTCCAGCCACGTGGAATGTCCCCACTGCACCCAGACCTGTGTGCTCGCTGCTGTAATTCCAGCTTCATTTACTCTCTACCCACTTGTCCCCGTCTGGCAGGAAAATGGCCAAGAGTAGGAAGGGAGTAAAGCAATAGGCCCGCTGTAGTCCGGAGCAGTCATTCAATGCTGCCTGCGACCATCAGGCAGCTCGGTGGGGGTGGGCAGAGGGCACAGATACCCAGCGCCTCCGCGTGGCAGCAGGAGACAGGAAGGGCAGACTGGAGACGGGCTGCCACATAGGGCCGAGGGCCTGAGAAGCAACGGGCCTGCAAATGGATGCGCCCAGAGCGCTCCGCGGGTCCTGCAGCAGCGCGCGGAGCCCACCCGGCTCCTCTGCCCACTGGACTGAATTCATGCAGGGCCCGCGTGCACCCTGCACTCCCACTTCGATTACGCACAGACCTAGTTTTTGCAGAACTCATTAACTAGCAGGTCCGCAGGGACCGGGCTTCCAAGCCTTGCCGGACAGGTCCCAGGAGCGGGCCTGACTGCTGAGGAATCCGGGCAGGGGGAGTGCGGGCAGGGCCTCGGCGGGCAGCGCTCACCACTCTGGATGTCGGGGTGGGGTGGGGGGACGGGAGGAGCCGGAACAGCCTGCAGCTGCGCACCAGCGCACCGGGGCCTCAGCGTGGGAGCGTGGGGTGACTCCAGCCCCGAGAATTTCCCCAGGGAGGCACCGACCCCTACAGGGGAAACGCCACCCACAGCCACCTGACCTGGCAAGTCCGGCCCGAGCTCCATTTCCAAATAGCCCAGCTATTTCCAGCACAGCCCAGCTGCCTGGACCAATCTTGGCCCTGGCTCCTGCTTCTCCCTTCACCGCGGGCAGCTGGGCGTCCACGCATTTGCAGCTCCCAGCTGAGCCGTAAGCTCCTGGGGCAGGCTCCTTGGACGCTTTGTCCCCCCAGTCTCAGCACACAGCAATGCTCCTGGGCTCCTGGTGGAGCGCCAGAGTGAATAAACGAATGAAAGGAAGCCGCTGAGCTTAAACATAAAGGTTGGAAGAATACTGCCGCACGCTCGGAGGCGGAAGGAACCAGCGGGCTGCTGCTATAGACAGGCATTCTAGGTGGGGCTCTAGACCCCAGTGGAAGAGCAGTTGGCTGGACTCAATGGTCCCTTCTGTAAAATGGGGTGATGAAACAGTACCTGCCTCATCGGGTTCCTCGCGACGCGCTTAGAGTCGTGCTTAGCAGAAGGGGACGAGCCAGTGCCCGGTCTCTCAGACCCTCTCACAGGCTGCGGCTGGCCTCTTCCACCTGCCAAACCAAGCTGCAGGGGGTTGACGGCGACCCCTATTGGCCAAGACATGCAACTGCCTGGCCATTGTCAACTCTCCCCCCACTATCTGAACTTGCTGCTTTGTCTTCACTGTCCTGTCCTCCCCCGACCCTACCCCATTCAATGTTTCTACAGCTGGCTGTGTCTCAATTGGGGTGCTCAGAACCTAGAGATCTGGGAGAGCCCGTGATGACAGCTGAGGACTTGGTCTGGGGAGTGGAGGGAGTGGAGGGAGTGAGGGAGTGAAGGGAGCTGCCTCCATCATTCCTTCTTCTAACTGTGCCACAAAACTTTCTTTTAAAATGGCCTGATGAGGGGGCTGGCGCTGTGGCGCAGTGAGTTAAAGCCCTGGCCTGAAGCACCGGTTCTAGCCCCGGCTCCTCCTCTTCCGATCCAGCTCTCTGCTATGGCCTGGGAAAGCAGTAGCAGATGGCCCAGGTCCTTGGGCCCCTGCACCGATGTGGGAGACCAGGAAGAAGCTCCTGGCTCCTGGCTTCCAATCAGCCCAGCTCCACCGGTTGTGGCCATTTGGGGAGTGAACCAGCAGATGAAGACCTCTCTCTCTCTCTCTCTCTCTCTCTCTCTAACTCTACCTCACAAATAAATAAATAAATGCATTTTTTTAAATGGGCTGATGAGGTCTAGAGAGAAAAGGCGGCAGGTAGGCTGTGTAGGGTCGCCCTTGCTCAGTAATTCATGGTGTGTTTACCGCAATCCCACTGACGGCGGCAGGAATAGACGCAGACCCACAGGCCTGTCCTCTGTGGAGCGGGTGTGGGTGCCCACAGCCTATGCAGGAGATGGAAGCGCTTCCTGCTGGAGGGGCTCATCACTTCCCCACCATCTCTTCTTGGAAAAACAGCTTGGAAGGGCACAGCCCTACGATGCCTAAGGGCCTGAGTCGGGCCCTGCTGTAGCTGATTGGGCCAGCGGCAGATGGCTCACCGAAGCTGACCCCATCTGAGTCTCTCCCTGACGAATTTGGAATCGAACTCTCTGACACTGGCCAACAGCCGCAGGGACTGGGGTAGGAAGGCCTTGGAAGCTGGTGAGCGGAGGTCACCTTCCTGGAGGCACTGACGGGCCATGTGCGAGCCTCTGAGTGAGTGCGAGAGGCAGCCTGGGAGCAAGCAGGAGGAACTGGTGCGCAAAAGGAAGAAGCCAGCCCTCCACAGGGCACGCGACAAAGTGCCCCAAGGAGCTGTCTCAGGTCTTTCCCGTGCCTGTAATCGGACACCTGGCAGTCCCCAGCGTCTGCCTCGGTCCCTTTTGCTTCTTTTTAAGATTTTTAAAATTAATTTTGAAAGTCAGAGTTTCAGAGAGAAAAGGAGGGGATATCTTTCATCCACTGGTTCACTCCCCAGATGGCTGCAATGACCAGGGCTGGGCCAGGTGGAAGCCAGGAGCAGAAGCCTCATCCGGGTCTCCCACATGGATGGCAGGAACCCAAACACTTGGGTCATCCTCCGCTGCTTTTCCCAACTGTTAGCAGGGAGCTAGATTGGAAGTGGAACAGCTGGGACACAAACCAGCACCCATGTGGGTGGCCAGTGCAGCAGGAGGCAGCTTTGCCCACTATGCCACAGTGCCAGTAAGGGACTTGTGGCACCTTTCCCTCCTCCCTCCCCCACCCCATTTCCTCCCTTTTGTGGAGATCCTTGGTGCCTAACCAGGCCCTTTTCAACTCCTTGCAATGCAAATGGCAAAGCAGAAAAGCTGTGCAGGGCAGCTATGAAACAGGTAAGGGGAAAGTTCCCTGAGACTTCAAAGAGCCTTCAACCACCCTCCCACCCCCACCCCCCAGAAGTGGCAAATTCCCTCCTTAACCGGATAAAAACCTGAGTTCTAAATGCACCCGGCACACAGTCTCTTCGCAAGAACAGACTGTCGCAAACCTCTTTGCTTCCAATAAAACACCTGTCTCTGATGAGGTCGGTCTCCGTCTCCTTTCTCCATCTCTACTTTCTGGGGGTACAAAAGGCGAGAACCCCGAACTAGTCCATACCTAACAGCCAACTTCCTCCCTTTTCCTTAACCTGTGATCACAGTGGATTTCTGTGCCTTGCCTCAAAATGATGCCTGGCCTGGCTCTGGGGATTTCAGAGCAGAGCTATGACAAAGCCCCCGTCCTGCAGGTCTTTGCCCTTCCTTCTGTCCCCAGGGGGCTTTGGTAAACCCTGTGTGATGGCCGGAGGGCCCGAGGAAGGCAGCAGCGGTGAGGGAGGTGCCTCCCCAGACGTCTCCAGGGTGCCAAGCCCCAGGAAGGACAGTGTGCTGCCTGTTGGCTTCTCTTCCCAACCCCAGCCAGGCTGCAGGGCTTTGCTCAGACCACTGCTTCCTTAACGCTCTCTCAGGCCTGCACGCCCCCGCCTCAGGCGGGCTTGCCCTCCCCCAGCCCTCTGGGAGCAGTCTCTGCACCTCTGCTAGGGCAGCCCTCCCTTCTACCCTGCATCTCATGAGTGTGAGATCCCGGACGGCAGAAGCTGACTCCTGCTCACGTAACTCACCCACCTGGCGGTCCGCACCAGCAGGTGCTAGCTAGTTGGGTGACCTGATAAATATTCAGACTTTGTGTTTGGCCTTCAGCATGTCTAGCCTACCCTCGGGCACTCGTCCTAAAGCAGTAGCCACTGGAGCAGGTGTATGGTACAGCAGTTAAGTCACCGCTTGGGGCGCCCACATCCCATACCTGAGTGCCTGGCTCCAGTCCCTGCTACTCCAGTTCTGATCCGGCTTCCTGCTAATGCACATACTGGGAGGCAGTAAATGATGGCTCAAGTACTCGGGTCCCTGCCATCCATGCGGGAGACCCTGATGGAGTTCCAGGCTCCTGGCTTTGGCCCCACCCAGCCCTGGCTGTCGCAAACATTTGGAGAGTGAGCTGGCAGATGAAAGATCTCTCCATGTCTCTCTTTGTACCCCTCTGTGTTTCAAATAAAATGAAAATTAAAAAATTAAAATTAATAACACAGAAAGTTATAGAATCAAAATCCAGGCCTCTGGAATGCTCCAAGTGGGGCAGGTGCTATTTCTTCATTCTACAAATGAGGGCACGGAGGCTGAGAGAAGTCACTGACTTCTGGCCTTCCCAGAACAAGCCGGCTCACTTCTCCAGGAGACCGGCTCCCATCATCTCTCTGGAAATAGATCTTGACTCTTGGCAACGCTATTCCATGCAGGGAGGGCCAAGTGGAGCATCCCAGCTACAGAAGCAAGAAGCCCCTGGGCCCCAGGCAGTGGGTTTCCCAGCAGACTGCCTGAGTGAGGACTTGGGCCGGGGCTCCTGGTTCCCCCGCTGCTCCCTGAGGTGACTGACAGGGCATGATTGTCCATGGTAAGGCCTTTACCATGAGAGACACAGGCTTTCGTCCACGTGCAAATTCTCACGGTGTGGATGGCTGAAGGGAGATTCGACACAGCCTGTAGGAAGGGGGGTGTCCATCAGTCCTTCCAATGCAGAGCACCGCACACGGTGACCGGACATTATGAAGCAGTGATCAGACTGACTTCCCGTGCCCACGGCTAGGGTGCACACAAGCTGAACTCCAGGGCCCCTAAAACAAACACTGGGTAAATTTTGGTTCCCTGTTCTCGATCAGGGATGGTAAATATGTTTCCTGTCTTGCCAGTGGCCATCGTTCCGTGGCGATGGATGGAGATGGTGTTGAGAAGGATTCTGAAGTCTGGAGCAAGGTGCTGATGGGGGCCTTGGATGTCACACAGTCAACACTGGGATGTTGAGAAAGGTCACCCCAGGCAAAGGGGCCAGGACACCACAGGCTCGGCCATGTGGCCCGTCCACGGGGACACCCACACCATGCACCCCAGGAACACTTGGTTCCTGATCCCAAAGCAGGCCGTGAGCCAGGACGTTGCACAGCAGCCCGGTGAGCAGCTGCCAAGCGTCACGGAGAGCACGCTTGGAGGGCGTGGAGGGCAGAGGCCCTGTCAGCTACGACGGCGAGGAACCCCAAGGAGAGCCGGCTGCGGCGCAATCCTGCAAGGTCACCGCGACCCCGCCTTCTGCCTGTGGCTCCCACTTCTCACCCAGGAGGGACGAGCCCGTGCCTGCTTCATCAAGAAACTCAGCGTTCATTAAGGCTGAGATTCCCAGCCCGGCAGGCAGTGCCAATGTGGTGGTCCCTTAAGCCCCTCGCACATCTGCCGGTCCATGTTGGAGACTCTCTGGGTCCCCAGAGCAAAGGAAGGCGAGGGACACGGCCCTGCGGCCCAGTCCCCGGAAGACCCCAGCCGCAGGGGTCCAGCCAGCCTCCGGTCTGCAGCCCGCTGCCCTTCTCCCCTTCTCCCCCAACTCCCCCCACCCCACCCCGGCAGGCGCTCTACCCCAGCACTTGAATAAAATAAGAACTGACAGTGTGGAGCCATGTTCGGCGCCGAGCTACAAAGGAGTCACGTAATTATCTGTGTCAGGATTCATCTTGTCAATGCCCCTCTCCTCTTCAGGGTGCGTGCTGCTAATCTCCTCCAGAAGTTTGAGGAGACAGAGAATAAAATGAGGAAGTTCCAGGAAAATCTCCCTGGGAGATGTGGCACAAGAGGGGTAGACACAGAGCGGTGAAGACAGGAACACCCAGGCAGGACCAAGAAAGTTCCAGAAATCACAGCAGGAAAGGGATCCTGGAAGCAACTCGTGTAGCACCTGTCTCAGCAGCAAAGGCCAAGTCTGAGCTCCCCAGTTCAAGGACGGGGCCATCAGCCCTCGGCGGGTGGGGGCTGAGGGCTGTCCCATAATCCTCCTGAGCATGCCCACTGGGGCTCAGTCCTTGCCTGGACAAGTCCAGGAGAGGGGGACCCTGTGTCTGAGACAGAGGTTACCCCAGCCACCCCCATATCCTGCGCGCCAGAGTCTGGATGCCGCTGGAGCTGCCTGCCAGCCACCCCAGCACCCCATCTGCTCCCTACTCCTGCACACCAAGGCTTCCCCGCCTCGGGGAGTCACAGCTCGGCCCTCGGCACTGTTCCTGCGGAAATCCTCAATCATCCCTGCCCCTCCCACTTCTCCGGAGCCCCAGGTCAACTCTGCCAGCAAACCCCAGCAGTCCTGCCTTCCAGACACATCCCCGCAATCCGAAGGCTGCTCACCCCCTGGTGCTGCCACGCTGGTCCGCGCGGTTGCCACCTCCGCCCGGGCCGTGAGCGCTTGGTTCATGCCCATCTCCTTGCTTCCCCCAGTGGCTCCACAGCGCCTCCTTCCCAGAGCATGCCGAGGGAGCCTCTGAAAGTGTTAAGGGCAGCTTTGTCACTTCTCAAACCCCTCCGGGGTCGTCCTGGATCACGCTGAGTCACAATGGTCCCCTCACCTTACCAGGCTCTGGGGTGCCCTGATGGACACGCCCCTCCCCTTCAAGAATAAAGGGTGCGTCCCCCAACCCCGGTGTGAGCACGGCACCAGCCCCCAGCCCCTCAGGGACTGTCCCCTCACCTAAAGTCACGCCCCCTTCCCTGGGCAGCCTGCACCCAATGCCTGATCAATCAACACAGAGGGGCAAGGCCCCGCCCCTGCCCTCAGCACAGAACACTTGTAAAGAGCGGGTCCGTCAGCGCCCCCTGCAGGGCAGGCCGTGGCCTCCATTGTGACTGCATCACTTCCCAGCTCTCGCGGGGGAGTCCTGCTTCTGGCAACCCCCCCTCCTCTTTTTCTCTCCCTCCCCCTTGCCTTCCTTCCCCTCCATCCATCCATTGGTCCCCTTCCCCTTCCCTTCCCTACCCTCTTCCCTGTCGCATTTCTCTCCTTAGCCCTTCCTAGCGCCTAGCACACCATGCACTGCTGGGTTCACTGTCTCCCTCAGCTGGAGAGTACACGCTATCAGAGCAGAGGTCTTTGTCTGCTCTCTTCAATGTGGCATCCCCAGAAGTGCCTGGAATAGTGCTTTGCACGCAGCAGGCACATCTCAATACATAAATGTTGAATGAATGCATAAATTAGTTAAATTCAGCACTGTGGAATCCAGCCATCCGTCCATCTGTCCATCCGTCCATCCATCCAACAATTCTTTAATCATTTACTGAGAATCTTCTCTGGACACATCAGGCTAGGTACCATAGGAAACTCACAAGTCGTACAGCCTTCACCGTCAGTGATTCAGTGTCCAGGGAGAATGGGATCAGTATAAAGCTGAGAGGACCCAGAAAGGTACCAGGTCCCCGGCAGCCAGAGAACGAGGCAGAAAAGGCATCCTGGAAGAAGGACGCTGGCGTAACAGCTGGGCGATGGGAGAATTCAGAGAAGGTGCAATGGAGAGACCGAAGGTGTGGCTTGGGGCGAGATGAGGGGTGGCTCAGAGGGCAGAGGATCCCGGGAAGTGGGGACAGCAGATGAGGGCACAAAACCTTTACCCCATAGACAACAAGGAACCCCTGAAGGCACCTGGGCAAAGGACCGATGTGGTCACGAAATCTCCGCTTTATAGACCAAAGGCAGCCAGCAGAGATCGGGGAGTAGCAGGGGGCCGGGCTCCAGGGCTCGGTCAGCTCGGCTCACGCAGGTGAAATCTGGTGACACCAAACACGTTTCCTGTCCCCTTGGCCCCATGGTGGCTGTCACGGAATCCCAGAAACACTGGACTGCAGAGACTGCAGAGTCCTCTCGTCCAGGTTTCCAAACTCCAGACTGGGACAGCGAGTGACTGAGATGAGAGTCTTTTAAAAATGGAGTAGAAGAGAAAGGACTATGTCAGAGCGCATTGTCACGGTAAAGGTAAAAGGGCTTCGTGGGAGTTTTATTTCAGTGTGTGTGTGTGCTCATGGTATAGTTCCATTTCTGTGGGCCACCGTAAGTCAATGTTTGAAAGGCGTGGATCTGGTCCACTCCCCACCCACAGTATGAATTACCATTCAAGTGTTCCCAGCAAAAGGCACATAACTCCTGCTCCCCTCCTGGAACAGGCAACGTCGCAAGGCACCCTGGCCTTTCAGTGCTCTTTCAATGCTTTCAAGCTTCTCTCTTTCTCTTGCTCGCTCAGAATCCTTTCTCCAGGGAGCAAGACCTGGGTCTTCAGTGTGGGCCATTGCCTCTGCTAACTCGCACTCCACGCAGATGGCGCAGGGCTGAGCCCAGTCGGGCACATCATCCTCTCTTGGTCACAGGGACAGGCTCCTGAGTGGGCACGTGTTCCATGCTGAGCCAGTCAGACACAATCACAGACTCTTGCCCCGTCGATTAGGAGGGAAGAGAAGATACTAAGCAGGCTAGAAGCCCAGAACTAAACCTCACTTCTGCCGTTGGTTGAAGCCAACCCAGAGGAAAGTAAGGAAAGAATGGAGAGGGGCGGGTGCTGTGGTGTAGCGGGTAAAGCTGCCACTTGCATTGCCAGCATCCCTTATGGGCGCTGGTTCATGTTCCGGCTGCTCCACTTCCAATCCAGCTCCCTGCTAATTCTCATGGGAAAAGCAGCAGAAGATGACCCAATTGTCTCTCCCAAATGGAGACCTGGATGATACTACTGGCTCCTGGCTTCAGCCTGGCTCAGCACTGGCTGTTGGGACTTCTCTCTCTCTCTCTGTCTCTCCCTCTCTCTTCCCATAACTCTGACTTTCGAATAAATTAATAAATCTTTGAAAACAAAATAAGAGGTTCGGAGAGAGACACAAAGTTTGAATAATAGCTGTTGTTAAGGGCTGAACTGTGTCCCCAACCAAAGACATGTTAAATCCTAACTCAGTATCAGAAATAGGGTCTTTACCAAAGTAATCCACTTAGCATGAGGTCATTAGAGGGGGCCTTAATCCAATAGAACTGGTGTCCTTATAAAAACGGGCGGGGGGGGGGGGGGGGACGGGGAAATTTGGATACAGAGACAGACAAAAGGAAAAGAGTGTGGGGGCTGGTCCAGCCGTGGCGCAGTAGGTTAATAACCCGCCTGCGGCGCCGGCATCCCATATGGGCGCCGGTTCTAGTCCCAGTTGCTCCTCTTCCAATCTAGCTCTCTGCTATGGCCTGGGATAGCAGTAGAAGACAGCCCAAGTCCTTGGGCCCCTGCACCCACATGGGAGACTGGGAAGAATCTCTGGCTCCTGGCTTCAGATCAGCGCAGTTCTGGCCGTTGCAGCCATCTGGGGAGTGAACCAGCAGATGGAAGACCTCTCTCTGTCTCTCTCTCTCACTGTCTGTGACTCCACCTCTCAAATAAATAAATAAAATATTAAAAAAAAAAGTGTGAAGACAGGCACAGGAAATGCTGCGTGGAGGCAGAGGGTTGGAGTGAAGCTTCCTGTAGAAGCCAAGAAGGCTGGAGATGGCTGGCGGGCCAGCAGAAGCTACGGGGAGCCAAGGACGGGGCCTCTGCAGGTTCCCAAGGGAGAGGCTCGGCCACCACCCGCATCCGGGGTTTCTAGCTTCCAGAACAGTGAGACAACACGTCTCTGATGTTTCAGACTCTCCAGTCTGTGTGTTATGACAATCATAGGAAACTAATACAGCTGCTTGAACTCACACGGCACTTCCTGCATGTTCCACACTGATCAAAGAACCTTTGCCTATATGAGCTCACTTCATATTCACAGGGACCCTATGATATAGTGTTATTTTAGCCCCATTTACAAATGAGAAAACAAAGGCACAAAGCTGTTAGGAACAGGATCCGAATCCAGGCAGTGCCAACCACTAGCTAACACTGCCTCTCAGGAGATGGGGCTCTGATGGTGCAGGTGAGGCTCTGGATCCACCAGGCCCAATACCCACGATGGAGAATGATAAACACCCATATTTTTGTTTGAGGAAGAGAGAGGGCTCTGCACCCACTGATTCACTCCACAAATGCCCACAATGGCTAGGACTGGCTGAGACTGGATTGTGCCAGAGCCAGGAGCCAGGAACTCATTCCAGGTGTTCTGCATGGGTGGCGGAAATCCAATCACTTGAGTGATCAACACCACCTCCCAAGTTCAGCACTGGCAGGAAACATGGCCCCAGCATCTCATCACATTGCCCTTCCCAGCCCTTCCCGGCCACAGTCTTACTTGGGGCTGTCCTTCCTAACGCCTTGCCTCGCAACCAAGTTTCTTTAAAGTGACACGGGGCTCTTGGATGGTTCCAAAAAGTAGCCAGTGGCTGGCAGAGAGCAACAGGGGCTGCAGGGAGCTTCCTGGGAATCTCATTGGGTTCCTGAGTTGTAAGCAGAGAGAACTGGAAGAAAGAGGAATGAAGATGTTCCTGTGGGAATTTAGGGGACTGGGCCTCAACAAAGCCTTGGGTGTCGATGGGGGGAAACGTAAGGGAGGAAGGAGGGGATAGAGGAAGGGGAGGAAGAGGAGGAAGGGGAGATCTTTTCAATAGCTCCCTTTCCCACCTCCCTCTCCAGCTCTGGCCAGCTCCTTCTCTCCAGCTGTCTCCAGTCTGGTCCTTGGACTCCTACAAGAAACCCCAGGGTGACACAGCCCCGCAGAGACGGTGAGAGTCTCTCCCGGGAGGGGTCTTGCCTGAGCAGTGGACCATTCCACTCTGGAGAACCCAAAATCACACTGCTCAGAAGCCACAGCGGCAGAGAAGAGAGCTGGCCCACGACCCCCACCTCCCCCTTAGCAGGCGGGGACAAAGTTCCAGGCCAGAAACAAGCGTCAGGCCTGAGCAGGGGCAGTGCACTTTCAGAACCAGGCGGCCCTGCTGTCCACCTGCAACCTGCCAGAGGCCGGGCGGCCGTGGGGTTCCAGGGGCTTCTGACAGGAGACAGTTTGGTAACACTGCGGGGCTTGGTGTTGCTGGCAGACAGGGTGAATGCAAGACCAAGAGAGGGGCTGGTGCTGTGGCTCACTAGGCTAATCCTCCACCTGTGGTGCCGGCACTCCAGGTTCTAGTCCCGGTAGGGGCGCCAGTTCTGTCCCGGTTGCTTCTCTTCCAGTCCAGCTCTCTGCTGTGGCCCGGGAAGGCAGTGGAGGATGGCCCACGTGCTTGGGCCCTGCACCTGCATGGGAGACCAGGAGAAGCACCTGGCTCCTGGCTTTGGATCAGCACAACACCGGCCATAGAGGCCATTTTGGGGGTGAACCAACGGAAGGAAGACCTTTCTGTCACTCTCACTGTCCAACTCTGCCTGTCCAAAAAAAAAAAAAAAAAAAAAGGCTGGAAGGGAAGTCAGGAAAGAAAGGGGATGCAGCAATGGGGAGAGAGGACAGCAGAGAAACCGACCAGGAAAGAGGGCTCGCAACTGGGCCACTGGCAGGACAAAGGGACAGAAAACAAAAGGGGGCACAGCTGATGGCATCTGGGGGCACACGGAGAGAGACCTCGGCCCCCTGCAGGATTGGCAAAGAGAGGGTGAGGAGGCCCCCGGATGCTACTAATAAACGACCCCTCGGCTGATAACCCTCATTAAACAGAACTGCGCAAATGGCTTAATTTGAATTTCCAATACTTGATAGATTTCAAACCCCGAACAATTATTCCTGATGTAATGGATCAATACGCGCTTGCCCAAGCTGAATCCCAGGGAAACGCGGCCGCTGCCAACAGTGTCGCTCGGATTAGAGCTCCTTCAAAGGCCAGATAAACACCGACTTATCTCTTTTTAAAGAACTTTTCTGTAAGGCAAAGGTTAGTGCTGTAAGAAAAGGCAGGATGAAAATGAATCTAACTTCCTGTGACCTCTTCGGGCTGGGTTTGAATTACATTTCCACATGGCCCGTGAAGATCTGTCACGTCTCCCGCTCCGTTAGCTGGTGTACTTGGCAAAGGTCGCCGAGTGAACAGGCGCATTTGCCCAGCCCAGAACAGAATCCTGCTGCTGGAACCTTCTCCCGCCCTCTCTGGGTGTTTTGGTTGGAAGCTGCTGGCATGGACATGAGTCATCTACACAGAGTCCTTGTCCCCCAGGCGCAGGACAGGGAGGGACACCAGCGACCACTGTCCCCACAATGGCCACTGTGCCCAGTTCTGGGATGGTTTCCCAGGGCCAGGGGGACCAGCGGGGACGTAATGGGAGTCCTCGTGTTTCTCATACCCACCGGGGAGAGTGCTGTGCACCTTTCAGAGCGCCTTCTTTCAAGCAAATCTGCAGGCTAAAGTCAAAAGAAAAAGGAAGAGAAGGAAGAGGAAGAGCGAGAAGGGAAAACAGCAGCGGGGGAGCCAGGGTAGCAGGCTGCACGCCCCCAGGTGTCGGGCGCTCTGAGTCTGCTGGTCTCACCCACGGTGACAGCCGCGTTCACGTGGGCACCTGGGCTTCCATTCTGAGGGCTCAGAACTCACCCCTTTCAGCAGACGGCTTCCCCTAAAGGGATGGGCACAGTGGGTGTATGGGTACCAACAGTGTGTTCTTGTCTTCCTCATGAGCCAGACCCGCCCATTCTGGAGACGTGTAGAGAGGGCCCAGGCCTGGCCTTGTCGTGACTTCCCAGAGGGTTCATTAGCAGGAAGCTAAAGTCAAGAGCAGAGTCGGGGCTTGGACCCAGAAAATCCGATAAGGGATGTGGGCATCCCGAGCTGTGTCCTGGCTGCTGTGCCGAACACCCGCCTCCCACCACCCCAAATTTCTTGCTGTAGAACCATTGGTGTTGTTGAGTTTTCCGGTGATGGCTGTGGGACGAGCAGGCAGGCACAGGTGAGAGCTAGGAGGACTGTGGGGGAGAGCCAGGGGGCGAGGACGGGAAAGGGGGACCCAGTCACAGGTGTGCACCCGGGGTGCCGGCGAGTGATCCAAAGGCCAGAGCACTGCCCAGGTGTCCAGATGGCCAGAGGTCTCCCAGCCCGCCACCCAGTCTCCAGGAGAGGGGGACTCCAGTGGCCCAGTGACTGAGGAGTGGCCCCCTCGAGGGCACCTCCCAGCTGTGCCCCAGTGGCCCAGGCACGCAGTGAGGAGGGGCTCCGGCGCTGTTCTCTGGAATGACCACTCGCACACCAGAGCCCCCAGGCCTGGCAGAGTGGGGGACATCACAGACATGCAGCTCTCTTTCCTCTTCTTTTTCCTTTCCACTCTGCTGGGCCAGGAATCAGGCCAGTGAGCAACCCCCGCCCCCCTCAGGCAAGGGCGACCGAGAGGGGCCCTCCCATCCCAGACAGCCCTGCAGGGGACCCCATACCGTCCCTCCAGCCTCTGGGCCTGCCACCTGCTAACTTGCTTCTTCTTCTGGAAACAGTCATCAGAAAGAATAGAGACTACGCCTCGTCCTCTACCCAGGACCTAGACTAACCTTTTTAAAAGTGAGCATCGGCTCCGCTCCGTGTTCTCCCGGTAGAAAATCTTTTGTGCACCCTGGCCCCAAATGCACTGATTCTCCCTGGTGCACCCCACAGGGCTCATCCCACTACAGGTGCGTTTTTCTTCTTCTGCCCAGACTCTCTCCCTGCAGGACAAACCTTTCTGCCCCTGGGAAGTGCGGGACTTGCTCCTGCTCACAGCCTCTGCACAAAGCAGGTGCCTCAGCCCAGAATTCACTTTTTCCTCTCGCCTTGCCTTGGCTCACTCCTTCCCATCATCATACTACAACTGAAAGGTCACCTCCTCCCAGAAGCCTGCACAGGTTCTCTTTGACATGAAGCTCCACTGCGCAGACACCTTCCATCCTGAGCACCGTTGCCCTCCTCTGGGTGGCACCTGCCCCCGTGTGGGACTGCTTATCCGTTTGCATGCTTGTTTATCATCAGTCTTGCCCCTGATGCTGCAAGTTCCAATGAAAAAGACCCTGTCTGTTTAATACTGTTCCCCCACGCCTAGAGCAACACCCAGCACATAAAGGCTGCTGAGTCATGATTTGTTGAATGCACGAGTTAGTTAATTAAATAAGCTTGTGGGGAAGACCCAGGGAGATTATGCCATGTGAAGGACCCGTTATCATCAGTGGTATCATCGCTCTTTCTTTTTAAAGAAAAAGAAAAGATTTGTTTGTTTATTTGGAAGTCAGAGTCAGAGAGAGAGAGGGAGAGAGAGAGAGGGAAGTCAGAGTCAGAGAGAGAGAGAGACAGAGAGAGAGAGAAATCTTCCATCTTCTGGTTCACCCTGTTATGTATTTCTGTTAGGCCATCACAAAACACACCAAACACCGGAGTAAAGGAAAGGGTTTATTGGGGAAAACCAGCAGGCTGGAGGGAAAAAGGGAGAGAAGGGGAGTATAAGAGAGACAGAGAGGAGAGGAGCTAGCGAGGAGAGAAGAGGGACGAGAGCAGACTAGAGGAGACAAGCGAGCCACGTGTTCAGGAACAGGCCCTTTTAAAACTTTGCCGGAGGGCGGGCAGGGAAGTAGAAATAGCGAATCCCATAAGGATGGGGGTGGAGCTTGACACCGGTGGCTGGGCCATGTGGCCACCTGGCTTCCAGCAATGGGAGGGGGAGAGCCAGGGCATAGGATGTAAATCAGGGTGTAGATTGCGCCATAGATAAAACTGTGCCAGTTTCCTAACACACTCCCCAGACAGCCACAATGGCCAGAGCTGCGCCAAGTGAAAGTCAGGAGCCAGGAGCTTCTTCCCAGTCTCCCATGAGGGTGCATGGGCACAAGGACTTGGGCCATCTTGTGCTGTTTTTCCCAGGTCAGGAGCAGGGAGCTGCATGGGAAATGGAGCAGCTGTTAGTAAAATGGTGCCATCTTACGCTCCGCCACAGTTGCCACCTTGCACGGCAAGCTTCCGTCCTAAGCCTCAGGGCCCAACCACAGGTGTCAGCTCCACCCCCATCTAATGGGATCTGCTGCTCCTACTTCCCTGCCCCCCAGCAAAGGTATAACAGGACTGCTTCTGTTAGGTAGGGAGTCAGAAATGAGCTTCTGTGTGTGTGACAAAGACCTAAGGCATTGACATCCAGGTCCAGCATATGCATCTCAGAGTCATCCCATAACCTGCCAGGTGGGGGTCCTGCCCCTTCTGCCTGATAACCTCCCAGGTGCAGCCCAGTATCTGCATTTCAAATACACATCCTGCCCTGCCCTTCCACCCGATAACCATCCTTCCTCTAAGGCTCCTCTAAGGCAAGGCAACACCAGCCAGGCTTCCCCCTGTCTGATAACTTCATGGGGGAAACTCAGAAAGGAATTTTTCATATTTACATCCAAAAAGTCCTTTGTTCCAGGAGGAAAAGAGGCGGGAAGGCAAGACCCATCCCCTTGAAAACCCCTGGCCTAAATGCAAACTGGACGCTCAGCCCTCTGCCTCTCTGCTGAGCCGCCCGCCTGGCCTGCTCAGGTGTATTCCCTCCACTCAACCATGTAACCTCGCTCTCCCCAGTCTGAGTAACTGGGCGCTCTCTCTCTGTCTGGAGAGGTGCCCATCCATTCTTATGGATGTCCCTATCCTAATAAACCTTGCTATGTTGCTTTCCACTACTCTCTGTCTCACGCATGAATTCTTTCTTGCGCGAAGACAAGAACCCTTGCTTCTCCGGTAACACTGCCAGCACACGTGTTCTCTCTCTCTCTCTCTCTCTTCCTCTCTCACTGTCTCCACCACCCCCTCAGCCAGCAACAAACCTTTCCCTTAACTCCGGTGTTTGGTGTGTTCTGTGGTGGCCTTACAGCAGCCAGGCCTCAACCCTGCACCCGTATGGGATGCCGGCATGGCAGGCGGCAGCTCTACCCACCACGCCACAGCGCTGGCCAGGCATCATCACTGTTTCTACCCATAATAAACTTGCAGACAACCACATGGGCCAGCCACCAGCCCGTTTTGGGTTATTTCCAGCACAATCTGAACAACAGGAACCACGGGAAAGGTCAAGGTTTTGCCACACTCGACACACAAGGATCATTTACAGTCCAATCATCTGGATTAATCCCCTGACTTGGGCTTGATCTATTTTTGTCAAGCAAGCAAATATATATTGATATTTGCAAAGAGGCTCATGCATGTGGTGCCCACTAAAATATGGCTGCATTTCTCCTAGTAATTGTCTCGGGAAGCTCATTCCCAGCTGCGCTGGCTCATTTAGCTAATCTGCAGTAAGTACGGTATTGATCCGCACAGCCAGGAAGAGCACATTAACCTGGCCCAACCGAGGGTCATTACTGTGGCTGCCTGGTCACTTCTCAGACCCGCCTGGGGTCTGCAAGCCACGGTGAGATGGTCAGGACGTCGCCCTCCGCCCTCACCTGCCCACCCCTCACAGTCAGAGTGACAGCTCCACCCCTGAAAGCGGAGGAAGTTCTGCCACCCCACGCTCACTAAGAGGAATCAGAGTTGGTATCTTGATACAATGTTTATGGAAATGGAAATGAGCATAAGTATCAGAAAAGCCAATTCGGTCGAATATAGCAAAATGGTCATCTTTGATCTATAATTCTACTTCTCTGAATATATACTTAGTAAATAGTTGCAAATGCACACTATTATGGATAGTAGTTTTAAATGTCCCAAAATAGGGGGTTGGTCAACTAAGCTTTTGCATAGCTTTGCAAAGAATGCTAGTTAGCCTTGGAAAAGTATTTGTCATTTGTCAAGTGGAAGGGGAAGTGGGGGCAGGGTACAGCTTTCAAAACAATGTGGACCATTTGCACATCACCACCCCACAGGGCTCACAATGTGCCTGGAGCTGGGTGGCCTGCCTACAAGACTGCCTGCATCTTCTAGGACACAAGCCAGGCACAGCATATGTGGGCTGTGTCTCTCCGGCCCATCCCAAAATTTGTCAAAGAGTTAAAATGTTGAGAAAGAGCAAGGAGAGACTAGAAGGCTGCCGTAGGAGGGGCTAAGTGACCCCATCTCTGGTGTCAGCTTCGCCATTAACTCCCAGACTCAGAAGTCAGGGTGAAGACCAGCGGCCTTGGCCTCTGATGGGAACAGGTGCACCTGGGCCCGGACCCACTTGTAGTGATGCCACCGCAGCAGCCTGCAGCCAGGAGTTCACAGGTGCAGCGTCACTCATCTACCTGGACCTTTAACAGCACCTGTGCTGGAGCAAGCTCTACCCACTCCTACGGACATCACCAAACCCGACACCCCCCATACACCTGCATCCTCAGACCCTAGTACAAAGTGTAAACAGCTGCTTCAGATGCCGATGGGCGGGGGAAGAGCGGCCTTTGGTCTGAGTGGGCTGCGAGGTGGGTGGGTGAGTGGGCTGCGAGGTGGGTGGGAGGAGCCACAGCCCCACAGAAGTGATAAACAGGCTCATTACAACATGGAGGATATGCACAATCAATCCACGCCTTTGGGGCTGGGCTACAATTTAAGGAGAGGAGGCGAGAAGATAAATAAAAAGACCTATTTTCGAGAGAGCCATTCCAGCCCCGAGATAGGCCGTGATAATGTGCACACCCGCTCTGCTTAATTCATCCCCGGCTCTCTCGGAATTGCCCTGAGATAATCAAAAGGAAGTGAAGAGGAACCACACAGCCTCCAATTCCGCCAAGGCTGGAGTAATTAGCACCCGACACCGGGACCCTGCTGTCAGGCAGAGCCGCTGGTCACTGCGGGGCCTGCGGCTGTCTGCCGGTAGCAGAAGACACTCGCTCCTCCCCGTCACCCCCGAGCAGGAAAGCACGGAGCTGACAGGTCCACGACTCTGATTCCAACATCATCTCTCAGGGAGAGAAATGACTTCTTCCTGCAGCCTGTCTCATCTGGGCCGGGCTGGGAAAAGAGAAAGTCGTCCGCTCCAGAGCTGGAGCTCTGGTTTCCTCCTGGCGCCATCGATAACCCCATCTCGTTCAGGGTTTGAGACAATCGGGGTGACGAACGCGTGCCAGGCCCAGGGAGAGGGGGGAACCTCACTGCGGGACCTGGTGGCCCAGCTCAGGACCCTCGTGCTGATGAGCCCTCGGGGCACCATGGGTTCAAGAAGCCACTACAGGGACAGGGGTTTGGCGTCATGGTTAAGCCGCCAGTGAGGACATCTGCATCCCATGACAAGTGCCCAGGTTCCATTTCCAGCGCAAGCTCCTGCTCATGCAGACCCTGGGAAGCGGTGGTAATTGGGTTCCTGCCACCCACGCGGGAGACCTGGGTGAGTCCCCAGCTCCAGGCTTGAGCCCCGGCCATTGCATCTGGGGTGTGAACCAGCGGATGGGGGCTCTCCAATCTTCCCCTTCCTTAAATAGAAAAGAGAAAAAGAGCCAGCATGCTGATGTGTCCCCTGGGAGGAGCGGCACTTTGTTCCCAGCGGTAATTATTCCCTCTCGCCAGCTGGCCTCTTTACCTGGGCCTGGACACACTGAAGCCTGCCTCAATGAATGGCAGGGCCCCTGGCACAGCCCCTGCAGCGGAGGGCAAGACAGGCCGCGTGGCCTTCACTCCAGTCCGAACCTTCGGCTCCAGCAAGAGCTAATTGGGCCTTGAGAAAGACGTCCTCCTGGGGCTTTTCACAAAGCAAGATCACGGGAGTCATCCTCTTCTGTCTCCTCTCTGCCCTTCCAGGAGGGCAGGTCAAGGTCACTGAAACCCCGCCGGCCTCACTTTCTGCAGTCATAAAAGGAGATCTTTTTTTTTTTTTTTTTTTTGACAGGCAGAGTGGACAGTGAGAGAGAGAGACAGAGAGAAAGGTCTTCCTTTGCCGTTGGTTCACCCTCCAATGGCCGCTGCGGCCGGCGCGCTGCGGCCGGCGCACCGCGCTGATCCGATGGCAGGAGCCAGGAGCCAGGTGCTTTTCCTGGTCTCCCATGGGGTGCAGGGCCCAAGCACCCGGGCCATCCTCCACTGCACTCCCTGGCCACAGCAGAGGGCTGGCCTGGAAAAGGGGCAACCGGGACAGAATCCGGTGCCCCGACCGGGACTAGAACCCGGTGTGCCGGCGCCGCTAGGCGGAGGATTAGCCTAGTGATAAAAGGAGATCTTAATTCCTATCCTGCAAGGATTCCAGAAACCACGTATATACCCTGGGGAGATGCAAGCGCCATCCATCACTACTCAGTCCTAACCTGATCACAGCGGAACACCTGTCCAGGGTCCCAGCCTGGGTGGTGTCTCAGTATCACCAGGGAGGTGCAACATAAACTCATCAATCAATCAGTCAAACACCTCTGCCAGCAGGACGGGGTCACTGTTCTTGCTCTGTTTGCCCTTCTCCCAGCCCCCTCCTCAGGCCCCAGGATCAGGCACAAAATGGTTAATAGATGATTGGGTTCAGCGGGCTCAGGGCAGTGACCCTCATAAGAAGAGGCAAAGTAATGATGACATGCTGGTGACGGCGCAACCGTGGGGACGCTGACTTGAAGCACGGTGGTGAGTGCGAAGCAGATGCTGAGCTGCACTGGGTGCGTGGCCTGGACCGTCTCTTCTTGGCCTCATCTTAACCCCCAGGGTGGCACTGTTAGAGGGGTCAGTAGCTGACAGGGTCACGTGGGTCCTTCGAGGCAGAGGAGGATTTCACCCCTGAGTTCATGGCTGGGACACTTTCGCCAGCTCCCTTCTGAGTGTCGGCTCTCCATCGCAGTTAAGGAGGGGGCACAGCCCCAGAGGCCAGAGGCGGCGGCCGCCAGCCCCAGCTTTGCAGTGGCTCGGTGTTGGGCAGAGCACGTGCCTGGTGGACTCCAGAGATGGAGTCACATCCCTGCTCGTAACCACCCCCTGGGCGCTGGCTCCTGGCAGATGGTGGCGGAAGGAGGCCAACTCATAGGACGGTGACCCAGATGGCAAAGGGCCTGACCCCAGAGACCACAATCTTATCGATTGCAAGGCGTTCTCCATCAATTGTCACACTGATCCCCTGGGAGGTGCCCTTGTGCCTGGATGGGGAGCTGTGCAAGGCCACCCCGCAGCTCCTCATGGAGCTGGGGGCCTCAGGGTCCCACCCTCTAACTCCAGTACTTTTTCTTAAGACAACAGCACTACAAGAGCCTTTGGCCAAGGTCAGATCCTCCCCTGAGGGAACGACCCTCCAGGTCCCATTTGGTCTATGGACTCTTGGCCTTAGACAGCCTTAAGGCCTGGTGGACATGTGGCTCAGCACACAGCACCCTTCCCCCACTCCTGGGTGGCCTTCCTCCGCTGCAGGCAAGATGACCAAAAGCGCACAGTAGGGTGACATAGCGTGAAGGTGGATTTCTCTAAGGGAAAACGACAAGAAAGCATTGTGAGGAGCCGGCACTGTGGTGTAGCGGGTAAAGCCGCTGCCTGCAATGCCACAATCCCGTATGGGTGCCGGTTCAAGTCCCGGCTGCTCCACTTCTGATCCAGCTCTCTGCTGTGTCTTGGGAAAGCAGTGGAAGATGGCCCAGGTCCTTGGGCCCCTGCAACCATGTGGGAGACCCAGAAGGGGCTCCTGGATTCAGATCGGCGCAGCTCTGGCCATTGCGGCCAACTGGGGAGTGAACCAGTGGATGGAAGTCCTTTCTCTCTCTCTTTGCCTCTCCTTCTCTCTCTGTATAACTCTGATTTTCAAACAAATAAAATAAATAAATTTTTTTTAAAAAAAGAAAGCATTGTGAACATTTTTACCATAAAGAAATATGAAGTGTTTGAGGAAACAGATATTTTTGTCTCAGTTGGATGTTGCACAATGTATACATGAATCTAAACATGCCATGGAACCCAGCAATATGGACCATTTTTAACATGTCAGTACATTTAAAAATTTTTAAAGACCAGAAACTACATTTCCCAGGTGCCATGGCATCTAAGGTGTGACCTAGGCTCAGCCAATCAGATGCACTTGGCAGGGGCGGGGCTGTATTTGCCAGAGCCCAGTGTGTGAAGAAGCAGTGCCCTGGGCGCCATTCAAGCAATGCCTTGGATCCAGTCGGGGGCCTCTCCTCAATTCCCCCACTCTCCTGGCCTGTGGCTGGCCAGTTCTGGGAGTCACTTCTGGAGACTTTGCTGTGGCCCTGTTCCTCTTCCCCCTTCTGTTGTTCCATAAGCACCTAGTCCCTGTCTTAAATCTTTTTTTTTTTTTCTTAAACAGGAAAGTTACTTTCTGTATTATCTGCAACTCCCACCACCTTCCCTGGCCTCCAGAGCAGGGGAGGCAACATTGCACTGATCCAGGAGCCAGAGCCAGAGACCTCCGCCTTGAGCCCCAGGAGGCACGGGGGTGAGTCCCTGCCTGGTTTGGGCCTCGGTCTCTGCGGCTGTGCAGGGAGGACACATTCCCTGGGCCAGATCTTCAGATGCCTGTTCTAGCTGGGGTCAGGGCTGGGATTGGGGCCAGCAGCCTCACAGCACAGCAGGACGCGGCAGAGGCGCAGTGCCCAGGGGTCAGGAAAGCATCGCAGAGGGAGTCGGGGGAAATCTGACATCATAGACAGGCAGGGCAAATAGAGAGGTACAGACCCAAATGTGCCCAAAAGGCTTGGGAGTGTGGGGGGAGCCGGGGGCGGGGGGTGGAGGGCAGAGGTCTCAGAGGGCAGGGCCAGGTCCCCTGGGCCAGGCTGAGGAGCCTTGGTGACACCAGGTCACCCTCCATGGCTTCCAGCAGCCTCCCAGCTGCCTCTCCGCTGCCTTGGTGCCCAGTTCATGAATGCTTCTGCACCACGGTCGCCCTGTGGGGAGGGACGGCGAGTCATAATTGTCCCATTTCCTGGAAGCCGAGCCAGGGCCACACGGGGAACTCATGGGGAGGAGCAGTGCAGGCTGGCCCTCTCCTGGGCCCAGTCCCGCGATCCTCCACAGGCCCCCCGTCAGCTTGGCAGGGCATAGTCCCAGGACACGAGCGCACCTGCTGATGCAGCGCTCGCCTTCACTGATGGCCAAAGCTGCCGCTGTCACCTGGCCTCCGTGGTGGAGTTCTGGCTCTGAGGCTGGAGAAGCGCCCTGGGCTTCCACCCAGCAAGCTGAGGCCATGACCATGAGGGCAGAAGGGACAGCGGCACAGGGCTCTGCCTCTCCCCAGCCCCCGAGGTCCTGCCGGTCTCTTTTTTTAAGACAAAGGACACAGGACCTAGAGACAGGAGGCTGATCCCAGTGCTGTCACTGACCCCAGGGAAGGCTCCTTACTCACTGATTCTCTACTTACTCCTCGTAGAAGGAACTTAGTACACTTCGCTTTGGTGACGCCCAAGGGTTTTGAAAAAGCAAGGGTAATAAGTGACACAGAAGCCCAGGGTGACTCATATGGGCAGAGGCTGGGGTCTGCACTTGGACACTGTGTGGTGGCCGGGGGGGGGGGGGCTCTTTCACGTACCCCATGAGGAAGTTTTCTCTCTTGCCCCTCCCTGTCTCTAACTGGCACCCACTGTCCTCTGCCCAGCTGGCATCTTCTTCCTGTCCTTGTCTCTGTCCTTTCTTGTCTCTGCCTTCTCTGAAGGAGGCAGCCTGAGACAAGGAAAGCCCAGACAGAGGGAGAAAAGACCACTTCCCCCCACCCCGCCAGCGTCAAAGACTCCCTGTTCTCTGGGCAGCAGGATCTGAAGCCCCCCACCCCAAGCTGGGTTTGCTGGTGACCTTGCATGACCAAAATATGCACCTTTCTGTTTTTGGCTTCTTAACACTGCAGCCTTTGCTGCCATCCCACTGGCAGCCCCAGGAGGAGTTCCATCCCATTAACTGCTTCACATCACCATGGCAACACAGGCTCCCATCTCACCCAAAGATGGGAGATAGGAGTGAGCTGGGATGGGTCAGATGCCAGACGGGGCATGTGGGGAGGGGCGGAGACCTCAGCTCATTTCCGGCCGCACTGCCTGAGCTCCTGCTCAGCACCCAGTACAGCCCCTGCCTCCGGAGACACCCCCTACGCAAGACACACATGGCCACGGGTGTGTGAGCACATGGCTTCCAGCTTCTTTCACACTACATACCTGCTTTTTCTCTCCATAGCACTGAACTCTAATTTTTAAATTTTTAAAACTTATTTGAAAGACAGACGTATGAATAGATAGAGATCTCCCATCCACTAGTTCACTCCCCAAATGCCTGCAACAGCCAGGGCTAAGCCAGCCTGAAACCAGGAGCCCGAAACTCCACCTGGGTCTTCCATGTGGACTGCAAGGACACAAGTACCACCACCTGCTGCTTCCCAGGAGGTGGCTCAGCAGAAGCTGGGACTTGAACCCACGCACCTGCTCATAGGGGCTGCAGGCATCGCAAGCGGTGTCTTCAGTGCTGTGCTAAATGCCCACTCCAGCACCAAAAGCCAGACTGGAGGGACCAGCGCTGTGGCATAGCAGGTAAAGCCACTGCCGGCGGAGCTGGCAACCCATATGGACACCCGTTCGAGTTCTGGCTGCTCCACTTCCAACCCAGCTCTCTGCTATGGCCTGGGAAAGCAGTAGAAGATGGCCCAAGTCCTTGGGCCCCTGCACCCACATGGGAGACCTGGAAGAAGCTCCTGGCTCCTGGCTTCAGATCGGCGCAGCTCTGGCCATTGCAGCCTACTGGGAAGTGAGCCAGCAGATGGAAGACCTCTCTCTCTTTCTCTCTTCCTCTGCCCCTCTGTAACTCTGCATTTCAATCAAGTAAATAAAACATCTTAAAAAAATCCAGGCTGGAGCATTATAGATCTAGAGTGTATTGGTGATGGCACCTAGCACTTGTCCACTCACGTCTCCTCATCGCCTCTCCATGTAAACTTCTAAAGTACACACAGCGACTCCCTCCATTTATAGAAGAAATCCAGGCCCAGAGAAGTTACGCTGCATGCCCAAGGTTGCACTGCCATCAAGTGGGAGACTTGACGCAGGGATTCAGGATGATTCCGCTTGGTACATTTAGCGGCAGCCCCTGCCCTGCCCTGGGCTTTGTCACGTTAACCCTTCTGATCTTCAGAGCAACCTTGTGGAGTGGACACCACCACGTGCTCCCCTTGCAGAGGAGGCAAAGCAGCACAGAGAAGTTGGGTAAATGACCCAGAGTCATACAGAAAGAGATGGAGCCTGGATTCCCATCCAGGCAGCCTGGCTCCTGAGTCTGTGCCCAGAGCCACGATGCTATGTTTGATTGGAAAAATTCCATGGCGCCTGACTCCCCCGCTGCACTCGACCCCACCCCAAAATCAAGACATGGACCACTTGGCTGTGTCCCCCGTGGCTGCACCTGGCTTTCACTAAACTAGCCCACCTGGAGGTTTGAGTCCCCCAGCCAGCCTGCTGCTTCCTCTTCCATTCCCTCGCTCTCAACGTGATCTTGCGGTTCCGCTCGCTGCTCTGGGCTTTGAGAGCCTCCCATTTGGAACAGCCAGGAATTGTCTTCCTTCCGTGCCCTCCAGGGGTAGTCCCCGTTGTCCTTCCACACTCAGTCTGTCTCCAAAGACCATTAACGCAATCACTTAACAAGAGGCCGGCTCTAATAGAAGGAAGCAAGAGGAGGGGCATTGTTAGTGGCTTGAAGGGGAGAAGAAATCATAAAATCCATCAAACCTGTATTTGTCTCATTAAAAGTGTTTCTAATTTATAATGTCCTGGAATGCAGATGCCACCCAGCTGTGCAGGCCTGGTAGTCCTGCCTGGCGACCCCCCACACACACACACACACTCCTGGGCCCCCTCTCCCACCTCGCTGGGACTGCCATCAATTTCTGCTCATCAGCGGCACTTACAGTAAATGGATTCATTTGAGGCAATGGGAGATGAGAGACAAAGGTGACAATATAATTAAGGTTTTTAATTCTATGCCTGAACAGTTAAGTCCAGAACTCATGATAATTAGCCGGCTGTAATGAAAGATCTTTAATCGTTATTTTCCCTTTGTTTCCTATAATTGTTCATTTCGGCCAACTACATTTGTCCTTTCATTCGAATCTGGCTGCAAGGTTCTATGTCACTTCCATTATTCCTACGAACTCCAGAGAAAATTTTTGCGGAGCTGGTCATTTGCTAAGTGGGTGGCGGGATGACATCGGGAGTTCATCTCTGCACCAGTGCAGATAGGAGGCTCTGGTGACTTCCCAGAGAAGAGGGACACCGGGCTCCTGAAATCCCCGGGGCCTGTGGAGCTGTCTGTGGAAGAGCTAGTGCTGGCAGGAGGAGAAGACAGCCCCAGTGGACCCCAGCGCTGCACAGCCCAGGGGACCCCAAGAGTCAGGTTGAGTGTTGGCCGGATGATCGTTAGCACAGGAGTTCTTTTTTTTTTTTTTTAATGTTATACTTCCAACTGCTTCAGAGTCACTTGAATTGTTATTTACCTCTAAGCAATGCACGCACAGCTCTTCTCTGGCTAGCTCTTTTCCTTTTTTTTTTTTTAAGATTTATTTATTTATTTGAAAGAGTTACATAGAGAGAAGAGAGGCAGAAAGAGAGAGAGAGAGAGGTCTTCCATCTGCTGGTTCACTCCCCAGATGGCTGCAACAGCTGGAGCTGCGCTGATCCGAAGCCAGGAGCTTCTTCCGGGTCTCCCACGTGGATGCAGGGGCCCAAGGACTTGGGCCATCTTCTACTGCTTTCCCAGGTCACAGCAGAGAGCTGGATGGAAAGTGGAGCAGCCAGGTCTCAAACCAGCGCCCATATGGGATGCCGGCACTTCAGGCCAGGGCGTTAACCCCCTGCACCACAGCGCCGACCACAGCACCCAAGTTCTTGATGCTCCAATGTTCGTCTTTTTTTTTTTTTTTTTTTTTCCCCACATTTTAGTACTCCTATTATCGGGACGCATGTTATCACTGGGATCTTCTTTAGTATCACTAGGATCTTCCTTTCTGTGTTTCCTGAAAAATTGTAAATGAGTTGAGGTTGTCGTCAGGGAATGAGCCCCTCCCGCACAACGGGCGAGGTGCACGCTCCCAGGCTGCGGGCTCCCGGGCTCAGCATCCCCTCCAACAACCGCATGCTGCGCAGTCCTTCCTTGCCCAGGATTGTTTGGGGCCGTCTCAACTGTGAGGCCAGGCGCTGACAGGGAAACGCTCCTCAGACAGCGAAACGGCCACGCAAGGACGCGGGGCCCTGCAGCAAGGCAGTGGAGACACCCAGGGGCCTGAGCTGCGCCTCCCGGCTGCCCAGGACCGCAGAAGAACCCAGCTGCGGAAACGGCGTGCTGGGAACGGGATAGGAGAGGAAAGCTGGCTTCAGACGGGGTGTAAGGGTCAGGATGCGGGCACCTGCGCCCACCCACGGGGCTCCTGAGACGTCCTCGCCCTGCACGCCTCATCTGAGTCCCGACAGCTGCGCGGCCATGGCGAGCTCCAGGATTTCTGGAAAGGATCGGGGCTAATCCTGTGATGCCCTTCGACTCGAGGCTCTGGGGGTGGCCTCCTCTCACATTTCCTTTCATAATCAACAAGAGGAAAATTGGGCCACCGCAGTAAAAGTCTTCTTCCTCTTCCCTCATCCGCTCCACACACGAGTCAGAGTGATTGTCAAAGTCACACGGCATTTCCCTCTGGGGAACAAAAACCTCAACTGAAGACGGTCGAGGGAGGCCTGTGCGGCCGGGGCTCCGCCCCTCTCGTCTTGGGCTGCAGGCAGCACGCGGGCTGCAGGCAGCACGCGGACTGCCAGGCCCACGCTGCTCCGTGGCTCTCAAGTTCAGCTCAAATGCGTCTTTCCTAGTAGCTCCCCCTAAATTACACCCCATTCTTTCCTTTCTTGGCAGCAGCTTATGACAACAAGCAATTAGGGTACACCGGAGGTTTGCTTCCTTTCGGTCTCCCCCCAGAGTCTGAAGCGCTGTCCTCAGAACCCACAACAGCGCCTGGCAGAAATGCTGAACACGTTTATTAAACCGGACTCACTGAGCTAACCCTTGAAGGCCTACAGTGCTGGGGCGGGACTTCCTCTGCCGTGGAGGGCCTCAGGCCAGTCAGCTGAGGGTGGGGGCAGGACCCCGCCCACCTCTGGGGCGGGCTTTTCTGCAATGCGCCTCCTCATTGGCTAGAGATGCAACCAAGGAAGTACCCCTCTCCCTGAGTCTACACCCATTTCCTCCCGCGCAGAGGCACCTGGATGATCACAGGTGAAACATGAAACGCGTGGAGCAGGGACTATTTCTGGGCGGTAGTTGGAACCCTCACCTCTGTTTCCTACTCTCTTCCTGCTCCAGCCCACTACGCACAAGAAGATTCACTCCCGGAGGAAGGCCAGGCTCATCCATGAGTTGGTCAACACACACTCAACACCGGCTCCGTGCCAGGCTGTGCAGCAGGCGCTGGGGCTGTTTTGCTGTCCAGTTGAGTTCTTATCTCACAGTGCTCCTCCAGGACAGCATGAGTCGCCCATTTGTTTATTTAAAATATCCTTGGAGACCACCTGCGATGGGCAGGGCACTGTTGTGGACGCCGGGAACAAGGCAGTGAAATCCCCGCTCTCTCTCTCTCTCTCTCTCTCTCTTTTTTTTTTTTTTTTTTTTTGACAGGCAGAGTGGATAGTGAGAAAGAGAGACAGAGAAAAAGGTCTTCCTTTTGCTGTTGGTTCACCCTCCAATGGCCGCCACGGCTGGCGCGCTGCAGCCGGCGCACTGCACTGATCCGAAGGCAGGAGCCAGGTGCTTCTCCTGGTCTCCCATGGGGTACAGGGCCCAAGCACTTGGGCCATCCTCCACTGCACTCCCGGGCCACAGCAGAGAGCTGGCCTGGAAGAGGGGCAACCGGGACAGAATCCGGCACCCCGACCGGTGTGCTGGCGCCGCAAGGCGGAGGATTAGCCTATTGAGCAGTGGTGCCGGCCATCCCCGCTCTCTTATGAGCAAGTGGGACAAAGACAATGCACAGATACAGGCATGTGCTCGCTGCCATGGGGTAGTAACTGCCCTGCGGCACCGGAAGCCACGCCCCAGGACAGGCCTCGTCTTCCCCAAACTTGTCCCTGCTCTTGCTGTCACCGCTGTCTCCTGTCTCTCAATTTTCTTGGCCAGAAGGCCCACAGTCCCCAGCTCTTCCCCAGCCCAGCCCTATTGTGCCTGTCCTCGTGTGCCTCTCGCACCGGCCCCTCCCTGCCCTCCCTCTGCTCCTTATTGCCTTGTCTCACCCCTGTCTTCCTCTGTCTCATCCTGTGTCCCTTCTCCTCCACCTTCATTGAGCTGCCCGATGCGCCTTCCAGGAAAACACTCCAGCCACATCTGCCTAAAACCCTACTATGGCTACCAAGGCGTCTCGGAGTAAGTCCCATCATGCATCTCTCCCGATAAGCAGCTTCCTGCGGTCATACCCTAACCCACCTCCCCAGTCGTGGTTTTCATGACAATATTTTGTGCTTCCAACATCTCAAAAGGCCACGTCTTCACAGCATTGCACCTCCTCTGCCCTTGCCCACGCGGCCCCCCTGGTGCACAGTGCCCTTGCCCAGCCTCGGTGGCTAAGTGCCGGGGCTGCCCGGTCTGTAGCTCTGACTCACACGCACGCACACGCATCTCGCACCCATCGCCGTGTTCCCGTTTCCCTCCTGGCTCCTCAGCGCCGTGCCTGCAGCTCTCTCTGCCCCTAACAGATGCCCGAGCTGCCTCAGGACCCGAGCCTTTCCTGACACAAGCGGCCTCTGCGGCAGCGACGGGAGGGACTGACCCAGTGAGAGTTAGGAGCAGCCTTCAAATCCCGACTGCTGCCTGTTGGCTGTGTGACTGTGCCTCAGTCTTCCCATCTGCAAGATGGGGGTTAACGGGGTTCATTCATGCAAGTACTTAAAGCATTGCCTGACGTGTTCTGTTAACTGCTAGTGTGGCTGTAACTAACCGTGGGCCCAGGAGTCAGATAGACTGGGCAGAAGCAGGTTCCAGCACAGCGCTCAGGGAGGACTGTACCCTGAGCACTAGCTCAGTCGCTCCCAGGTCTCCCTGGGACTTAGTCCATCAGGACTTAGCAGGAGAACCAGCTGGATGCATTCTTCCCCCATGAGAAGCTAGGGAGATGCCCCCTACACACACATCCCCACTCTGCATAACCACCCACCCACCCACACACACACACACACACACGGCCACCTCCATCCTGTGGCTCAGCCTTGTCCCCCCTCCCACCAGCCTCCACCAGGGGGAAGCTGTGTCCTCGAGGTCACCCAAAGGCACTGGGAGGCTGGGAGCCAGGGGCTGTCCTCAGCCGTTGGGGTCTGAGCAAGCCATCACCATGCTCCTCTGAACCCTCCCACGCCACCCACGGGGACCATGGTGTGGGTGGAGCCTGCCCCCCCCCAGGAAGGAGGGGCGCGTTCACCAGCACACTGGGAAGCCTTGAGAAAGGCCCTTCTGGCCTGAGCGGTGCGTCTTGCACTGAAGACGGCAGATGGGTGCATCTTGTCCCCTGCTGCCTGCTGCAGGCCGCCAGCCAGCTGCAAGGTGACCTCCAGGTCCTCTGGGGTCCCCACCGAGGACCCCAGGCCTCCCTCCCGGCTCCCGAGGAAACGTCAGCAAGTCCCCTGGCCGCCCTGTGCCTCCACGTCCCCCCTTGGGCAACACGGGAGTGCACCCAGGCTTGACTGACTGTCTCCCACAGAGGGCTGGAGATGGGACACGGGGACCGCAGCAGAGACCGCTCATCTTAGGGGAGTGGGGTGTCAAGCCCCATCCCACCCCCAGCGCCCGCCCTCACCCCATGTGGTCCTTCTCTGGGAGACAGAAGGAGGCTTCCAGGGGAGGACGCAGCCTGCCCAAGCCGCCCTGCCCTGGCTGCCTGCAGGTGCTCAGCTCTTAGCTCCTGCTGTGTGGACCCGAGCACCTCTGTGTGCTGAGCACTCTCCAGGCAGCGCTCCTTGGAGCCTCACAGTGGCTGTAACAACGGCATCATGACTGCCCCCATTTTACAGATAAGAAAACTGAGACTCAGAGAGATGACAGTGCTTCTCCCAGCCCCTCAGGGTGCTCATTCCAGAGTTACCTTGAACAGACAAAGGCAAAAAAATAAAATAAAAAATAAAAATCCAGATCCTGGAGAGAGGAGCTGCTCATCAGAGGGTCTGAAAGGCAGGAGCTGGCTTCAGCCCCTCCTGGAACGCATGCACACCCACAGAATAAGCCTAAAGCTGCTGTCGGCACGCTGGCGTGGGGTCACACCAGGCCCCAGGACCCCCTTCCTTTCCCCCTCCACAGCCACAGCCCAGATACCCTCTCTCTGCTCCTGGGGCCCCTGACCCCAGTCAGTCTCTCTCTCCCTCTCTCTCTCCCTCTCCCTCTCCCTCTCTCACTCTCGCTCACTCTCCCTGGCTTCCCAATTCCTAAAGCCACATGGGTCATGCCACTCCTCGGTGGCTCTGGAGGAATTCCTAGTTCTGCCCTTCGCCTGCCACTCTCTGCCCTGGGCTCGGTCCCCCAGCAGCTTCACCCCCTGCCCATGGCCTTTGGTGACTGGGCCCTTCCACCTGACACAGCTCATCTCCATCTTCATCTCCCCATGCTCTTACCTGGCTTCCCCGCCCCTGCCCACATCAGAGGGTGCTTTTCGGGGCATCCCCAGGGCTCTCCCCATTGCACCTGCCACCCTTCCACCCCTCCACACTCTGGCAAAGAAGAGCCCACAGTTCGTCTGCCCCTGTCTGCCCAGTGCCAGGGCTGGGGCTGGTCCAGGTCAGCAGACTCCAAGTTGCTCCCCCTCCCCTCCCCTCCCCTCTCTCTCCTTTCCCCTCTCTTCTGCTGCCCAGTCCAGAGGCAGCCACACCCCACCTGCCAGGCTTCCCAGTCCTTCAGCAAAGCATCTCGGGAGCCTCTCCTTTGTGCCACGTCCTGGGCTTGAAACTGAGGCATTAAATCAAGAAAGAGATCAACCCTGCTCCGGGTTGCTCAGCTTGGGTACAGCGGTTCAGAGCACAGGTTTGAATCCCACGTCTACTTCTTGCTAGCTGTGTGATGGTGCACCCTCTCTGTGCCTCCGTTTTTCTGTGTATAGAATGGGCATTGGGGCAGCAACCTTAGGCAATGATCTGAAGACTCAGAGGTCCGTGTGTGAAAGCGATTGGCATGGTGCCCGCCATGGTGTGAGTGCTCTAACAGTGGTCACTCTCGCAGCTCAGTGCAGGGCCCTGCCCTCGGAGGGACACCACGGCCTTGTGCTCCTAGCCCCTCCACAGGCAGCGAGGCAGAACCAAGAGAACACAGGCTGAGGAGTCGCCCAGGCGGAACGCAGGCCCTAGCTCCGCCACCTGGCTGTGCGGCTTTGGGATGGACTGGTGCAAGAGGGACCGTTTCCTTTAAAGCCAGGTGGAGCCTCTGCTTCCCCTGAGGGTCAACGGGGAGGGAGGCAGTAGCTGCTCTGCCCGCCTCGTGGAGTGTCGTGAGGATAGAACACAGCTGCAGACTTGAGAGCCCTTGGTGAGCTCAAGAGGGATCGTCCGCATCAAAGCCACCCATCCAGGGAGAGACGCCTGCAAGGGCTGGACGGGGGTCTGTGAGAATCCTGGGACAGGACAGGGAGGGATTAGAGGGGCCCAGACACCTGACACCATGATAACAGGGCCTCAGCACGCATGGGGGATGCACCCTGGGGAGGCCCCACCCCCTGACCCCAGCGTGATTTCTGGGGGCTGGCTCCCCCGCCCTGACAACAGGTGCCACTGCTGACAACTCACCCTGGCACAGGGCTGTTCTGGTGCCCTTGAATCTATTAAACAGAGCAAAGTGATTAATTATTTTACTGTCTTTATGGCATCAACTTTCACTTGCTTCACATCCAGACTTCCAATTACGTAAGCCTGAATCTTAAGCTCAGGAGGACATGTATTATTGAACTATTTATAATCAGAGTTTTTCAGAGCAGAGAAAATTCTACCAGGCAAGAGCTCCACAACCAAAATTAATGAATCAGAGACCCAAAGACAATCTCTTGTAAGCGGGGGGGGGGGAGGGGAGATGGGGGGGGCCGCGGGCAGGGGAGGATGCGGGGGTCAAGTTTGAGCCAAGGATGGCAAAGTGTTTTCCACCCAAAGACACAGACCAACCCCCATGGGGGAGCCAGGCCCACGGGCGGGTGGGGGGAACAGGGATGGGCCCATGCAAAGGTGGGCAGGTGGAGCAGGGAGCTGTGCATGGAAGACAACAGCCACCCACCTCTGGGCTCACAGTGGTGTGTGTCGTTACTGATAACTGCTTCTCACTGGTGTAAGGGGCGCCCTCTACTTGATAATTCAGGCTTTCTAGCGGCTTCGAGCACCTTCTCAGTTATTTCCGGAAAACTCAAGTCCTGTCGTCTCCTGCCGGTTCCCGTCCTCCTTCAGCCTTGTGCCAAGTCTCTGGGGGGGCATCCCCCCACACCACCTCGCTCCCCCCTTCAGCCGCCTCCCACCAGGCAGTAGCCTCCCCTGGAAGTGTCTCAACCCTCCCTGGCCTTGACTCTACTGGGGCTGCCTCCCTCCCACTCGGGTGTTCTGGGACGCTCTTGTCCCAGTGTTTTGCAGCTTTAGTGGGACAGTCCCTTCTGTCATCAGCCACTGAGCCCCTTCCCCAGACATGAGTCTGTGAGGGGCTTTGACGGGGAGAGAGGTTTGCGGATGCCCCTGTTTGGGGACTCCTGGCTGCCAGGCTGAGGTTCTACTTCCTGCAGGCAGACCCAGGGAAGACCCTGCAATCGGTCCCCTGGAGAGACTCAGCTCATCAAGTCTGGCTTGCGTCACAGGACAGGCATGGCGGGGTCACCTGCTCCTGTTTGCTGAGCCCCAGAAATATGGCAAGTGTTGGTTGGCCCAGGCCGTGTCCTCGCAGCAGCCCCTTCAGCAAATTCTGTTAGCTTGGGTCGCTGACATAGAAGCTGAAGCTCCGAGGTCCCGAAGCCGGAGGATTGCGCCAGGCTCCGCCCACCTGCATCCGCTCAGGGTGCTCTGACGCAGCACCGCACGCCCAAGGGCCCGTGAGCGACAGAAACGTGTTTCTCATGTTCCGCAAGATCAAGGGAGCAGCAGGTGTGGCGAAGGCCCGCCCCCTCGTACACAGACAGCCGCCCCCTCGTACACAGACAGCCGCCTTCTTGCCGATGGCCTCACGGGGTGGCAGGAACAAGGGAACTCTTTGAGGTCTCTGAGAAGTTACCAATGTTGTGCTTGCTTTCTGCACTGGAAGCAGAGGGAAGGGCTGTATGAGTACTGGACTGTGTGCGTGTGCATGTGTGCAGGAGTCTTAAAAAGACGGCCCTAGAAAATGCAGCGTGTCTCCTCCTAGAAGAATTTTTGGTTTTGGTGACAGAGACTGGCCAGCTAGTCCTAACACTCTATTTCTTCTTGAGCACAGAGCTAGGCTACAATTCCCTGCCTCCCTTGCTTGCAGTTAGGCAGGTCCATGTGATTGGTCCTGGACAATGAAATGAGAGCAGAGCCCCAAGATCCTCCAAGCTCACTCCCTTGTCATCGTTTTATGCAAATGAGGGGCAAGACCTTGGAAACCACCGGTTGAAGTGGGGGGAGGGGAGTGGCAGGGAAAGTTGGGGTCCACAACTTGGTTTTGAAGGAGGACCACCCACCCATTTGGAGTTGCTAGAAGTGGCAAAAACAAGACAAAACCAGGACACTGACTACCTTGTAATTTCAGAGCAGTGAATACTTTATGGTTGTAACATGTCCCAAACTCGGGAGGGAGGCAACCCCAGCCACCTTGCTGGACCAGTTTGGGGCTCTGGGAATCCCTGGGCAGAGTTAGCATTTGGAAACTACTCATCCTAAAAGGTCACTTGTCCGGGCCGGCGTCATGGTGCCATGGGTTAATCCTCCGCCTGTGGCGCCGGAACCCATATGGGTGCTGGTCCAAGTCCCAGTGCTCCACTTCCAGTCCAGCTCTCTACTGTGGCCTGGGAAAGCAGTGGAGGATGGCCCAGGTGCTTGGGCCCCTGCACCCACGTGGGAGACCCGGAAGAAGCTCCTGGCTCCTGGCTTTGGATGGGTGCAGCTTGGGCCATTGTAGCCATTTGGGGAGTGAACCACCAGAGGGAGGACCTTTCTCTCTGTCTCTCCCTCTCACTGACTGTAACTCTACCTCTCAAATAAATAAATAAAATCTTAAAAAAAAAAGATCACTTGTTGTTTATGTGTCCTAATTCTACCTAGCAGCCCTCCCCCTAGCAGGACATGAGTTGTACATGTGGGTTGTGTTGCAGCCACCGTGTACTTGGGTGTTTGTTGGAGCAGCCAGCACCACCATAACGGATGCACACAAGTGGCTCTCTTGGGGCGTCCTGTATTTAGCAGGACACCTGGAGGAGCTCAGTGTAGGCTCAGTCTAGCCTGGTTCAGCATCCCCGCGGGGCACGGCTGGCCCCAGCTCTTGTCGCCTGAAGTGCTCTGGCTCCGGAAACCTGCAGGGTTTTCTTCCTCCCGGGGAGACATTGGGAGCACAGGGAGGGAGAGGAAACAGACTCCGTTCTTGCCCCAATCCCACCCCAGGAGCACTCCGCTCAGGGTCACCAATAATTCCAGGAGGGCCATGAACAGGTGCAAGCTAAGGCTCGGAATGAGTTGCTCAGGAATGAAGGGGGCACTGGAGGGCTTTGGGGGAAGGTGGCAGCACTGAGTCCCTCCCAGGAACACAGCAAAGCCACCATCTTTGGCACCAGCAGCATAAGCGCCCTGGTGGGTGAACGGCTGGCCAGCCCACGTGGAGCTGTGGGCAGTTCAGGGGGCCAAGAGTGAGCATCTCGTAGTCAGACCTTGGGGCTCCCAAGGGATGGCTTCCAGAGTGTCTTGGAATAAAGAACCAAGCTTTTGGAGCTGCGTAGACCCAGGTTCGAGTCCTGGTTCTACCGTTTTTGAACTGGCCCTGGGCAGGTTATTCCACCTCTCTGAACTTCAGTTTCCACTTGCATGAAATGAGATACTGGCAAACAAGTGCTGGAAAAGTACCCACGATGATGTGCCCCAAGCAGGAAGCCCCTGGTTGGTGCCTAGGAAGGGATACTTCCTCCCCTGAGGGTCTGGCAGCTGGAGACGAGAGGCAGGGGCTCCACTCCCAAGTTTCCATTAATGTGCGCTTGCTTCCTCCGCCTCCACTGTCTTAGACCGTGGCCCGGAGGAACCGCCTCTTGTGCCTCCATCATCCAATCAGGGACAAGAGTCCCATCATCATAGAAATGAGAATCGAAATAGGAATCGGGCTCCACGCCTGCCCCAAACACCAGCCTCACTCATGATAGCACTGAAGCCCCACCCCCTGAGAGAGAACAGACTTTAAGGGGGCTAGCCTGGGAACCTAACCACTACTTCCAGCCATGTTTCTCCAGGCCTTGGCCTCTCCTCTTCAGAAGAGACCCCCTGTGAGCCTCGCTCCCCCACCCAGGGGCGGCAGGCGAGGGTGTGAACTCCACATCCAGTTGATACTTTCCAGCGCCCATCACTCACCTGCTCCTGGAAAAGCTCCCGTCGGCACCTCCAGAGCCATTACCGTCCGTCACGTTTATCTGCATTCGGGGGCGGTGGGGATTCTCACGCTTCGATCTGTCTTTGCTCATGAGGCAATGGCCCAAAAAATGGTAATGACACCTCTGACGCCGCAGCATTGCTGCCTTGCTCTCGTACAGGCTTGCCAGATGTGGCAAAGAAGAACCCCGGGGGCCCCGCGCCGTGTGATTTACAGGTAATCCACAAAGTACGTTGTGAAGTAAGTGCTATATGCCCTATGTAAACACAGGACATCCTTGTACTAAAAAAACTGTCGATCTGAAACTCAAGTTGAACAACGCATCTGCATTTTCTCTGAGGCCCTAACCTGCCACCTCCTGGTGTACCTGGATTGTGGTGTGTGGGTTTTCGCCACCAAGCTGGTTGATTCCTCCTGCCTCTGCCCTCCCACCACACAGGCGAGTGGTGTCTGCCTCTCTCCCAGGGCAATGCAGCTCCTCAGTGGAGTGACTGATCTGTGCCGGGCTCTGCAGCTGGTGGAGATCAGGAAGCCACAAGCCCTGTCCTCCAGCCGCCCACCATCCACAGGGGAAGCGAGGCAGCCAGAAAAGAACCCTTCTGACTGCAGGGCTGGCTGCCAGGTGCAAACAGAGTACTGGGAAGTTCATTTCCTTTGGAGGCATTGGGGAAGGGCTTCCTGGAAGAGGTGGAATGAGGCTGTAGTAGGATGAATAGGAGCTTCAGTAGGGAAGATAGGCAGGGCAACAAACCAGCAAAAGTTTGTTGCCTTTTCTGGACTGTCATAGAGATGGATTCACAGGAGAAGTGCTTGAAAAAGTTTGTGGAAGTGCTTCTTATTAGGGTGGGCATTTAGCCTAGCAAGTAAGATGCAAGTCAAGATTGTGCCCTATGTTGGAGTGCCTGTGTTTGATATGCAGCTCCAGCTTCTGACCCCCACTTCCTGCTAACGCAGACCCTGGGAGGCAGCAGGTGATGGCTCATGTGGTTGGGGGCCCTGCCACCCACATAGGAAACCTGGATGGTGTTGCCAGCTCCTGGCTCCCGCCCTGGCCACAGCCCCAGCCTGGGGCCCTGCCTTAGCCCTTGCAGGCATCTGGGGAGTGAACTGGCTCCGTGATGCGGTCCCCAGGGCTCACATGCCCAGAGCAGGCTTGGCCCACAGCTGTGGAGGAGCAGCATGCCAGGCCCTTTGGTGGCGGCTGGCACTGCCCCTTGTCAGAAGGCAGCTTCCCACTCTAGCCTGCTTTCCTCCACCTCCCCCCACCCCCACAGAAGGTGTTTTTTGACCTTCGAGTAGATTTGGTGCAATCCCCGTCTGGGAGGAAAAGAAACTACCACACCCAGCTCTGCGTGTGCTCAGCATGTTTCAGGCCAGAAACGCCCATGTGGAGTGGGGCTGTGGAGCTGAAAGGAAGCCACTGATGAGGGAGCCATGGCCCAAGGACGGGGCTGGTTTCAGTTTCAGACCCTGCACCCAAACCTGGCCCAACTGAGTGCGGGCAATGTGTACACAGGAGGCCAACTGTCTGCAAAGCCCATTCTCCAGGGCAACCTGTCACCTGCCATCTCCCTCCCCGGGCTGCTGCCTGCGGAAGCCTACGCTGACAAGTTCGAAGGCCAGTGTGGGGGCCTCTGGCACTGCTGGAGAAGATGCCATAAGATCTCTCTGCTGGAGAAAGATGTCATAAACTCCACAAAGAGCAGACAGGGCCGCACGCTGGCTGGAGCACTGAGCTAAGACTCCAGAGGCCCCCGCTGGAACATAGAATTGAACGACTGAACCCCTCCTTATGCCTCAGTTTCCTCATCTATGAAATGGGACTGTAAAAACATGCTCTGACTACATCCCAGGATGACCTAGACCCACGGGCCCACTAATAGGCGGGGAAATCTAGGCCCAAAGGAAGGGGATGAGGGGTCAACTGCTCTCTGCCCTAACACCTTCTTCCAGTCTCCTCCCCATTCCATTCTCTCAGAAGAGATCCTGGGCTGGAGCACTCACTGTTGTACCTGGTACTGATTCAATTCAGACAGAAGGTCTTTGGCACTATTCTTCATCCCCAAAGAAAGATGCCAGATCCCCAGCCTTGCCCCTCACAAATTCCTCATGGCGGCTCAAGTGCAGTCCAGCCTGGCTCTGCCCTCCTCACCTTAGGCAAACTGAAGTCAGACTGTGGAGACGGCAGGGCCCCTGCAGGGGCTGGCTCAAAGGAAGCCCGGGTTTCTCCCAACCCGCCTCTCAGAGGTGCACCCTTCTCCCCCAGAAGAGGCCAAAAGGACAAGGTGACACCTCCTAGGGGACGCAGTTTACAGACAACCCTTAACAGTGACAAGAGCAGGGCCGTGACCTTCATAGGAATCCCTCGTAGCAGCATTTCAGCCCTGGCCTGCGACAGGCTCCACTGACTCCCGGACATAAATTACTTGTTCATTATCAGGCCCCGACACGGGGAAGGATGTCGGCAGCTTGATTGTGTCTGTGTCCTGTGGCAGGCATTTGCATTCCGGACTGCCACTGTCCATGGTCCTGCTTCACCCGGGCCAGTGCTGCTGCCTTCATTGCTAGCTGGGCTCAGGGCTGGAGCTACCTGGCAGCTTCGTGCATCCCGAAGACAGCCCAAGAGTCTTGGGGGAGGGGTGGCAGGGAGGATACCATGTGCTCACGACAGAGTGGTCAAGGAAAAATGGAGAAGGAAATTCTGCACCAAGATCCAGCTGCAAAAAGCCTGGCTTACTACTGTGAGCTCCCACTTATGAGCCCTTGTCCTAAGCCAAGTACTATGTTAATAATATCTTTTTTAAAAAATATTTATTTTACTTGAAAGGCAGAGCTACAGACAGAGAGGGAGAGACAGAGAGAGAGGTCTTCCACCCACTGGTTCACTCCCCAATTGGCCACAAAGGCCAGAGCTGGGCCAATCCAAAGCCAGGAGCCAGGAGCTTCTTCTGGGTCTCCCATGCAGGTGCAGGAGCCCAAGGACTTGGGCCATCTTCTACTGCTTTCCCAGGCCATCATCAAGGAGCTAGATCAGAAGTGGAGCAGCCAATACTCAAACCAGTGCCCATATGGGATGCGGGTGCTGCAGGCAGATGCTTAACCTACTACACCACAGCACTGGCCCCTGTACTATAATTTCTATTAGTTGGCATCCTCCTCTGGACACAAGTGATAGAAACCCAACCCAAACTAAAGGGGATTATTATGGGGAGGACAAAAATGATGCTAGCCCAAGATTACTGGAACCAGAGTTCAAGTGCAATCAGGACTTTCTCTCTCTCTCTCTCTCTCTCTCTCTCTCTCTCTCTCTCTCTCTTCCCCTCTCTCCCTCTCTCCCTCTCTCCCTCTCTCCCCCCCCACATGCTTCTCTCCAGGTTGTTGTTTTTTTTCTGCTGTGTCAGCTGTCCCCCCTAGGGTTAAGGCCAGGCCCCTGTCTGCAGCAGTGTCCAGCTCACCTCTTGTGTCATCACAGCAAGGAGGAAAGTCTCTCTTCCCCAGCCCGAGGACAGAAGCCCCAGGACAGTCTTGGCTGGGTGCCACTTGGTCACACGCTTGGGCTACGGACGTGCAGAACTGTGCCCTGCAGCCTTTGGAACAATGAGGAGGTCTTCCCAGGAAAAGAAGAGTGTTTGACAGGGCAGAAAAACTATGAGGGTTCACGCTTACTCCTCACGGCCGTTCTGTGAAATGGGCACTGTCAGAACTCCACCCCACAGATGAGGAAACCGAGCCTCATGATCTGCCTGATGTCACTCAGCCCAAAGGAGGAAGGGCCAGGCATAAAAAAAAATAGATCCAGGCCAGCTGGACCCCCAAACCCATTCTCCTGCCTCCACACCTGGACCACCAACCTGGCGCGCTGGAACAGGCACCATCACACCTTCTCAGCCGTGGAGGGGCTGGAGGGGCTCAGAGGCAGGAGCCCTGGGTGGGGGGTGCAGGGCAGCAGCACAGGAGCCCTCTGGTCCACAGGCCTGCTCTGTGCCATCTGGAGTGGCTCTGCCTGCAGGGATAGGTTGCTAGGGCGGAGGAGGGGAGACCGTGGCTCCAGTGAGCCCGCGGGCTGGGTTCTGAGGGTGCTTTGAAGCCCCAGGGGGGGCTGGTCTGTGTGGAGCAGGGCTTCTGTGCCTTGAGCATTCTTTGCTTGCTGCAGAATACACATGTGGGATCAGAGGCCGCCTCTGCGAGGCAGCCTGTGGTGGGCGCAAGGAAACCCGGCCTTTTTGGTACCCGGGCACACGGGCCAGGGAGGGAAAGAGGGCAGCCCACCCCCACCCCCACCCCCAGCTGTCCCAGCTGTCACATCTGCCTCCAGCCCATGAGAGGCCGAAAGAGCAGGGCAGAGCCCGTGTGGCACCTGGGCTGAGCTTCTCGGAAGCCACGTGCCTCCCAGCCCTCGCCCACCAGGTCTCCTCACCCAGCGGCGTCCTGGAGTGCGCACTCGGCACGGCTTCTGGGCAGGAGCCAGGCAGGACCGACAGGCCCAGGTAGCACATCCCCGCTTTGCAGAGGAAGGAAGGAAGGCCCAGGAAGGGCCTGACTTTCCCAAGGACACGCAGCTGCTGAGTGATTCTCACATTCTTGCCAAATAAAATCTCCTCTTCCGCCGTGACGCCACGGTGTTGACTGAGATGTGTAGCTGTCCTGAGCATCTTCTGAAGCTGGCGCGAAGGGCTGTGCCGCTCTCCGGTGGCCTGGGGGACACAGCAGGGGCCTCTCGGGGCGTACAGGGGAGTCTGGCATAGGAACTACTGGTGAGAACGGTGGGGCGGCTCCCCAGGGGTGCTGAACCCAGGGGCGCTGACCCCAGGGGCAGCCCCCCCCCACCCCTATCTGACAGCCCTGTCCTAATGCAGATGGGGACACTGAGGCTGGGGGGTGGGGGTTTTGCTCATGCGCTCTCAGTGAGGACGTGAACATCCCAAGAGTCCCGGGAAAATCCTCTTCTCCAAGCCTTCCCCGGGCCCCCAGCCGGAGTGGACAGAGCCCTCCCCAGGGCTGCCCAGAGCCTCGCAGGGCCTCCATACCAGCACACCCGCCTTCCCCTGGCCAGCCCAAGGGTCCCTGGAGGGCAGGGCCTGGCTGAGTCTCCTCCTCTTCCCCCCACCAGCCCACCCTCGCTGCCAGTGTAGACAGAAGTCATTCTTTTTTAAGAATTTGAGGACTCTGGGCTGAGGTGCCCACTTTGGGGGCTCCTTCCAAGCTTCAGGACAGCTCCCCTCTGGGGTGAGAAGCCCCTGCACCCTGGCTTCTGAGACTGATGGAGAGAAGCCCAGCAGTGCCTGGGTGTCTCCAGGCCCTCAGCTTCCAGTCCAGGGCCAACCATCATTCTGCAAGATGCTGGTCTCTGCCTGGCAGCCTCCGCAGGGCGGGAGGACCTGTCTGACCCAACTTCATCCTCACTCCCAAGGAAGAGACAGGCGCCAGGCCCTCGTCTGCAACCACACTGAACTCCCAGGAGCCAAGGCCAAGTGCCCGGCACACAGGGAGTTCTTGGCCAAGTCTGTCAAATGAATTAAGAAATGTATCAAAGCACAACTGAACACGTGAGAGAGGAAAACCAACATTTATTAAACTGGCCTGTGACGAGCTGTTGCTCCCTGTAGGTCACTTCACTGAAACCTCAGCCACCATCCCCCAACCACAGCTCAGGGAGGAAAGGCGACGTGCCAGCATCACGCAAACACAGACGGGGCTGCCTGGGCCCCACGGACTCTGCACAGAGAGCGCCACGAGGCAGGCCTGGCTCTCGCTTGCTGCTGTCTGCCAGTGCCCAGCATAGCCTCCGGCTTGGAGGAAAAGTCCGGTCATCCCGGGAGGCTGTGGCTGTAGCCATGACTGTCCCCAGGCAGGCAGCTGGAACAATTCTCACGGCAGGGAAGGAAGACTGCAGCAGGCAAGTCCCAGACTTTGTGCCCAGGGCCAGGAGGCCAGGAGGCCTCAGGAGGCAGGGACTCCCCCTGCGCTGCCCCGCAGCTGCCCCTCTTTCCCCGCGTTGGCTCCCAGGGTTGCCGCCAGCAGTGGCAAGCTGGCCACATGTGGTTGGCGAAGGGCTCCCGCAGCCAGGGCCCCCCGGGCCACGTAAACCCCGAGGCCCCCAAACTTTCCGCTTCTGTAAAGTGCTCTGCTCTTGTCAGATTGCTACCAGAGGAGTCATAGCTGAGTGAACACTTGCCTGGCTCCGCGGCTCTCCCGAGAGCTGTCACCATCCCCATCCATCATAATTGAAGCAGTCCACCTGCTCCGGGCCCATCTTTCAACTGCAATGATGGTTGAGCTGCGATAGATGTGTCTTGTCATCACCTTGACTTGTTAGGGAGAAAGCAGAGGTCAGTGGGGACCCGGGGGCAGGTGAAGGTGCCACAGGCCCTGCTCTCTGCTGACCCTCTCAGTATGCACTGGTCCTCAGCATGGCCATCGGCCTCCAACTGCCTCTCTCCAGCAGGGCCAGAGGAGGGCTGGAGACTCCCTTCACCCAGGACCAGGGCCTTCTGTAGACAGACAGACAGACTCCTGAGGAGCAACAGGGTTTGGGGGGCACTGGCTTCCATGATGCCCAGACTTGGAATGACCCCAAATGCAAAGTTTCTCCCCTGCTTCTTCCCAGCCCATTCCTATGGCTGTGACCTTGGACCTGGTTTTCTGGTGGGGGGAGAAATGGTTGTCGCTGGTTTCCTGTCCTCGGGGTCATGGGTTAAAGCTGTGGATATGTACAGGGTCAGAGACAGACAGGCAGACATGAGGCACCCCTGTCCCTAGTGCTCTGGCCCCAGCCTGGCCAGTGGAACTGTCTCACGGAGCAGAGCCCTGGGAGCCTACTGCACACAGAACAGAGGCCAGACACCTTGGCCAGGCACTCAGGGCCCGCGGGAGGTGGCCCTTAGGAAGCAGGCCATCTGAGGAGCCACAGGAATTCATGAAGGAGGCCGTGCCCACTTGGTTTAGGAGAGAAATTCCCTTTTTAGCCATTGGGGACGCACAAAGACACAGAAGGACGTCAAGGGAGGACTGAGCTCCCCGCTGCAGAGGCGTCCAAGTGTGAGCAGAGAATCGAGGAAGGAGGCTGCCGGCTCCAGAGTGGCCGCAAAGGGAGAGGCGGCTCCCCAGCTTCCTCCAGCCGGAGTTCCCTGCCCTCATCTTCAGCCTCATCTCCCACATGACCACTTCTTGCTTTCCCTCCTAGCAAGCTTCCACCCGGATGCCCCTCCTCTGCTCTGCTCCCCCCTCCACCCCTACTCGGCCAGCCTCTGGCTCAACAGCACACTGCCTGGGCACCTACTGTGTGCTGGAGACAGAGACTGGGGAGCCACAGGGGCCACACTGGCCAACCGCCGCTGCTCCCCAAACCCTGCCAGCTGTCTCCTAGCAGAGCCGGCCTCGCCCGCCTGTGCAGACCAGAGCGCCGCCTACCCCACCACCCCCATTCAGAACAGCAGCTCCTCTTTCTCATCACTCAGGAGTGAGCAGGCACAGAGGCCTCGAGGGGCGGAGGAGGGGCACGGGCAGCGGTCCTGGCAGGCTCTGCCAGTCGCAGGTTCATGCTGGGCCACTTCCAGACCTCAGGATCTTCAGGAACCAAGCCCAGGTCTGAATCAATGGCCCAGCGATCTCAGGTCAATCCTGTTTTTCTTCTGCTCTCGTTAAGGTCACCCCCAGCAGGCAGAGGGGGTGGCCCTCCATACTGTGCTGGCCACTCCGAGCTTGGAGCCATGATCATCTCAGAAAACTGAAAAGTGCATCTGCCCATTTTCCCTGCCTTAACGAAATAGCCAAGGTTGGGGCAAGTGCAAGGAAAAGAGGTTTACTAAGCTCATGATGTTGGAAGCTCAAGGTCCAAAGAGCACAGTGCCAGCTCTGGCCAGGGCCCCTTGCTTCCATCATGGCGTGGTGAATGGAGCGGGGCTGGGGCACCTGAGGCGGGGCTCAAGGGCGAGATAGCAAGCCAGAGGTCAGGAAGAGCCAGTGTCGCTGTCGCTGTCTTACAGCCAGCCTCTCTCAAGAACTAACAGGGTCGCAGAGAATCACCTTAATCCCTTCTGAGGACAGCGCCCCAGAGACCTAAGGAGTCCGCCCCCGCCCCTTCTCTTAAAGGTCCCACCTCTTCTTAACATTACCACACCAGGGACCAAGCCTCCAACACGTGAATCTTGGGGGACAAACCACTTCCAACCATAGCACGGAGTTTCCATCAGTGATGGGATTGGTACTGAGCAAATTCATTCTCATTGGTGTCATGTCCCGCCCACTCCTGCCTACCCAGAAAGGGTCCTGGTGCCATGGGAGTCCCTTTCCTTCCTTTTTTTTTTAATATTTATTTATTTAAAAGTCAGAGTGACACAGAGAGAGGAGAGGCAGAGAGAGAGGGGTCTTCCATCCACTGGTTCACACCCCAGTTGACCACAATAGCTGGAGCTGTGCTGATCCAAAGCTTCCTCTGGGTCTCCCACATAGGTGCAGGGGCTCAAGTGCTTGGGCCATCTTACACTGCTATCCCAGGCCACAGCAGAGAACTGGATTGGAAGTGAAGCAGCCGGGACTAGAACCGGCACTCATATGGGATGCTGGCACTGCAGGCAGTGGCCTTACCAGCTATGACCGTCCCTCCCCCTCCTTTTTTGTAAGATGTATTTATTCCCTTCTTTCCTTCTTCCCAGCCTCAGTGAGAATTACAGCACAGCCCAAGGCAGTGCTTCTGTCTCGCTTGGGACCAGATGAGAGCTGTACACCTGTACCTCGGGGGGAGCAGCGAGGAAGCCACATTGCCAGGTGCTGTGCCCGTGGGGAGAGCTGCGGCTCCCTGGCATGGAAGACCTTTCACCTGGTCTCCCTCGGAGATGGACTGCAGGTCTAAGCAGAGGTGTCCAAAGCAAGAACTGTAGACCAAAGAAGACAGGTGGATGAAATTTTTAAACTTATTTTCATTTTATTTGAGAGAGACTCCATCCACTGGTTCACTCCCTCCCACAAATGCCCACAACAGCCAGGAGCCTGAAACTCCACCCTGTCTCCCACATACGCGGCAGGGACTCAAGTACTTGAGCCCATCTGCTGCCTCCCAGGCAGGCACAGCAGGACCTCGTCAGTGACAAAGGGCTAGTGCCACTCTGTGAAACAGAGGCGCCATCTGTCCAACAGTGCTGAGGATTGACCATGACTCTTGGGAAGGACTTGGTGCAGTACCTGGCTCCTGGGAGTATCTGATGCATTTTCATCAGTATTCTTTTTCCCATTGTAAAAATAGGGCCATGGAGGTTACACACCTTGTCTGGGGCTGCAAGCAGGGAGGTAGAGGAGCCAGGGTTTGCACCAGGTCTGACCCCAACCCACCCATTGGGCTGTGCCGATGGTTCTTCCTGTGGTTGGTTCCCTGCCCAAGTGCTGTGGTGGGGGCGGCTGACATGCGTGTTAGGAAGCATCCACCTCGCAGGTGCACAGGCATTTGGAACATCATCTCCCAGCAATCACGGTGCCTATGGCTCTGGCCAGACAGAGGGCGGTCTCTGCAAATAGTCTGTGGGCCATTCGCATTACCGGGACTTCCACAGCTCTGCTCCACGGAATTCTCTGGGGCCTCTCCCTCTTACTGTCTCCCCTCCCCCTTACTGTCCACCGAAGCCCTTGGCCTCTACCCCCACCCAGCTCACTGCCCCCACACTCTAAGGCTCTTCAGGCCTCACCATCTCTCACCTGGGCCTTACAGTTGCTGCCTCCCCGCCTCCCCTCCAGCCCATGCTCCACACACCACCTGCCACCTTCCCAAGACTTCCAGAATCTTTCTGCGGCTCTGGGCGCCTGCAGTTGGGGCCACACTCCTCAGCCAGGCCCCCAAGGCTCTGCATGCCCAGCCCCCATGTGCCTCTGCCCTCCCCTCCCCTCCCCTGCCCCCCACTAGGCCCTCACCCTCACGCCTGCTCTGCTGGGGTACTGTTCCCCAGCCATTCCATTCCCATGTCCCTCCAATGAGCAGCAGGAGGCTCCCTCCTCCTGGAGGCCTCCTGGCCACCCCTGGGGCTGCAGAGGGAGGATGGTCCCTCCCTGGCTCTTTGCCCTGCTCTTAGCACACTGCTGCTACCTCTTCTGCACACTGACTTCCTGCTGCCTGGGGCTTAGTCACTGAGCCTACAAACACCATCCCCATTTGATGGATGCAGCATGCAGTTCAGCGAGGTTCAACACGCACTCCCTGCAAGCCCGCCCAGGTCACCCAGCTTAGAGCTGCAGTGCCTGGCTGCCTTCCCAGTGCTGAGTTCCACCACACTGTGGTCACCGAGTGGGTGCTGGACACTGCTGGGTAACAGCTGGGCCCAGGGAAGGTGCCTGGCGACAGTGGCCTGGCAAACGTTGCTTGGTGTTTTTCTTCAAAGGCAAATATCAAGATGGCCCAAACCAGAGGCCCGAGACCTGGACACCGGCCCAGGCAAAAGTGATGGTTGTAAGCAACAAGAAAGAGAGGCAGACATCCACAGGAGGGTGGCAGAGACCTTGGCACACACATTTGCCAAGGGCAGAAGCTCATAGACCAGTACAACGACAACCACAGACATCTGTGACCAGGAAGTAGAGTTTGATGCGTTCCCTGGTCAGTTGCCTTCGGTTTGGACAAGTCCCCTGGGTCTTTCCCCTCCTGCCTGAGTCTCCAGTGCTTGTCTTAGCCACTTTCAGCCTCGGCGTGTGTGCGTGTGCGTGTGTGTAAAGCCCTCTAATTTACTCAGTGCCAGCCGCCCCGTCGGGGGCTCGGTCTTGTTTCTTAATGATGATTGATGGCTTTGGAGTGCAACCGATCAATAGGGTCTGAATTCCTAAGCCCTTGATGAGACCTGGAGAGAACACACATCTCAACGCCTGCCACAGGAAAGGAGAGGGGACCCTGCCCCTCCCCTCCCCCGGCCAGATCAGCGGGGATCCCTGGGGCCACTCAGAGAGGTGGTCCCACTCTGTGGTCCACAGCGCAGCAGGCAGTGGCACAGGCATTGGGCCACCTTGTGGGTACAGGGTTGTGGCCGGGGGAGAAGGCCTGGGCCAGTGGAACACAGCCCCACCCCAATCAGAGTGGGACAAGGGCTGAGCACCAGGCCTGATGCCTGCTGTCTGAATGTGTACCCTCATGGCAACCTGGTGGGCAACTTAGGATTCCGAATCCCAGAAGGCCCAGGTGAGGTCATTGCCAAGGTCACAGAGCCAGCAAGTGGCAGAGTTGGGCTAGGGTCCCAGACCCCTCCCTGGGAGCACGCAGCTAAGGCCTCTCAGGAGGGGAGACTGCCTGGGCCTGGAGGCAGGCGGGAAGATGAGGCCGGGAGTGGGGGTGTGGGGAGACAGGCTGGGGGCAAGCCCATTGGTGGAACAAGAGCAGGGAGGCAGGCAGTTGAGGTTGAGGGGCAGGGAGGCAGCTGCTTTTGCAGGGAGCAGAGGCCACACAGAGGGGTCAGTGGTAGGTGGTGCCTGGGAGCCCCAGAAGGCAGGCCGTCGGAGAGCCCCGGGCTGGCCCTGCGCGACAGGTGACAGAGGGCGGAGGGAGTGCAGTGGAGGATGGCCCAAGTCCTTGGGGCCTGCACCCGCATGGGAGACCAGGAGAAACACCTGGCTCCTGGCTTCGGATCAGCGTGGTGCGCTGGCCGCAGCTGATTGGGGGGTGAACCAACGGAAAAAGGAAGACCTTTTTCTCTGTCTCTCTCTCTCTCTCTCACTGTCCACTCTGCCTGTCAAAAGAAAAAAAAAAAAAAAAAGAGGGCAGGAAGCCGACGGCAGCCCACGTGCTCACCAGACCCCAGCCTGCCTGCTAATTAACCCCAGGCCCTCAACACTGCTGCACGCTGCTCGCCAGGCTATCACTCCCGGAGCATGCGGCCAAGGTGACTGGGGTGGGGGTGGGGGGTCTGCAGTGCGGGGAGGCGGCTACCCCTCACCCTGGGCTGCACTCCTCCCGCGGGCCCTCTGCGTGGCCCAGGCGTGGCCCGCTAGGGTCTCCAACACCTACAGCCGAGCGGGACGATTAATGAAGGCTGTCATTACTGTCAGCAAGGCAGGACCCCCAGAAACAGAGGGGGCGCTGTCTCAGCGGCCCGGGTTTTCCTTTCCTTTTCTTCCATCTGGTTTTTCCCATTCCTCGGCAGTGAGGGGGGGCCACAGTTTCCTTCCGTGCTGAAGTCCAGCCTTTTGCCTCCCCAGGGGAAGAGGAGGAGGCACCCCACGCCCCACCCCAACACCCCCCACACAGCGAACACACACATCACACACAGCACACATACATGCACAACACACAGTCACACATACACAGCACATACAACACACATACACACAGTACCCACAATACACAACACACAGCACATACAACACACAGCACACATACATAACACACAGCAAACACACACATACACAGCACATAGTACACACTCAGCAAACACACAATACACACAGAGCACACATACACAGCACACAGTATACACACATACACAGCACACATATACATACACAGCACACATACACGACACACAGCATACATACATGCAAAACACACACACCGCACACACCACTCATACATACACAGCACACACAACACATGGCACACAGGCAGCACACATGCATACGGTACAGCATACACGCAGCATAGCACACAAGCATATAACACACAGCACGCACACATACACAACAGCGCACACACAGCACACGCCGGTGCACAGCTCTCTTTCTGCGGGCAGTGTCTAGGAGCAGAGCGCAGTCCCACACTTCCATCAGATCTGGAAGAACCTCCGAGGGCGTTATTAAATGTGTGAAATACGCCAGCAGTATTCAAGCAATCCCCATCCGGCCCTCAGGGGGAGGCAGAGAGGACTGAGCAAGTCATAAAGTGTGTTTATTCTGTAATCTGGATGACATGTTTTGCATCATTAAAAAGGACAATTATTTTTAAAAATCAGCCTGCACGGGTCGCGGATCCAAGGGGCCTGCTGCCCAACACCCACTAGACCCTCCCTCCTTCCCCGGCCGCCTGGGTCCGCCCCAAGGTCCACGTCTCATTTTTAAATGCTCAAAGCCACCAGGCGACTGGGAGTCCCTTGAAAAGCCTCATTCTAAAGAGCAGGAAGCAAGGGCTGCCTAATGACCGAGTCACCCTCCCCTGGGAAAGAAAGTCTCTGATGGCAAGGTTCAGGGACCCCGACCTCAGCAAAGAGTTTCCAAGTGTGATGGAAACTGCACAGGGTTCCAAATGGCCAAGTCTTTGCTGAACCACAGATAACCCTTGAACAGACCACTGGGCTGTCCCACAAGGCAAGCCCCACTGAGTGCCCTCCAGGTAACAGTGGCTCTTCTGTGCTGCAAGTGGTCCAGGGCCACCTCCTTGTGAGCCAAGTAGCCAGGACTTCCGCGCGGTCCTCAGAGGCCCACGTGACGCCTCATGCCAGCTTGCATGCCAGGGCTCCCCGTCTGCTTGGACTGAAACCAGGAAGCCAGTGCGTCAAAGGATGGGGCTACTTGGGAGCAGGCTTCCCTTTCCATGTCACAGTGGACGTCTAGGAGGGCTGGGCTAGAAGCAACTGAAAAAAATTATGCAAAGCAATTCAACAGTTATCAGAAGAGCAACCTCCAGGATGTTCATCACGGTGCTATTTATGAATCATATGAAATTGCCGTTTCTCAGGTCCAGTGCAGCCAACTGTCAGAAATCTCATGTTGTTCAGTTTAATAAAATCGAAAACTTCAAAGTCCCTAAGTACACAGTAACAGGGGATGGGGAGCCTGCGTCCCAACACCTGCTACAACCTGCTGTTGGGGATAATGCTGCAGAAGTTCACCCGGCAGAACACGAAGCTGTTAGGATTGCAGTCAGTGAAGAACCATGCGGGCCGGCACCGTGGCTCACTTGGTTCATCCTCCGCCTGCAGCGCCGGCATCCCATGTGGGCGCCGGGTTCTAGTCCTGGTTGCTCCTCTTCTAGTCCAGCTCTCTGCCCTCTTGGGAGGGCAGTGGAGGATGGCCCAAGTGCTTGGGTGCCTGCACCCACGTGGGAGACCAGGAGGAAGCACCTGGCTCCTGGCTTCGGATCGGCGCAGCACCAGCCATTGCGACCATTTGGGGACTGAACCAACGGAAGGAAGACCTTTCTCTCTGTCTTTCTCACTGTCTGAAACTCTACCTGTCAAAAAAAAAAAAAAAAAAAAAAACCACAAAACGTGCATAGGGTCTGATCCCTTTCCTATAAAAAGGAAAAACACACACGTAGCCATAATGACAGGCCCCAAGATGTCATGCAGGGTTTCCTTTGATACTGGAGTTGTGTATGGTTTTTATTTGCTTCTCTGTATTTTCTGATTTGTATTATAAATGGGCACTACTTGCATCCTAATAAAAGTAAGTACTAAAGGGCTTCTCTTTTTTTTAAATAATAAAATGTGGTGGCTCAGAGGCGGAGCCGTGATGCTGAGCACAGCCACTGGGGGACACTGGCACGGCCCCCACCTGAATCGTCTCAGGAGCAGCCCCCCGGGCCATGTCGTCAGAGCACCATGGGAGCTCCCTGGCTGCTCCCTGCCAGGCCTGGGGTAGAGGGGAACGCAGAGAGCACACGGACAGGGATGGTGTTCGCTGGCAGACACTGAGCCTGCCTGCAGAGGCAGGCAGCGCGAGGGGGTGTGGGTGACCCTGTCCGCCTGCTTAGCCCCTGCAGGAGGGTAGGAGGGCGTGGCACACCATGTCTCCCGGGATGGCCTGACTGCTGGCGGGTGGCAGGAGCCCCAGGCACCTTCCCCCACCCCTGCTCCCTGTTGAAGGGTCTTGTAGTTACCAATCAGGTAAACAGCTCCCGGGTGTGGCCCAGGCGGTCTCCCATCCAGGTGCTAACCAGGGCTCAGCTGCAGAGCAGCCCGGACCCACAGAGCCCCTCAGCGCCCCTGTCTCCATGTGGCCAGGTGCTGTTGGGGCCACTCGCTGCAGGGGCTTCTCCATAGTTCCTTATAACTTTCGCTCTTACCTTACTCCGATTGTGCCATGGACAATAAGGTTTCAGCAGAATCAGAGAACAATGAAAAAAGAACCACAACAAAAAGTATTGGATGAAAGAATTGGGAATAATGCCTCATTGTCAGTCAGCTTTTTCCCACCCCAAAGGAAGCTAAAACCTTCTGGGGATGCAGGCTTTGAACTGGTTTCAGTCCCAGCTACTCTGCTTTTGGTCCAGCTCCCTGCTAATGTGTCTGGGAAGACAGATACTGACCCAAGTGCTTGGTAACCCATGTGGGAGACCTGGATGGAGCTCCTGGCTTCTGGCTTCAGCCTGGCCCAGCCTTGACTATTGTAGTTACTGGGGGAACGAACCAGCAGGGAGAAGATCTCTTTGTCTTTCTTTCTCCCTCTCTGTTACCCTGCCTTTCAGATAAATAAATCTTTGTTAAAAGAAGAAGAAAGAAAAAGGAAAGAAAAACCTCCCTAGACCAGAGGAAACGAGCTGATTACAGGCTCCGTGCTGGACAGCGCCCGGAGCCTGGGGTTACAGGGAGAACAAAAATCACCGGCGGATTGAGAGAGATCTGAAGGCGGGAGAGACCTAGGCCTGTGCCCAGGAGAGCCCAGGGCGGCGAGTATGCAGTCGCCCTGTGCCCAGGGTGCTATGCGGGGGACACAGTAGGAGTGGCTGTGCGGTGCGCCTGGGCACAGAGAGCCTGGGAGTGCCTGGCAGCGCTTCCTGTCACAGGATTTTCCCATCATCCTTAGCGGATTGTATCCCTTCTGGAGAAGCTGGCGGTGCAGCCAGTGCTGAGGGCCTCAGCCTCCAGTGTCTGCGGAGCTGTGTCTCAAGGGCCAGCAGCAGGAGGGTGTCCCCCAGAACACAGGCCAGCCGCTGGCTCTCTTTTGCCAAGGCACTAGGTGAGCTCCCTCCCCGAATTCAGACAGGAGCTGGTGGATGAAGAGTAGCCAGGAGCTCTTGAGATGCTCTGAGGTTCCTTCCTGTTGCACAGCTGAACAACTCAGAAAGTGAGCAAAAGCCAAAGATGCCATTCTTGCCTGCGACCTGGGGGCGGATGGCGAGGTCTCCAAGCACCCCCTTCCATGGCTCTGCATCTTCCCGGTATTCAGGCAGCTGGGAGACCAGAAAGGCAACCACACAGGGCAGGCAGACCCAGCCTTGGAAGAGACTGAGTGCACACAGCATACAACTTTCCGGCTGGACAGGTGGGGAAGCAAAGACAGAGAGAAGCAGGGAGTTGCTTAGGGTCCAAGGCAAACCCCTGCAGAGCCAGGTCTGGGGCCCAGCTCTCCCTAACCCCTCCCCAGGCACTGTGAGTGGCCACAAGACGGATGGGGCAGAGTGGGAGGCTGGATGCACACAGCAGAGAAGTCCCCGGGCACCGTGGCAGGGTGGGTGGGTGGGTGGGTGGGCAGGCCGCCAGTCCAGGCTGCGCTCAGTCCCTCCTCGGCTGGAGGATCCCACGGCTCACGTGCACCCTGAGCCAGCTCGTCTGCAGCCATTTGTGTCCCGTGAGTAACCACCCGAACTGTCTGCACACGCGTCAGCACTAATCTCCCGCCCAGCCTGCCGGGGCCTGATTTATCAGGACGGAGGGCGCGCTCTTACAGGGTCACAGCCCGCCGCGGAGCTCGGCTTCCCCAGCAGTAAGTGGCGGAACATATTTTCTCTGCTAACACTACTATATGTTACAGGATAGATTATTTTAAGAATGGAGACTAAATTGAAACAAGACCAGCTGGATTTTTTTTTCCCCAAGAACCACGGGAGATGGTCATCAATCAGTGTGACGCCGTGGGCGACGTGCGAGGCAGTGGCTCCCGGGCCAGGGCTGAGGTCCCCGTGCCGGCTCCTCTGTGCCCTGGCCACCTTGGGCAAGTCCCTCACCCTCATTGAACCTCAGCCTCCTCATCAGTGAAGTGGGGTGACTCCTGCGCTGGGGCAGCACGGGGCTTTCCCAGTTCCCGAGGCAAACGCAAACCCACAGGTGGTACCCGGGGACGTTCCAGGGAGAAAATGTTCAAAATCCTTGCTCATCTGAGAAACACAGCCGACACCTGTTAGACATCATTGCTGGTGACCAAACTGGTGAAGACAGAAAGGAGAAGAGCCCAGCTCTGGCGCACGTGGGGCGCCCGGGGCAGAGCTCCCTTTGCGGGGGCAGATGTGGCTATTCAGATAGCCTTACCCTTTGACACTGCAACTCCAGGTCTGGGATTTCCATTGGAGGAAATAATTGTGTGAACCAAGATGGAAGACTCTTATGCCTGACTGGCTTTGTAATAACAAAAGGAAACACTCTCACCATCGGATCACCTGGGATGGAGTATGTATGATACAGGTGTTTGATGGAAGATTATGGAACCAGCCTAACGTTCAGTTTTGCAAGAGCACTAGTGACTCAAAATTATCCATCATTAAGTTTTCTAAAAAGTAGGCAAAGTGCACAGTGGAGAGAAGGAAACGCACTGAGATGCTGACCTTAGCGTGCTGGGATCGACAGCTGGGCAAAGGGATGTGCACTGATTTTCCCTTTCTTCTTTTTTGCTTATATGCATCTCTTCCATGTTCTACAAAGGCCATTGCATTTTTAAAGCATTCCTTACTTATTTTAGTGCTTAAGAGACAGACAAAAACAGCTCCCATCTGCTGATCCACTCCTCACATGCCTACCATGGCCAGGACTGGGCCAAGACAAAGCTGGAGCCAGGAATGCAATCCAGGACTACCACAGGTGGCAGGGACCCACCTGCCACCTCCTGGGTCTGCAGTGGCAGGAGGATGGAGTCAGGAGAGGAGCCGGGACTTGAACCCAAACATTTGATGTGAGATGTGCGTGTCCCAAATGGCATTTTAACTGCTAAACATTTATTTATTTGAAAGTCAGAGTCACAGAGAGAGAAGGAGAGGCAGAGAGAGAGAGAAATAGAGGTCTTCCATCTGCTCGTTCACTCCCCAGTTGGCCACAATGACTGGAGCCGCGCTGATCCGAAGCCAGGACGCAGGAGCCTCCTCTGGGCTTCTTACGCGGGTGCAGGGGCCCAAGCACTTGAGCCATCCTCTGCTGCTTTCCCAGGCCATAGCAGAGAGCTGGATCGGAAGTAGAGCTGCCAGGACGCACTCATATGGGATGCAGGCACTGCAGGTGGTAGCCCTACCCGCTACGCCACAGCGCAGGCCCTGCCCTTACATTTTAAGTCATAAAACACTAAAGGTGATTTATGGCAACAGTGACTCCCTTTTCTGTCTTCCCAGGGTGAGAGTGAGGATCAAACTGGAGGAGCTAAAGAAACTGGAGCCAGGGGGCCAGTGCTGTGGATTAAACTGCCGGTTGCAGTGCCAGCATCCCATATAGGCCTGCCAATTAGAGTCCCGGCGGCTCTACTTACAATCCAGCTCCCTGCTAATGCACCTGGGGAAGCAGAGGAAGATGGCCCAAGTCCCTGGGCCCCTGAACTCACATGGGAGACCTGGAAGAAGCTCCTGGCTCCTGACTTAGGCCTGGGGCCAGCCCTGGCAGTTATGGCTATTTGGGGAGTAAACCAACCAGTGGGTAGAAGATCTTTCTGTCTCTCCTTCTCTCTCTGTAGTTCTGACTTTTGAACAAAATAAATAGATCTTTTTTCAAAAAGGAAAAGAACCTGGGCCTGGGGCTGGCGGGTGGTGTCTGGCACATCAGGTGCAGCTGCTGTTTGGGACACCAGCATCGCACAGTGGAGGGCCTGGCTCCAGCTTCCTGTTGCTCCTGCGAGGGAGGGAATGATGACTCCAGTGCTTGAGTTCCTGTTACTTCTGCAAGAGACCTGGACAGCGTTCTGGGCTCCTAGCTTCAGTCTGGCCCAGACCCAGCCAGCTATGCAGACACTTGAGAGTATCAAGGAATGGAAGCTCTCTTTCTCTCTCTGTCCTTCTCTCTCTCTCTCTCTCTCTCTCTCTCTCTCTCTCTCTCTCTCTCACTCCGCCTTTCAAATAAATCTAGGAAGGGGGGGAGGTAGGGAAGGAGGAAGAAAGAGAGGAAGGAAGGCAAGAAGGGAGGGAGGGAGAGATGAGAGTAGGAGGGAGGGAAGGGGAGGAGGGGGGGGGGAGAGGGAAGGAAGAAAGAGAAAGAAAGAAGAGAAAGAAAAGGAAAGAAGAGAGAGAGAGAGTCCTGTGGAGAATCTGAGTTCCAGTGTCGTCTCCTCGATTCTGTGTCCCCACTCATGGTGTGCGTCTCTGCCAGTGCTGACCAGGCACTGCCTCCTCTCACAGCTGTGATGGCCTGGGAGGTCACTGAGGGCGAGGAGCACCAGTCTTGCCATCCTCACCTGCTCAGAGCTTGTCCCAGTGAACACCTGTTGAGTGAACTGGAACAGCCACCAGCAAGAGCTAGGTGGCCCTGTGTGCAGCACCCCCCGGGTCACCTCTCAGAGGCAACGGTGGCCTTGTCTGCCAGGCCCAGCCCAGCTCCCACCCACAGCGCTCCCACCGTTCTTCCCAGACGGCCACCCCCAGCTCGCAGGTCCAGGGACATCTGAACAGCAGCCGCTCCTGTGCGGGGAGAGGGTGTGCAGACATCCCTGCATACGCTTTCCTTGGAACCTCTTCACCCCGGGAGTGTGTCAGGACTGCAGCCCCATTATACAGACAAGGAAACAGAGGCTCTAAGAACTGGGACGACTGCCCGTGGAGGAAAGGTCAGGGCAGCCTGTGCTCCTGGACTCGAGTCGGTGCTCTGAGCCCAGGCTCACAGCGCACTCCCTCCCTCACTGTTGAGCCCATGCTCAGCAGAAGCCCAGACCCAAGTGGACATTCAGAAGCCTCCAGTCCAGTGGGCCCAGATCCCAGAACTCCTAGTCTCTAGCTGTGTGGCCTCAGGCAAGCCATCTTCCCTCTTAGAGCCTCAGCTTTCTCATCTGTAAAGTGGGCTAACAGCCTCTGTCTCAGAGGGTTGTTGGGTCGGTTATATTGGAAAGGCCTTGCTCTGCGTGTGCAGCTTCCCTCCCTGGTTATATGGACCTTGGCCAAAAGCTGATCGGGACACGGCTGCCTCCTCTCTCCCCACCCTCACCCCTCATCCCGCAGAGGGCTCCTAATGTCTTCTATAGCGTCCATCCTGGTTCTGGGAGAGAGGACAGATGGGGATGATGAGAAGAAGGGGGAAGGTGGTCCTGGGCTGTGTGCATACCCCACTCTCTGCAAAGAGGCAGGGAGCCGGCGGGAGCCGCTCAGGACGCTGGGCAGCGCATCCTCTGTGCCGTTCCTCCTGCTTTGCCTGGCAGTAACCTGCGGCCGGTTCTTGTGCCCCTTCCTGCCTGGATATTTCCTCAAGGACAAAAGCCAAGTGCCCAGACCCCTAGCATGAAGAGGAACTTGGGAACATTTGTGGAACAAATGAATAAAATGAGACATTCGGAAGCACCGCCCAAAGAAGTAATTTCTGGAAATGCAACCAAATGAATTGCAATGGTGACAGCCCTCCCTTCCCAACCTCTTGAACTTGCTAGACTCAAGGTAATCAATGCACTTTCAGCGAGTCCAGAAAATTCCCCGGGCTCTCCCCAAGGGAGTCAGGAACTGGGCTGGCCTCAGGCAACCGACCAGCAGGGGGCAGAGCGGTCTCAAGGACAGAGCCCGGATGGGTGTTTCAGACTTCAAGGACTTAGAAAACACCTAGTGCCAGGCCTCTACCACTGGTGGAGAAAATGAGGCCCACTTAGGGGAGGGGCTTGCCCAAGCTCTGAGGACCAAGAACTCCAGACCCCATTCCCTGGGCTGATTCTGGTGCAGGGAAATCAGTCTTCCTAGGACCAACAAACAGCCAGTAGAAGAGCGGATCCAGTCAAGATCCAGTCAAGGGCTCCCCCGGGGCCCTTCCTGATCCAGTCCTATGCACACAATGTGCGTCCCCTTAGTGACACCACATGCACAGATGTGCCCCAGCTGTTCATTGCAGTGTTGTTTATAGACAGAAAAATTAGAAACAACTGGAACAGCCTGTGTGGGCTGTGCTCTGCTGATGTCAGAGGTGGACGCACAGCGCTGATGTGGGCAGTGGGTGTGCACAAGCATGGAAGAGAAAAGACAAATATTATGGAATATTGTACAATCATTCAAAGTCAATATGTACCTTACCTAACCTGATTTGATCATTACACATTGTATGCATGTATAGGATTATCAGACTGTACCCCATAAATATATTCAATTAAATAACAATAAAATAGGTTTTTAGGGGCCAACATTGTAGCATAATGGGTAAAGCTGCCAGCATCTCATATGGAGACCAGTTCGAGTCCCAGCTGCTCCACTTCTGCTCCAGCTCCCTGCTAGTGCAGCGGAAATGAATAACTTTTTTAAATTTAGACCTTATAATGTTTAAACAAATATACTTACTTTAAATCATTTTTATACATCTATGTGTGTGAAAGGATACTTCAAAAGGTTCATAGAACATAGAATGAAGTTAATTTTGACACAAAAAAAATGAAATTCAGGCATAGTTTTTTCCTAATGTGCAATCTGTGATCTTTTGTAAGATTCTGTATATATGCCTGGATTTCAATTTCTTATGCACCAAAATAAATTTCTAATTCTATTTTCCATTACTTTTTATAAGAGTCTTCTTATATGTGCAAGTATGTATCCTTATACCCTGTCTCGGGTCCCTGGTTCCAGGTGTTCTGTGGGTCACGAACACACACAGCAAACAAACACTTACCACAGAAGACACGGGCACGGCTGGTTCTCGGGATGCGGTGCTCAGCGCTGCATAGCACGACCCTGAACTTCACCTCGGGACTGACACCCTGCATGCCCCAGGAAACTCCCGTCTGAGACAAGGGGAGACAGATCCCTACTGCACCAGCCTGTGTGGGCTGTGCTCTGCTGATGTCGGAGGTGGACGCACAGCGCCGATATGGGCAGTGGGTGTGCACAAGCATGGAAGAGAAAAGACAAATCCATTTGTCAAGTATTCCTCTGAGACAGCATGAAATGCAGCATTTTCCCGCGTAACAGAGTGTCATCTCCAGCAGCGCCAAGTGTCCATTCCCTTGCCTTCCTTCATGTCCTAACTCCTGGTGCCAGGGGTACTCACTAATTAGCAGGACATTCGCAACAGCTGAGGAGTAGTTTGCACTAGCTAACAACTCATTTCACTCTTAAACTGGCCTCCATGTCGATCTATGCATGAAGCACACCCACTACCCATCCCTGGCACTACATCGGCCTTGAGCTTCAAACAGAGAAGAGTTCTGATATTTCTAATATTTAATTGAATTTAGACAGATGTTTAAAAACTAAATTTAAAATGTCAGCTTTATTGAAACAATTTTGATCTAAATTTCTTACACTTACTGTCATTTGAATTTTTCTTTTTCATCTTAACAAGTAATTTTGAGAGTTTTAAAAGAAAAATAATTCTTCGAGAAAAATGATTTAAATATTAAATATTTAAACATACGGTACGTGGGATTCCAATTGTGTTCTTGCCCCGGGGCCTCTCAAATCTGAGAATTTTTGAAAAAACTCTGATAGAAAGCGCACTGTAATTTTAAAGAAGGATGACTCTAGATTGTGGAATTGCCATGGTTTTATTCTTCTATCTGTATTTTTCCAGGTTTTGTACAATGAAACAATAATATCTGGTCAGGAAGAAAACACTGGTCAACGTGCATTTTCAAGAGGCGCAGCGGCGCTCCAGCCCCCAGCCCCTGCCCGGCCCGCAATGACTGTGTATCTGAGCCGGGGCCTGGGACAGCTCTGGGATTCCGTCCCGGATCTCTGGCCTGAGGGCGGGGCTGGCTTCCCGCTCAGCCACACTGAGCATCCCGAGGCTCTGGCGTGTGGCTCAGGGAGCCACAGAAAGTGGCCCGCATGCCGTACTCCGCTCCACCACCCACCCAGACTCCCACTCCAGCCCCAAGCATTCAACTCAGATGGCTTCCGAGCACCAGGGAGAAACCAGCTGCCCACGGGGAGGATGCGCTGACCTCGCAGCCCCCACGACCTGGCCTTGCAGAGCCTGCCTTGGAAGGGACCGAGCACCCCAGGGTGCCAGAGGCGCCATTGCGGTGCTAGGCACCAGCTCGGGAGCCTGACAGATTCTGATGTGAATTTTCCTAAGCTCCTTGCGAGCCAGCAGCAGCAGGGACAGCTGCGTGGTTTCAGTGAGACGCTCAGTTTTCTCAGGTTCTGGGGCACCTGTTGTGAGCCCATTCTGACCCAGACAAGAAGGACCCTTCCCGGTGGGAAGTGTCCCCAGCTGAGGCTGCGGGAACCCAGACACAACCCAAGTGCATTCAGAAGGCCAGGCCACCAGTGGAATCCCCCACCTGGGGCTCTCGCAACAATGCAGATTCCTGGGCCCTGACCCAGATCTGACAAGGTGATCTCCAGGGGGTGGAGCCCCACTGCCTGCCTCTTAGTAACTCCCCAGGGCTGGACATTGAGGCGCGGCAGGTGAAGCGGCCACTCGGGTCACCTACGTCCCGTATCCAAGTGCCTGGCTCGAGCCCCAGCTCCTCCACTTCCGATCCAGCTTCCTGCTAACGCATCGTGGGAGGCCGCAGAAGACCCAGGTGCTTGGGGCCCTGCACCCACGGGGGAGACAGATGAAGTTCGTGGCTCGTGGCGTCTGCCTGGCCTGGCCCTCGTTGCTGGGAACATGTGGGGAGTGAACCAGCAGACAGAAAACCTCTCTCTCTCACTTTCTCTGTTGCTCTGCCTCTCAAGTAGGTGAAAATGAATAAAATTTAAAAACCAAACCCCAGGTGGTACTGATGCCGGCTAACAGGAATTCCAGCCTCACTCCTGCTGCTGGACCCTGAATCCTAATGTTCCCACACTGGGAGCCCTGGCCCCGGCCCCTTCTCCCTGGGCTGTCACTGCCGTCCCACGGCTGGCCAGGAGGCTTTCAGTAGGTCTGTTCCCACGGGGGAGTGAGGCGTCGCTGCTGCCCCTGGGACGAGCCTGCAATCAGCGCGTGTTCCCATGGGAGCAGCTCCTGGGAGGAGCTCCACTCACTTCCCGCTCCTGCCAAGCCAGCTTCTCAGTGACCTGAGCTCCCCACTGCTCTACCCTGCCGAGCCTGCTCCGCCTCACCTGGGAGACCCCCAGGGATCCCAGAATTCAAGGCACTAATTAGTCAAGGTGATTATAGATGGACACGCGCCATCCCAGTCTGACCACACTGCCATGAAAACAGAGACCGTCTGGATTTTGCCCTTTCTCCTATCCCTGATGCCTCGGAACCTAATAAATCCCTGAAAAAATGAATATTTGATTAAATCTCCAAAGGATCCTGCAAAGCAGGAACTATCATTCCTGTCTTTACAGATGGCGAGCTGGGCACAGAGAGGCTAAGGAACTGGTCCACACAGCTCCGCTACTAACTGGGGACAGGACTGGAACCCACCCTCTGTCCATTTGGGCAGCCAGTTCGTCTTCTGTCCTGAGACTGAACAGTGTCTTCCGTGGTAAACTCCCTCTCCCGTTGTCACTCCCTTCTGCTTCCCCCTCTTTCTTCTCTCCCTCTCTCTTCTCAGCCCTCTGCCCTCAGTGGGGAATTGCGCAGAAAAAAAGTGCTGAGTCATGCTGGAACCAGCTCGCATCATGCCCAGGTGAGCCACCAGCCCAGGTGAGTTGGGGAAACAGAGGCAAATGAAAATCTAAAAGAAGTGATGCTTTTTTTCTTTTAAAGTCTGTCTTCACCATGTAAGATGAATAAACTGAACAAAAATAAAAACAGCTCCTGAAGATGTAGAAAATGAATATTTGGCAAACTTGGAGAAATAGATGCAATGACGATTATTGGAAGCTGCCTTCCACCCGTTACAGCGGATCCTGATGAGATGCATCCTGAAGTGTAAACAGATTTGGACAATAAACTTATTGAACCATACACAATTATTTCTGGGGAGAAATGGATGAGCGGTTGGTTAGACAAATGGAAGAGGTGCGACTGATTCTTAACACTGCGGTCTGGCAAAATGGTCCTTGGAAATTAATGGAACAAAAAATTATACCGGGGATGAGAAGCATCATCAGGAGAAAGCACTAAACATTGGAACCATGAAATGAAAATGCATTCTTATGAATACGAGAATTAATGAAATGAATTTAAGAAAAGGTCAAGTTGGGGAGAGTATCAGATGGGCTGTGACTTCACAAAGCCCCTAAATTTGCTGTAGCATTTGAAGCACAGGACTTTGGGAGTTCCACGTCCCTGGGAGATCGTCATCCACACCCTTTTGTGCAGATGAGGGACCACAGGTCCAGGGAGGGGGAGTGACTTGCCCAAGGTCACACAACGAGGTGGTACCAGACCCTAAGCTGCAGTAATGCCACATAGAGATCAAGAGAAGTCCTGGGCTTCCATCTACTGTCCGCAGTGACAGCGTCTTTAGTGACAGATGCTACACTTTACATGGCACTGAGAGGCAGGAGAGCGGCCATGAGGAGCTGGATCGAGAGGCTCCATGCAGGGGCCGGCGCCATGGCGTAGTGGGTAAAGCCATCACCTGCAGTGCCGGCATCCCATATATGTGCCAGTTAAAGTCCCAGCTGCTCCACTTCCAATCCAGCTGTCTGCTATGGCCTGGGAAAGCAGCAAAAGATGGCCCAAGTCCTTGGGCCCCTGCACCCACATGGGAGACCTGGAAGAAGCTCCTGGCTCCTGGCTTTGGATTGGCCCAGCTCCAGTCATTGCAGCCACCTGGGGACTGAACCAGCAGATGGAAGCCTTCTCCTCTCTCTGCCTCTGCCTCTTTGTAACTCTGCCTTTCAAATAAATAAATAAATAAATCTTCAAAAATAAATCTCCATGCAGAGAACATACTCTCTAGGGTCAGAGAGACCTGGGTTCAAATCTTGGCTCCCCCAGCCAGAACCTTACAAATCCCCCCACGCTTCTGAGCCTCAGTCTCCTCATCAGTACAACGAGTCCAACTCTGCCTGCACTTGCAGAATGAAATGAGATATCCTGGGACCAGAAGCAAGCTCAGTGAATGGTGCTAATACTCAATTCATTGTCTTCAAACTCTAAATTCACTCCAAAAAGAAAAGGCAGTGAGAACCAAACCTCATGGCTGAGGGACAGGCCTCAGAGCAGTCAGGAGCAGAGGGCAGTGCAAAGCCTGCGGCCCTTCCTTAGAGCAGTCGGTGGCCCTGGAACAGGAACGTGGGCTCTGAGGATGGGGACAGCCTGGGCAGTGCTCCATCGCTCCCGGCTGGGCCCTCGAGCCCCCGTGGGGAGCAGGGCTGCCCTCCCCCCCGGGCTGTGGCTCTAAGCACGTGGGCAGATTCCCTCTGCAGAGTAATTCCCTCACTACTGGCGGGGTCCACTGGGGGAGGCGGTCCTAGGCCAGACCCCCACTGGCCCAGGGTCGTTCAGGAAACGAGGATAGGAGGCTTCACTCCTCACCCCAGGGAGGCACCATCCTCCCCAGGCTGTCTTGCCAGAGCATGCATTTGCTAACACCCAGGGAGCTGTTGGGAATCTGCAGGGATCTCAGGTGACTCCACTCAGCAAGACCCTTCATGAGGCATGAAGCCTGGTTAAGGTCTGGTTCTTGGGGCCAGCGCTGTGGCACAGTGGGTTAAGTCACCACCTGCATCACCAGCATTCCATGTGGGTTCTGGTTCAAGTTCCCGCTGCACCGCTTCTGATCCAGCTCCCTGCTAATGTGCCTGGAAAAGCAAGGGAAGATGGCCCAAGTGCTTGGGCCCCTGCACCCACATTGGAGACCTGGGCTCACTTGGGGAGTGAACCATTAGATGGAAGATCTCTCTCTTTCTCTCCCTCTCTCTGTTACTCTGCCTTTCAAATAAATAAATAATTTTTTAAAGAAGGAACTAGTCCAGTCCTTGTTCTAGTCCTATTAGAAGCTCAGGTGTTTTTAGCAGAAATTATTTCCACTGAATAATACTATGCATCGTGCATGGGGAAGCCTTGAGCTGTGCATAGAAGTGCCCAGGACTCACCCAGGCAGCACAGCAGACAGGCTGAGGCACACACCCCGCGTGCAAACCTGTTTGACTGAATCAACTACACAACAGTGACATCCCAGTTCAGGTCCTGCCATGTCCACACCTTCCCAGGGCCCCACTGGAATCCACGCCTCCTCCCCAGCTCCCATGGCCTCAAGCTGCTCACTATCTCGCTGGAAAGTAAGATGGGGCTGCAGGTCTGGAGGTGGCATCTGGGCTCAAATCACCTTCTCTGCACCCCCACGGCCTTTAGTTGCACCTCACTCAGTGTCTGGCATGCATATGTGCAGGGCTCGGAGCATCCTTGGAATTAAATTAATTGATATAATTGTGGGAAATGTGGGGCCAGGCCAAACGGACACAAAGCCCGAGTTTTCCAACAGTGGTTTCCACGTTTTTATATCCCTTACTCTTCCTGGGGAAATCTGAGGCTGTTTACAGCCCAGGACTTACGAAGGGTACTGGACTCTGCGTCCAGTCCTGGGCTAGGCAGTGGCCAGAGGTTGGCCTCAGGGAGAGGAAAGAGGCTGTTCTTGGGGAATGGATGGGTCCAGGGCCAGACTCCAGCTCTGCTGCTGACTACTTCTGATTTTGTCTTTCTCCTCTGCAACAAGAAGACAGTTACAGTCACTTTGCAAGGTTGGGATTTGCAGGAATGGGCTTTCAACCTGACAGTGTGTGAGGGGCAGGTGTGGTACTGGGACACCATATGAAAGTGTATGGGATTAAGTCCCATCTCCACTTGCCATCCAGCTTCCTGCTAATGATTCTGGGAGGCAGCAGATGATGGTCCAAGTCCTTGGATTCCTGCCACCCATGTGAGAGATCTGAATAGAGTCCCAGGCTTCCAGGCTCAGCCTGGTTCAGTCCTGGTCTTTCAGACATTTGGGAAATGAACCAGCAAGTGAAAAATCTCTGTCTCTCCTTTCTGCCAGCCTGGCTTTCACATAAATAAATACTTTTTAAAACTGACTATGTGCAAAGTCTTTGGTTCATATTAGGCTCATAAATACAATAGTTTCATTCTATTGTCATGTTTTAGAGAGGCATGGTGATTAAAAAGGGCTCGGTCTTCAGACCCAGGCTGAGCTAAGCTAGGTTGAAAACTCCCTTCTGCACACGCTCTTGTGTGGCTTTGGGCAAGTTATTTAATATCTGCCAGCCTTTACTTTCTTATGTGTAGAATGGGGGCAAAAGTACTCACTTTTGTCTTGGGGGTTAAGTAAATGACATTAGCAAAGTGTGAGGATGCTGCCCTACATTGACTTGGTTCTAAGCACAAGGGCAGGATTATTATGCTCTTCCTTAGCCTGGGATAGGGCATCTACCAGGCCCACAGCCAAGGTCAAGAGGTCAAGCCTTGTGGTGGGCTCTGTGGGTCTGGTGCTCTGGGTCAGAGGGCCAGCCAGGACGGAGATACAGAGGACCCGGCTAATGGTGAAAAATCCCTGGTGGAGTCAGCACCACGGACAGCTCCTCCAGCACCTCCAGCTTATTAAATCTTTCTGATAAAATTTAACTGTTTATATCAAACTTACAGTATAATCATCTTTTTTTTTGAAGTTTGTCTTACTAATGGTTGGAATTATAATTCAACCCAGATGAACTTTTTAATACTTAAAAGATTGTGGTCACAGAAAATAAAAATTCCATCTATATACATTTTTTTATTGTAGAGAAGTATGATAGGAAAATCAATAAAAGACTTTCAAGCATAAAAATACATTACATTAGGATAAAATTCTGTGGAGTAAACGGATTGGAAATACAATTTCCTACTGTTAAATAAGAGCTCATTCGTGTATTTTTTAAAAGGATGGTGGTGGGTATCAAATTGCTGTGATATTTGTATTTTATTGGCTACATTTAAAGCTGTAATGTAAGAGTTTATCTTATAATGTCTATATTTAAAATATGCCAGATATTACATTCCCTGTAATTATTTAAAACTGTTATAAAATATTCTAGATGTCAAGTTTAAAGTGTTTAAGAAGGGGCAAAGATTTTCAAAATTATCCCAGTGGCATTGAGCAAAAATGATTAACTGTACTCAGATTGTCAACTCCATCTTTTAAAATAATTTTCTCTATCTTTTTATTTACTTTTCACATTTTATTTGGAACGCAGACAGACAGAAACAGCACTGGTTCACTCCCCAGATGCCCACAACAGCTGAAGATGGGCCGGGCCAAAGCCAGGAGCCAGAAACTCCATCCATGTCTCCCATGTGGCTGGCAGGGGCCTCAAGTACCTCACCTGCTGCCTCCCTGGGTGCACATTAGCAGGAAGCTGGACCAAGAGCAGAGCCAGGACTCACGCCCAGGTACTCCAATAGGAGATTCAGGCATCCCAAGCATTGTGCTTCTCTCTAGGCCAAGGTCAAGGAGAGGGGTGTGGTTTTGTAGTGAAGTTGGTTGTGGGCTGTCTGCTTGGCTCCTTTCCTTGTGGGGGAGCTTGGGTTTTCCTCTGTGTGACCTGTAAGCACCCACCTCCCTTTGGGCCCCAGCAATTTCCCTGGTAAGGTGATGAAGGAGTTCCATCAGGCCTCCTCCCACACAGACCCAAGGGGACTCAGATGAGAGCTTGGGACTGTGGGTTCTCCTCACTGCACATCTGACACCATGCCTGGCACACAGTAGGATGTCCAACCATGGGACAACCCCAGGTTATAGACAGATCTGCCTTTTCCCAGTGGAAAAGTCCAAAACTAAGCTTCCAACCAGCTTGCATGTATAAACTGTCAGGAATCAAGATAAGATAATCAAATGTCTACTTTTAATATTCAATTAATTTACACTTCTAGTTACACATATGTTTAAAGTCATTCACATAAAATATATTAATATACTGAAGTAGCAATTATAAGCCAATGTTAACTGGAAATTAAAATATGCATATAAAGTGCTATGCTAACAATAAATCTATTCAGACGCACTGCCTCTTTCTATGTCCACATTTAATTCATGAACCAACTCTACTCACTCTTCACATCCATCTTGAACACGGGCGTCTTTGTCATCACGAGTGCCGCTTCTCAAGTCGTCTAGCACAGCTTTCCAGAGTGCATCAGCTTTGCTGCCATCGAAGCCACTTAAGATACAGGATGTTTTGCATCTGGAGATGCTGCTGTCACTGGAAATTACACTCCTAGTCCCAAGTACCCATTCTCTATTCATGAGCTCTGTGAACTAACCACTTAGTGTATTGTTTTTTAAAGGGATCTTTAAAGGGCTTGTTTACAACATCCAACACTTGCAATTATCAGGAAAAATGTCTAAGTCGGTGCTTAGTGTTTTTGTCTCCATTTTTGCTCCAGTAAGTGACCTTGTGAGGACGTAAAGCACAGCACTGGCTGAAGTTATTTTGGACTAATAGGTCATTCCCAAAGAGTGCTTTGTGGGTCACAATTAAGTGACTGAGACAAAGTCTTATAACACGACAGATTTAGCAAGGACTTGAATGGGAAGTCAATCTCTCTTTTCTGAGAGACAATGAGGGAGTGAATGACCTGTCAGTTGTTGGAGTCTTTGGCTACATTCAAGACCCTCCTCCGAAGTCGGGGATTAGCAAGGGACTTCCAGGGCCGACCTACCAGCATGCTGGAGTCCAGAGAGGGCAGAGACGCTGGTGACCAGGGCTCCCAAGCCAGGGAAAGGAAGCCCCGCTGACCAGGCGCTTCTTCTGTACAAACAGCACGTGGGCACCCCCCTCTGCCAGGCAGCAGCGGGGTGGGTGTTTTCCTACCTTTAGCCACAAGGCAACTGAAGCGTATTTTCCAGCCACATTTGTGGAGACATGAAAACCTGGTCGATAATTAATCTCCCCCGTGGTTACAAACGTCTGCCCAGTGGCTCAGAGCTGGCTTTGGAATGAGATATCTGGCTTTAAATCCTTGATCTTCCTCTTAGGAGACACGAGCCGTCGTGAGTCATTTCATCTTCCGATAAAACAGAGGTGAGAATGGCTGCGCCCGAGGATTGCTGCACGGATTTTGATAATAGTCCCTGACCCAGAACTCGGTCCTTTGCATGCCCTGCCCATCAGAGCCTGGAGCTGCCCGACTCGAGCTCTAAGGGCAAAGAACACAAACTAAAAAGAGAACCACTCAGTCTCTAGCCAGTGAGTGACCACACCGATCCATCCCTGCGCGTGAGAGATTGCCAGAGGAAGAGGGGCTTTCGTAACTAAACTGGCCGCCCACCCAGGCTTAGTCCCAGTGGCTTTAGCAGAGGTCTCGATATGTGACAAGCACCTTACAAATGCTCTTGGCTTGTTTCTCATAACAGAAATGACACAGTTCAATCTACAGAGGAGCAGAAACAAAACCTACTCTAATGCCTGGCGATGATGCCAATTGTTACCCTAAAACATAGACCTTTCTAATTCTCTCTTCTTTGTGCAGGATTGCTTCATTTGTTGGCTTGCTTTTCTTCTCTCAATAACAAACATAGGAAGGTATGCTCAACGTTATTCTGTAGCTTCCTTCTCTGACAACCTTCCCTGAACATCCTTCTATAGCATCAACTATTATTTTGCAACATTTTAATGATGACATAATGTTTTACTGAGTGATTGTGCCATGGTTTTGCAACCCAAACCCTTTTGTGGAGGCTTTTGAGTTGTTTCTAGTTTTTCTCCTTACCAACAAGACCTCTTGGAATTTTTCTTTATAAAGAGAGACAGAGGGCCGGCGCCATGGCTCAATAGGCTAATCCTCCGCCTTGCGGCGCTGGCACACCGGGTTCTAGTCCCAGTCGGGGCGCCGGATTCTGTCCCAGTTGCCCCTCTTCCAGGCCAGCTCTCTGCTGTGGACAGGGAGTGCAGTGGAGGATGGCCCAAGTGCTTGGGCCCTGCACCCCATGGGAGACCAGGACAAGCACCTGGTTCCTGCCTTTGGATCAGCGCGGTGCGCCGGCTGCAGTGCACCGGCTGCAGCAGCCATTGGAGGGTGAACCAATGGCAAAAGGAAGACCTTTCTCTCTGTATCTCTCTCTCTCACTGTCCACTCTGCCTGTAAAAAGAGAGAGAGAGAGAGAGCTTTGAGTGCTGGTTCACTCTTTAAATGCCTGTGAAGTCAGGAGCTGGGAGTGCAATGCAGGCTTACCAGGTGGGTGGCAAGGACCTAATAACTTGAGCCATCCCTGCTGCCTCCCAGGGTGTGCATTAGCAGGAAGCTGGAGTCAGGAGCCAGAGCCAGGCATCAAATCCAGTCCCTCCGAGGTGGGTGCGATGCAAGTGTCTTAACCAGCATCCTTCATCACTAGACTCAAACCTCTGCCCCCACTTGGGATTTTACAGTGACTAAAGCACTTGCTCCCATCACTTTAGATCTCAGTAACTTGGGGAGAGAACAACACAATAATCAGTCTCTCCCTTTAACAGATGAGAAAGCTGAGTCCCACGAATAAAACGCTGCTTGCCCAAGGTGGCTCAGTAACAGAGAGCAGTGCCCAGCCTGGGTTTCCTGGGGCCCCAGGCCAGCCAACTTCCTGACCCTCCTTTTGTTCTCAATGAGAAATGAATGGTGCCTCTTCCTCCCAGGAGTGTCGGGGGCCAGAGGAACCACTTACCCCAAGCCAGAAACCCTGACCCCCCAACCTCATCCTCTTTGTAGCCTGTCACCCAGTTTTATTCCAATCATTGTAGTTATTGCCACTTAATAGTTTCTTGTTTATTTGCTTGTCTTTTATGTAGCACAGTGATTCTTGTTGGCACAGAACTAACCCCAAGAAGGTATTCTCATGGTCTCAGGGCTGGGTGGCGGAGAGGGGCAGGGCCACCAGACGTCCCGGGAGGCGTGTGCTGGCTCACGTCTCACAACTTCAGAATTCCAACAAGACATCTGTGCGGGTCAGAAGCGTCTCCTGCTGATCCAGATCCAGAATTCCACCCCATCCTACACACAAACACAAAGGCTCGTGGGCTTGGTCTAATTCAAGCTGACTTCGCCAGGAATGCAACCAGCATGGAAACAGGAGATGGGTGTGTGGGGAGGTTGTTAGGGGGGTTACAGTGGTTGTTTTTGATTTTTTTTTGTTACTGTTTTTTGAGACAGAGAGATTTTACTTTCTCCAGCCTGGGATTTCATCATTTCAGAAAATGCCATCAGTGCTAACACTGTTCATGGTTTGAGTCGCTGGTACCTTTGCTTTCAGTCTATCTATCTTTGTGGCTATCACAGTCAAGGTAATTCTAAGCATCCTCAGTTTTTGTAACTCTTTTTCCAAAATATCAAAGAGAAATTGTCACCAACCTTCAGTTGGATGCTCTCTTCTTGAATTCAGACTTTCGGTATCAGCAGGTGTAAGCATCTGAGTGTTCCATGAGGCTTCCTTGTGCACTTAGGCACCAACACTTGAATATTAAATATGTATTATTCACTTAAATTGATTGCCTTTCATTTCTACATTAAATGACAGTAAAAATGTTATATTGATTTTTAAAAATTATGTGAAGACATGGACTACTGTATCCATGAATTTGATTTCAGGATGATAAAGGGGAAATTTCAAAAAAAAAAAAAAACCGTTATAAAGGGGCCTTCGGGTCTGGGCTTAGCCTGCCTGCCCCGGGAAGAGCAGCTCCCCGGAGGCGGGGATTCCCCACCATGGCCCCAGCACCCAGAAGAGCATCCCACGAAGATCTGAGGATGGAGAATGGTGGGGGCGCTCCAGGCACCGTACAAACAGCGGGGCGGGGGCCGTGTTCCAGGACAGAGCTCAGCCTCAGGCAAGTTGATTCTGCCATCCTTTTCTCTAAGTGCACATTGGGGTGGGAGCCCTGATGAGCCTGCACGTGGGCGGCTTTCAGGAGACCTGGGTCTGGGGACAGCTGGCACGGCGCCTGGCAGTGCAGCCTGAGTAAGCGGTTGCCGCCGCTGTCATGATTAGACTTCTCAAGCAGTAAACCTCAACTCTCTATTTCCCCCTTCCTGGCTCGCAGGCCGGCGGCCGTCGTTAATACATTTTCCTAAGTGCCTCCTGTTCCCATTTGTCTCCCCCCAGCTCCCCCGCCCCCCAGCCTGGGCCCCCTTCAATAATCTCGCTCTAATTGGAAATCGGGGTTGTCAGGGTGACCTTCCTCTCCCCTCCCTGGTTCTCACCTTGGTCTCCCTGTCCCTGATAGATGCAAACATCCCCCACGGCTCCCAGCAGAAACCGCAGACCAGGAGCATGACCCTCCCATGGGCGCCGTGGCGGGCAGGCCCGGGGGCCCCAGCTTCAGCCGCCACGCGGGGAGTGGGCCTGGCACCTCTGCCCCTGCTCCGTGCTGATGCGGGCCGCCCCGGGGGAGCGTCCCCAGCCTGCCACGGTGGCTCGGGCGGCAGGTTTATCACGCTGGCTGAGAAAAGACATAATCAATTCCCCAGCTGGCACTTTGCGCTGAATACCCACTTTTTCAGCTTGATAGCAGGACTAAATTAGTTATTTAGCAACTAGGCTCTAATTTAGAGCGAGCGAAAGCCTTGACAAGGATCATTGTTCAAGGCCATCCCCCCTTTGCCTTCAGATGGGAGGCCCACAAATCCCCAGAAGGTGATAAATAGACAATTAGAAAATAGATATATTTGGTTAGATCTACAAGGCTCCCCAGCACTGTCAGGCTCACAATGCAGGGGCCGGGGTAAATTGGTGGCCAATGAACACCAGCTGCACGGCCATCCGTTCTGCAGACACTCGGCCATATGTGGCCATTTACAGGCCGGCCTGAAGAATAGATGGGACCAATAAGACCAGAGGGAACTAAAAATACTTGACAAAGTTGGCTGCTCTTCATTTAACAAGAATAAAATATCTAATGGGGTGTAATGGAGACCATCAATCACCTGCTGCCAGGCCCGCCCGCTGGACCACACTTTTTAACTATTAATGCAACTTTTTCTCTCTAATAAGTGGGACAGCCACATCCACTTTGTACCCGGGGCGGGTGTTCGGGGAGTGGAGATGAATGGAAGGTGCTGGGGAGCTGTGGTAGAGGCTGAAAAACAGGAAAGGGATGGTGGGGAGGGAAAACCGTGGCCGCCGTGGAAAACAGCATGGCGGGCAGCTCCTTCAACAGTGGCACACAGACATCGTCCAGGACCCAGCAGTGCCACCCCCGGGTCCCCGCCCGGGAGAGCTGAAAGCTGAGACCCAGACAGATGCTTGATCCCCATGTTTATAGCACCGTTGTTCACGCGGAAGGTGGGAGCTAGCCCAGCGCCCCCTGGTGGACGAAGGGCTAAACGCGACATGGAATACACATGCAGTGGAGTACTAGTCAGCCCTAAAAAGGAGATTCTCTCGCGAGTCGGACGCCCCCAGGCTCACGGGGCTCCTCAGTGTTTGCAGCCCTTTCCCTTCAAGCTGTCTGGAGACGCGCGCCATGGAGAGGAGGAGCTGAAGACTTTCACCTTGCAGGCAGAAACCGCTCAGCTCGTGTCTCCCATCCTCTGTTCCCACAAAGAATCCTTCCTTCGGAAGTTGATGTCGGATGCTTCTGAGGCCGTGGCCAGGCTTCTCCATGACAGCCTCAAGGGCTCTTCTGAGTTGGGCAGTGATTGAGAGCTGGAAAGCGACATCGCCTGCAGCTCCCAGGAACGCACCCTGGCCTTGGCAGCCTCGGGCACTACCGTGCCCAAGGCCGATCTCATAAACACTTTGGAATCATCGCCTCCTAATGCATTGACAGAGGTTCTTCAGGCTGGAACGGACGTCTCCGTGATGGGGGCGGTTTGGCATTGGTGTGTATTCTGCCTCCCAGTGGCAGAGAATGTGGTGGTGATCACGGAACACAATGACGATGTGCGGTCTGCCTGGGAGTCTTTTGCCGGCAGTGACGACGGAACACCTGCAGTTCGTAGCCCATCCTGTCACCCTTTATCTGGAGAAGGATGGTGAGGTGAGAAATGAGAGGAAGACAAAGCTGATGAGCCCAAGATTGCAGGTGTGGGATCAGACGAAGAGGGTGGCAGTGGTAAGGATAAGAAAAAGAATGTCAAGAAGATTAAGGAGAAAATCATTGATCTGGAAGAACTGAACAAGACCAGGGACGTTGGGCCAGGAACCCTGATGACATCACCCAGGAGGAATATGGTGAACCCCACAAGAGCCTCACCGGTGACTGGGGAGACCACCTGGCAGTCCTGCTCTTCTCTGCACAAGGTCGGTTGGAAGTCAGGGTATTGTTATTCAAGGTCAGCTGAAAGTCAGGGTATTGTTATCCAAGGTTGGTTGGAAGTCAGGGTATTGTTATCCAAGGTCGGTTGGAAGTCAGGGTATTGTTATCCAAGGTCAGTTGGAAGTCAGGGTATTGTTATCCAAGGTCGGTTGGAAGTCAGGGTATTGTTATCCATCCCTTGCCATGCTGCCCTTGATCTCTTTGAGAACAAGAAGAAAAGGGGTAACATCAAACTCCACGTCCACCGTGTCCGCCACGGACAGCTGGGATGCAGTGACATCAGAGTATCTCAACTTCACCCATGGTGTGGTTGGCTTTGAGGACTGCCCCTGAGCATCTCCCGAGAAATGCTCCAGCGGAGAGAAAGACCTTGGAAATCATTTGCAAAAGCGTTGTCACGAAGTGCCTTGAGTTCTTCTGTGAGCTGGCAGAAGACAAGGAGAACTACGAGGCGCCTTCCGAGAACCTAAAGCTTGGTCTCCGTGAGGTCCTCACCAACCCGGGAGCCAGGGCTCCTCTCCGAGCTGCTGCACTGTCACCTCCCAGTGTGCAGCCAAGGTGACTCCGAGGCAGAGCTTGCCCATGCGTGGGGGAGACACAGGTCCATCCCCTGTGTCACTGGTGGAGGCAGACAGCAGGGGTCGCTCTGCTTTTATTGTGTGAGTGCGGAAGCTGAGCTTCGCGGTAGGGCACAGGACCCGGCCTGGTGCAAAGCACTGCGTGCAGCCGCTCAGGGCGTCTGCTGGGGAGAGCCTGGAACTGCCTGAGGAGGAGGAGGAGGAAGAGAAGAAAATGCAAGAGAGCAAGGAGAAGTTTGGGAACCTCTGCAAACTCCTGGACGAAGCCTTGGATAAGGAGGCTGAGAGCAGCAGCCTCCCACAGTCTCCACCCGCTGCCTCGCAGTGGCCAGCTCCCGCGGTGGGACCGCCAGCACCGAGTGGGCCGCAAAGGCCCAGGCCCTGAAGGCAGCTCTGCCTGGGCTTCAGGCTGGAGGAGAGCACCTGGAGACGAGCCCTCACCACCTTGTGGAGAAGCCGCGGCAGGAGCCTGAGGCTTCTCCTTTAAGGCTCCGCAGACGCACTCCAGCCGCATGGGTCACGTGGTCCCGCAGGACCCAGGCACTGCTGCGGACAAAGTGGCAGCAGAGGGACCTGGTGCCGCTGGTCCTGATGGGGGCGCCCCTCTTGAGGGCGAGGAGGATGCGTCTCCCATGGAAGCAGTAGACTTGGGGTATGACTTAGTGACGTTCTGCCCTCTGAACAGTGTCCCCCAGCCCCCACAGCCCCCACAGCCCCCACAGCCCCCACAGCCCCCACGGCCCCCATGGCAGCTTGGCTCCCTCTGCTAATGTCCAGAGGCCTTTTTCTCTCTACAGCAGGGAACAAGGACCTCAACTGAACAAGGGGTTGTTTGTTTATTTTGTCCTTAAATTAAAGCATACAACATAAAGAAAATACCATTTTATTCAGAGAATGGAAGGAGATGCTGGTACCTGCTGCCCATGGACGAACCTTTATAACACAAATAGAATGAGTCTCACACAAGAGGTTCCCTGCTGTATGAGTCCGTGCGTGGCAGGTACCTAGAGCAGGTGGATGCACAGACACAGGCGGTAGAATGGGGGTGACCAGGAGCCAGGGGAGGGCAGATCAGGGGGTCAATGTTCAATGGCTATAGAGTGGGTGCATGAGACAGTGAAAAAGTCCTGGAAATAGAGAAAGATGACAGTGTACAACTTGCTGCTACGGAGCTATGAACCTAAACGTTGTCAAAATGGTAGACTTGGCCGGCGCCGCGGCTCACTGGGCTAATCCTCCGCCTCGCGGCGCCCGCACCCCGGGTTCTAGTCCCGGTCGGGGCGCTGGATTCTGTCCTAGTTGATCCTCTTCCAGGCCAGCTCTCTGCTGTGGCCCGGGAGTGCAGTGGAGGATGGCCCAGGTGCTTGGGCCCTGCACCCCATGGGAGACCAGGAGAAGCACCTGGCTCCTGCCATCGGATCAGCGCGGTGCGCCGGCCGCAGCACGCCAGCCGTGGCGGCCATTGGAGGGAGAACCAACGGCAAAGGAAGACTTTCTCTCTGTCTCTCTCTCTCACTGTCCACTCTGCCTGTCAAAAAAAAAAAAAAAAAAAAAAAAAAAAAAAAAAAAGAAAGAAAGAAAGAAAAAAGAAAAGAATCATCTTCTAAGGCACCAGGCCCTTCCTGTGCAACGGCACTGACAAAGGAAAGCCTGGAACTACTTCAGATGCTAACTCTGCTTTTCACCCGAAGGGACAGTCCCAACCCTAACCCGCACCACAGTCCTGTAATGCAGCCCTGGCCAGCAGGGAGGAGAAGAGAAGAGAAGATGGTCCCAGACTCAGTTAGGATGCGTTCAGCTGTGCTGACCGGGAACACCAGCCTACACAACTGGGGAGTGTCTCGGCTCCTGTCACTGCAAGCCAGAGAGAGAGCAGTCGCCTGGCTGGGTTGATTTGGAGGGTCAGCCTTGCCGTCAAATATCCGAGATCTTTCTGTCTCCAATGAAGACTGGAAACTCACTGACCTGTTTTGTCTTTTCCCAGAACACACAGCTAAGGTTCATTTCCCAGCCACCTTTGCCGTTGGGTTGTGGCCACACGAGTGAGATCTAACTCAGTGTGGCAGATGCGTGAGCCCACTCCAAGCCCTGCACAGCAGCCTGGCACACCCAGTCCTCCACCTGCCCACCCGATGCAGAGGCAGCCCCAGCCGCACGGGGTGGCAGGACCGCCTGGACCCCGAGAGCGAGGTTCCCTGAACCACGCATGTGCTGAGCTTGCTAGGGTCGCCCCAACAAAGCACCGCAGACAGGGATGTTGAATACCAGATATTCATTTTCTCCCAGTTCCGGAGGCCAGAAGGCCAAGAGCAAAGGGTTGGCCTCCTTGGCTGCCAAGAGACCCCGGGCCGTCCGCTTCCTTGTGCACAGCCCCTGGTAAAGACGGGGCTGCCGCGGGAGGCTCTCGGGAACAGCAAGTCCTCCGCCTTCCCAGAAGCCCCCAGCAACCCTCCACCTCGTGTTCCGCTGGCCAGAAACAGTCGCGTGCCTGTGATCAAGCCTATGCCTGGGTAGATGGAGTCATTCTAATCGCCTTTTCTCATCAAGGCGAGGGAATGCGCTTGGCGACAGCAGCGAGGAAAGGCTGTCTAAACAAAATTCGAATTTTCTTGGACTGCAGTGAGAGAGAACAGAGGCTGAGAATGGCAGCCAGCGCCTGTTCCCACACTTTTTATCAAGGTTCTCCATGTTCTGGAGCCTCCAGGGTCTGGCCCAGCCCTCCGTGGACAATTTTGCTTATTTGTTTCAATATTTATTTTTATTTATTTGAAATGCACAGTGACAGAGAGGAGGGGGGATCTTCTATCCACTGGTTCATTTCCCAAATGGCCTCACGGCTAGAGCCGGGCCAGGCTGAAGCCAGGAGCCAGGAGCTTCTTCCAGGTCTCCCACCTGGGTAGCGGGGGCCCAAGTACTTGGGCCATCTTCCACTGCTTTCCCAGGGAGCTGGACTGGAAGTGGAGCAGCTGGGACTCAAACTGGCACCCAAATGGGATGCTGGCACTGTAGGCGGTGGCTTTACCAGCTATGCCACAGCGCTGGCCCCCATGGACAGTTTTTAAAGAGATTTGTAGAATGTAAAAACTGAATGAGGCTTTTGAGATAACTCCTTTATTGTATGAATGAATGGGCAGATTCCCAGAGCCTGCCCAGGCTAAATCAGATTCTCCAGAAGTGGATCTCAGAATTCTGATTAAAAAAAAAAAAAAATCCGGGACTGGATGCAGTGCCAGCATCCCATATGGGCACTGGTTCGAGTCACAGTTGCTCCACTTCCAAACCAGTTCTCCGCATTGGCCTTGGAAAGCAGTGGAAGATGGCCCAAGTCCTTGGGCCCCTGTACCCATGTCAGAGACCTAGAGGAAGCTCCTGGCTTCTGGCTTTGGATCGGCACAGCTCCAGCTGTGGCAGCCATTTGGGGAGTGAACCAGTGATGGAAGACCTCCCCTCTCTGCCTCTGACTCTCTGTAACTCAGCAGTTCCAATAATAAATAAATAATTTTTTAAAAAAATGAACAGACACATCACTATATCTTTAAAAAAAATCAACCCTGGGGCCGGCGCTGTGGTTTAGCGGGTAAATCTACCACCTGAAGTTCCATCATCCTATGTGGACACCAGTTCGAGTCTCATCTGCTCCACTTCCCATCCAGCTCTCTTCTATGGCCTGGGAAAGCAGTAGAAGATGACCCAAGTCCTTGGGCCCCTGCACCCATGTGGGAGACCTGGAAGAAGCTCCTGGCTCCTGGCTTCAGGTCAACTCAGCCCCAGCTATTGTGGCCATCTATGGAATGAACCAGTGGATGGAAGATCTCTTTCTCTCTGCCTCTGCCTCTCTGTAACTCTGCCTTTCAAATAAATAAATAAATCTTTAAAAAAAAAAAAAGAATCAGAACACCACACTTTTTTCAAGAGAAAATCCTTCTTATATTCTAATTTTCCGTAAGAACAGAAAACCTTGCGAATGCAGTTCATAAAGGGGTAGTTTTTAGTAGGCGACCCGGAAGGCCGATCTTCTCCCAGGCAGATCATCCGGCGGGGCCTCCGTTTCCTTGGCAGTAGCAGGTAGATCCCGTCCTCTCCGCCTCCACAGCCGAGGGAGGCCCGCGTGAGACACACAGGACAGGAGCGTGCTTTGCAAACTCTCAGCACTGCGCGTGTCCACCCCTCCGCACCCCCTTTCGTTTAGGGAAGCAGACTGAAGGCGCTTTGTCCTTGGGGGCTGGGGACATCAGGTCCCCACTGGTGGAGACTGGCCCCTGTCCTCAACCCACCGCCCACTTGGGGAGCCTCCCCCCTTGGCCACTGCTGGTTTCATGCATTATTCAGTCACAGGTGCCACCCCACAGTGGCCTGATGGTGTCCTTCACACAATCTGCGGTGTCTCCAGGTAGGACAGACGAGGAGTAAGAGGCTGAGTGACTTTGAACACACCTGCGGGATGCAGTGGAGCAGGTGCTTTGGCAGCGTGGGACTGAGCGTTCTTGGTGGGGAAGGCAGCCGAGGTCTGGGCACTCGAGGGGACGTTGACAGCTACAGACTGTTGGCCATCAGGTCCTCGCTAATGCCCGTGGCTTGGGCTTTTTGAAGTCTTCCCCCTCCCCCTCCACCAATGCATATTTGAGTTTGCTGTAAGAATTCTTTCTATTTCAGTTTGTAGAACACCCGCACCTCTTAACTCACGGGGTGCTCAAAACCACCTTGTACATAAACAGACCATGCATTTCCTTCTCCCGGATCTGCCACGCTCTGCTGAGTCCTGGTTCACCGAGTTTGTTTAGCTCAGTCCCTCGCTTCACTGTTTCATATACGATGGTGAACGCAGATGCCCTGTGGCCCCTGTCTTTGTCCATCTGACAATATGCTCGATAATGAACTCACTTAGCAAATTATATTAGGTGGGATTCACAAGCAGCGGAGAACCAATTCAAATGACCTTAGGCAAGAAAAAGGAAAGAGACTCTCATGGAACCCAAAACAGGAAAACAGCCTCTCTCTCTCTCTCTCTCCACCCCCCCTTTCTCTTTTCCTCTTTCTCTTTCTCTTTTCTCTGTCTCACTAAACTTTGCCTCTTACATTTCTATTTACTGGGAAGAATGAAATATATACTGGTTTTCCTTCTATCTCAAATTTTATTCATTTTTTATTTAAACTTTTTTTTTCACTTTATTTGAAAGGCAGAGAGGCAAAAGTAGACCAAATGAGATCCCCCACCCACTGGTTCACTCCCCCATTGCGCACAACAGCCAGAGCTGGGCCAGGCAGAAGGCAGGAGCCCAGAACTCCATCCTGGTCTCCCACATGAACGGCAGGGACTCAAGTACTTGAACCATCACGTGCTGCCTCCCAGGGTGCACGTTAGCAGGAAGCTGGATTAGAAACTGAGCAGGGTGCTGGCATCCCACATGGTGACTTAGCCACTGCACCAAACACCCAGCCCATCTCAAAGTTTAGAAGTCCCAGTATGGGGCCCACTGGCCCAGGTACCCACTCCAGGGCCAATCACCAGTGGGAACACCGCATGGATAGAACAAAGGGCTAGGGGTAATCCTACAAGAAAACACTGAGAGCATTGTGCTGGGAGACAAAGCAGCAGCATTTCTCTGGGCCACCGTGTGTGAGACACCCACCCATGGCAAAGTCCTCAGAGAGCATCCTTGTTGGGATGAATGAGATGGCTTCCCTGAGGAGGTGAGACTGAAGCTACGACTCAAAGATGAGCAGCCGTTAACAGGAAACTCTACTGAGCGCCCTGCAGATTTAAAGATGAGGACTCCGTCTGCAAGAGATTTCAACTGAAGAGAGCAGTGTTTCCTGAAGACTGCTAGCGAAAGCCAGGTCAACAGCTTAGTAATACGTTTCTGATTTTTCAAAATGGTTCTGGGGGCCAGTGCTGTGGCGTGGCAGGTAAAGCCACCGCCTGCACAGCCAGCATCCCATATGGGTGCTGGTTCAAGTCCCGGCTGCTCCACTTCCAATCCAGCTCTCTGCTAATGTGCCTGGGACAGCAGTGGAGGATGGTCCAAGTGTTTTGGCTCCTACTACCCACGTGGGAGACCCAGAAGAAGCTCCAGGCTCCTGGCTTTGAATAGTTTGAATTGGCCCAACTCTTGCTGTTGCAACCATTTGGGAGTGAACCAGTGAACAGAAGACCTCTCTCTCTCTCTGCCTCTGCTTCTCTGTAACTGTGCCTTTTAAATAAATAAATAAATCTTTAAAAAAGGGTTCTGAGGTCAAATATGTTTTCTTTTTTGAACATTTATTTATTTATTTGAAAGGCAGAGTTACGGGAGAGGGAGAGGGAGAGGGAGATCTTCCATCTGCTGGTTCACTCCCCAAATGGCTGCAATGGTCAATGCTAGGCCAGGAGTTTCTTCCCGGCCTCCAGGTGGGTGCAGGGACCCAGGTACTTGACATCTTCTGCTGCTTTCCCAAGTGCATTCACGGGGAGCTGGACTGCAAGTGGAGCAGCCAGGACTTGAGCCTGCACCAATTTGGGATGCTGACATTGCTGGCAGCGGCTTAACCCTCTGCACCACAGCGCCGGCCCCCCACCAAATGCATTTTAGAAACACTGGATTGGTCAGAGTTCAACCATTCTCTTGACTGCAGTACTTGTTGGAGATTTTTATGTGCCACAGTGTCCAGAGAATCTCTAGAGAAATCCTCTTCCCAGTCAAAACAGCCTTTATAAGTAGTGTCTTCAAACGTGAGCAAAAGTACCGTGTTGGAAAACCCTGGTTTCCGGATGGGAAGACTCCTGCTCAGATGTCCAGCTCGGTAGTGCCAGCATCTCCACTGACCTCCCTGGCCTCCCTCGCCCTTCTTCCTTGCATAACCGAGGTCATGGCTGCCAGATAACCATGGTCCAGCCCCTTCCCAGCCGCGGTAGCCCAGGTAACCCCTCTCTACCAACGAGACTTCTGCTGGGAGACTTGAGAGAAAGACCGTGCTTCTGATATAAGGAAAGGCAAATAGGAGGTGTTCTCTCACAGGCTTCTTTCCTGCTTTTGGGCTTTGTGGAGAGCAGATGTGGTGCCATGAGTGACTGCAGCCACCTTGTGATCAAGAGGTGAGATTGTTGTTAAGGCACCGGACCGTTTCTGCAACCCTCCACCTCTGGGCTTCTCGCTACGAATGCTGACTTCCAGGAGGGTGATCTGTTACTTGCAGCCGAAGAGACAGCCATCTTTACTAGTTCAGGTCTCAGCTTGGGTCATCTATCTTGGGCTTTTAGAATACAAAGTGCCAGGGCTGGCGCTGTGGCACAGTGGGTTAACGCCCTGGCCTGAAGTGCTGCCATCCTATATGGGCACCGGTTCTAGTCCCAGCTGCTCCTCTTCCAGTCCAGCTCTCTGCTATGGCCTGGGAAAGCAGTGGAGAATGGCCCAAGTCCTTGGGCTCCTGCACCTGTGTGGGAGACCTGGAGGAAGCTCTTGGCTCCTGGCTTCGGATCGGCACAGCTCCAGCCATTGCGGCCATCTGGGGAGTGAACCAGCAGGTAGAAGACCTCTCTCTCTCTCTCTGCCTCTCCTCTCTCTGTGTAACTCTGACTTCCAAATAAATAAATCTTTTTTTTTAAAGCATATACATTAGAATACAAAGTGCCTCCCTGTTTAATCTTTTCCTATAAAATCCTGCTTCATTTTAATACTCAAATTTTATAGAACATATGTACCTTTCAAAAAAATCTTATTTCAGTCTGTATTCTTAGAGGAACATGTAACATTTGTGACTTAAAAAACTCACCGTGACATCATGAACAAAACAGTGTGGGGGCAAAGTCTGGAATTACGGCCCAACTCCGGCCGGGGAGCCCCGGACTCCCAGATGAAAGCTCCAAGAGCTGCTTAGGAAATCACAAGAGAAGGCGCGCGCCAGGCGGAGCCTCGTCACCATCCACGATTACCAACGGCCCTGTAGGCCACCGGACACCAGGAAGGGGTGTCCACGCATCCTTACCTCCTTTTTTTTTTTTTTTTTTTTTTGACAGGCAGAGTGGACAGTGAGAGAGAGAGACAGAGAGAAAGTCTTCCTTTGCCGTTGGTTCACCCTCCAATGGCCACCGCGGCCGGCGCACCGCGCTGATCCGATGGCAGGAGCCAGGAGCCAGGTGCCTCTCCTGGTCTCCCATGGGGTGCAGGGCCCAAGCACTTGGGCCATCCTCCACTGCACTCCCTGGCCACAGCAGAGACCTGGCCTGGAAGAGGGGCAACTGGGACAGAATCCAGCACCCCGACCGGGACTAGAACCCGGTGTGCCAGCACCGCAAGGCGGAGGATTAGCCTAGTGAGCCGCGGCGCCAGCCTTTTTTTTTCTTTTCTTTTTTTAATCTTTTTTTATCCTTACCTCCTAAGAGGAGAGTTTCCAGCACCAATAAAGGCCTCTGATTATGCTGTATAACTTACAGAGTTTGTTGGTTAAAGAGTTTGGGCTGACCTGTAACGCGCTGTATTTCCTCCAATGTAAGAGCAGGGGAAAAACGGGTTTCCAGGCAGCATCTCTGCGTGGAACGTGGGATTTTTTTTAGAATGGGTTGCCACAAGTACAGACACCTGTGATTTCGTGTGGCAGGAACCTGGGCTTGAATTGTTTTAGAAATGCCTTTGCTGAAATACAAATCAATACCCCTCTTGCATTAAGAATCAATGTGATAATTGGCTGTGTTCGGAGCTGCTGTATCTTCCAAGGAGCAGCAATTACTCATGTGTGTTCCATAAACCACTGAGCCATAGGCTGTGCATCAAACCCACCTGAGAAGCCCTTAAACAAAATTAGACACAATTAAAAGGGATTTCTAGGCGGGAGGCTTGTGCTTTCGAAATTGTCCAAGTCATCGAAAGTTTGAGAACCATTGCCCTAAGCAACAAATTCCCCCAAGATGTTAGGAATAGGAAAATATTGATATGACAATATGAATAAAGAAACCCACTAGTTTTCCTTCTATCTTGGCCACCAGGAAGCTCAAGCATCCCCCCTAGTCCCTGGTCCCTGGTTCTTGTGTCTGTTAACCCTCTCCTTGCTGCATATGTCCAGGTGTTGCTTCTTTTATCTTAATTCACCAGGATGCAATAAAAATCCCAAGTCTTCCACCATCCTGCCATCAAACCTGCCACCCAGCCTGACCAGCTTCTGCATACGTGACCACACGCGCGCACACACACACACACACACACACACACACACCAGGGGTTACGCTTCTGGAAGCCCCACCTCCAGCCTCTGCTGTCACCTTGGCTTCCTCCCCCGGAAGTCTGATCACCTAAAGCATGTTCCACAAGGTGAAAGCCTTGACTAATCCAGTTTCCTATGAGTCAGGGATATCAGCTGTTAATATCGACCTACTTTCTATGGCGAAAAAAATACATTTTACTTTAGGAATGAAATATACGGCCTCATCTATGCCTGAGTTCATCAATCAGCTAGGCGGTCTTGTGTTGTTCCTTTCATCAGCTCTGACAAAGCGATATGGAATTAGACACCCTGCGAACTGTTTCTCTGCTCTAATGTGGGAGCTGCGCTTCACTAGAGGGGATAAAAGAATCCACTGTCATTTCTGTTCTTATCATACTCATTTTTGGCAGAGAATTTATTCACTCCCCACTGTATAGTTATTTATGTGCTGCAGCCTCACATTTTTGCATTCCCCAGAGAACGCACCATTAAAACTCTTAATGTGACACCTCATATTTTTAGTAGACTAGAAAATAGTTACAATTTTAATTTAAATTGAAATGACTATGTAATAGCTGGACAAATCAGCTTGAGATCCCCAGAGTTCTTAATTGTAATTCTCCATTGTTTTCTATGCATAAATTTCTTTTCCGAAGTGCTCATTCTGAAATACTCCCTCATTTCTTTCAGCTGTCCCAGGCTCATTCCGAACTCACTTATTTAATAATTTTCTATGGTTAACAACTTCATGATTAAACTTTAATGTTAAATATAAATGGTTGAAATAATAGGCTTATTAGAGTGTTTAGAAAAGAAAGCAGATTCCACAATTTAAAGAATCATGAACTTCAGTATCCAATAGGAGAAAAGGAGAGACACTCAATCTGGCTAAGACGAAACAGACTTGGATGATTTAAATGTACATATTATTTATTATTCAAGAACACGTGCTAGAGAGCTATGCAGTGGAAGCAGAGAGTGAGCTCTCTGGAGGGAGAGGGAGAGGGAGAGGGGAAGGGGGAGGGGAAGGGGGAGGGGGAGGGGGAGAGGGAGAGGGCAGTCAGTCTTCCATCCATTGGTTCACTCACTCCCTAATCCAAAGCCAGGAGCCTGGAGCTTCTTCCGGGTCTCCCATGTGGGTGCAGGGGCCCAAGGACTTGGGCCATCTTCTACTGCTTTCTCAGGCCATAGCAGAGAGCTGGATCAGAAGTGGAGCTGCCGGGACTTGAACTGGCGCCCATATGAAATGCCAACATTTCAGGCATCAGCTTTACCAGCTACGCCACAGCACTGGCCCAATCTTGATTTTCAAAATCAAATGATTTATTAGCCAAGACCAAGCTAAGAGAAGAATCAGAAGGGACCTTACAGCATGAGGGAAGGAATTGTCCCACTAGCCCTCAGCCAGTCTCTTTGTGGGCCCCACATCCGACACAAGGGCCTAGACGTGCAGTCAGCTCCTGTGGGCTCCTGGGCTCCTGTTCCCTGCCCCGCTGAGTGGGGGCATCAGGACATCTGGTTCTTAGCATAAAAACAAAGCAAAAAAACAAAACAAAACAAAAAACAAAACAAAAAAAAAAAAACACCTGGGGACTCTGAGATCAGATTTGATTCTAACCCTGCCTGGCTGCAGGTCGAAGGCAAAAATGTCTTCAAGAGAAAACTAGGGAAGGTATCTCAGAGAGGACTTGCAGGCTCTGCGCAGCTCCCCTGGACACTGGTGGAAGTGAGAACCTCATTCTTCCCCTCCATGCCACTCCCCAGATCACACACACATGCACACACTTACATGCATGCACACATACATGCACATGCACACACTTACATGCATGCACACATACACGCATGCACACACATACATGCACATGCACACATGCATACTGAAGACTGACGGCAGAGCTCTCCCGCTATTTAGTGAAGGACATCAGAAGCACCTAGGAAAGAGCCTTGGACAGGTCCCAGGCAATCTGGTGACTAACACCGACCCTGCCACAGACTGGCCATGTGACCTGGGTCAAGTCCACTTCCCACGATAGGCCTCAGGTTCCTCAACAGCTGAATGAGAAGTCAGGCCCAAGGGCATGGCACCTCCCATCCTTTAGCTCCATCTTGTGTCCTGTCTTCTCTAGGCAAGGCTGTGCTGGGCATGGGTGTCAGAGTGAGTGACAAACTCACCGGGGCCCAGCATCTGCGGGAGACAAACGACATAGACTGAGCAAGCTGAGCAAGAGGGGTTTCCAGCATGGCCATGTGAGCGGGTGCTCATGTCACTGTCCGAAATGGATAGAGTGGCCATTTCACGTCCCTTGTAGACCAGGAAACTTTGAAGTAAAAGAGGTGGGTTATCAATTGTTACGCTGGGGGGCTGGCGCTGTGGTGCAGTAGGTTAATCCCCCACCTGTGGTGCCAGCATCCCATATGAGCACCGATTCTAGTCCCGGCTGTTTCACTTCCCATTCAGCTCTCTGCTGTGGCCTGGGAAAGCAGTGGAAGATGGCCCAAGCGCTTGGACCCTGCACCCATGTGGGAGACCTGGAAGATGCTCCTGGCTCCTGGCTTCGGATTGGCACAGCTCTGGCTGTTGCGGCCATTTGGGGAGTGAACCAGTAAATGGAAGACCTTTCTCTCTGTCCCTCCCTCTCACTGTCTGTAACTCTACCTTTCAAATAAGTAAGTAAATAAGTAAATAAATAAATAAGTTAAAAATTAGTCTTCCACTAAGACTGTCCCAGGCAACCTGCATGTATGGTCATCCTACAGATGGGGCCTGGGGCAGATAACATCTGGGGCATAATAAATTTCAGTCTAGAAATACTGCCTGTCACGTGTCTGTGGAACACCCAACTGGAGCTGCACAGTGGCAAGGTAGGCAAAGGGGCTTGGAACTAAGGAGAGACACAGAGTTAGGAGCCATCAAGAGTCATAGGACGTCTAGATCATCCAGAGAATGAGAAGAACAGGGGCTGGCATGATGGCACAGCAGATAAAGCCACTGCATTGAAGCTCGCATCCCATATGGGTGCTGGTTCAAGTCCCGGTTGCACCACTTTGATCCAGTTCCCTGATAATGCACCTGGGAAAGCAGCAGAGGAGGCCCAAGTGCTTGGGCCCCTGCACCTGCATGAGAGACCTGGAAAAAGCTCCTGATTCCTGACTTTGGCCTTGCCCAGCCCCGGTTATTGGGACCATTTGGGGAGCTACCCAGCAGCTGAAGGATCTCACTCTCTCTCTCTCTCTCTTTCTCTATCTCCCTCTCTCTTTCTCTCTCCCTCTCTGTAACTCTTTCAAGTGAATAGATAAATCTTACAAAAGAAAAAGAAAGGAAGAAAGAATATAAGGGGAAGAGGCCAGAATTGGATGCCTGGAATTAATATGGGTGAGGGGTAGGCAAAGGAAAGTTGAAAATGATACAGAGGGAGTGGTAGAAAACGGAGGTCACAGGGAGGCCTCCAGGGGGCGGAAGTGGCCAACAGTGTGGGAGGCAGAGTCCTGGCATGGAGCAAGTCAGCCACTGGTGCTCCTGGAGGTGTCCAACACAGCCCCTCTGTACAAGGCCCTTGAAACCAAGACTCTCCACCTTCTCTTTAAAGCTAGTCCCAGAGCCGGCGCTGTGGTGTAGCTGGTAAAGCCACCACCTGCAGTGCCCGCATCCCATATCGGTGCCGGTTCGAGACCCGGCTGCTCCACTTCCACTCCAGCTCTCTCCTATGGCCTGGGAAAGCAGCAGAAGATGGCCCAAGTGCTTGGGCCCCTGCACCCACGTGGGAGACCCTAAAGAAGCTCCAGGATCCTGGCTTTGGATCGGCGCAGGTCCAGCTGTTGTGGCCATCTGGGGAGTGAACCAGTGGATGGAAGATCTCTCTCTCTCTCTCTCTGTGTCTGCCTCTCTGTAACTCTGCCTTTCAAATAAATAAATCTTAAAAAAAAAAAAAAAATCTAGTCCCCCCTATGGAGTCTGTGCCTCTGAAAGCAGAGAGGACATTGAAAACCCAAATCGTATCCGGGACCTAAAGCGTTCTTTGCAAGTGGCAATTACTGTACTGGGTTCCCTTCCCCTCTTCCCTACCTCACACCCTTTCTGTCTCCAGCATACAGCCGTTTTTGCTCATCGCCACTCTCTTCCCCTTCTGCTTTCAATTTCTATCCCATTTGCCTCTTATTTCAGCTTTAGAGCTTGGTGGTCTAGCCTCCACCCAGCCATTCTTGCAGCCAAGGCCATGAGCACACGGTGGGAACTTCCCCGCGGCCCAGCTTCTGCCCCTGCCGCAGCAGGGTGGCCACACTTGCTTCCTCCCAGACACAGCCAGTGCTCCCCTCTCGGTCCCTGGCCTGCCTGTCCCCTGCCGCCTCCAGTGCTGCCAGCTTCTCAGGGCTCCATCTTGACTTTGATCTCCCCCTGCTTCCTCTCCCCTCTCTTCGACTCCTTCACTAGGCTCAGAGCCGTGGTTTGCCAGGGCCGAGTGCAGTCACAGTCTGCTGGCGCTTGGATCTAGCCACAGAACCGTGGGGTCAGGGCAGGTGCTGGCCTGTTGGAAAGGGCCCAGTTTCCCCTTCCTCAAGCCACACCCTAAATTTGAATTTGCTCTCAAGAAACTCTGAGGTCTCCCACTCTCTAACCTCAAATCCGGGTCCTAGATTCTCACGCCGAGAATCTCAAAGAATTAGCGCCTCTTGGGTTTGATTGAAGAGGACCTCAACTGCTATGGTGCAGACATAGCTTACTCCTTGTAGTGCCTCCTTCTGCCTCTGCCCAGGCACCCAGGGATGGATAGCTTGCTAGTTCCAGGGCAAACAGCTAAGAACAGTGTCTCATCTCCTACCAGGCCAAACCTGCCTTCTTATTCTACCCAGGCCTTCGGTCTTCTCTATGTCCCATGGGTCCAACCAGCAGAGGTCAAGTCCCTCTTCCATACATCTCCAGGGTCGTGAAGGTGCCCATCACATCTCCTGCTCCATCCAGCCTCCTCCATTCCTCCGTCCGTGCCTCACATCACCCAGCCGCAGATCCCTCGCAGCCCGGGCCCACTCGCCTGGGTGGAACCATCTCCAAGAGCGTGAAATGTGTACACATATGCGTGGATGTGCTTAGGGAGCAAAAGGACTATCTTTCAGTTTTTCCTTTAAGTAGTTCGTTTCTGCGAACATCAGGGGACAATCTCCAAGAGACAGCATGACATATGATGACATAGAAACAAGGTTATCCAGGAGCCCGGCGCGTCAGACCGTCTGGAAAACCCTTAAGTGAAGAATGCTTGTCTCCATGAAACCTTGGTAATTTAAAAGAGACAATGACCATCTGAAGCAGTCAAGGTCTCCGTTAAATCCAGCTAAGCCAGGCGACGAAAGGGGGAGGACTTCTCACGCAAGGGGACCCTTTGGTCTTTAGCGACATCATTATCTGTGGGTTATTATCATTACTACAAATACTAATACACTTTTATTAAGCACCGGCAATGACCCAGGGCAAGTGAGTTTAAGTTCATATTATATCCATTTTCATTATTGAGAGAAAAGAGGAGAATGAACAAAGGACTATAATGTGAAATTCTAAAGGAGGAAAAATGAAAAAAGGTTAATTAAAAAAAAAAGCCCACAGTGTAAAGAGAAAGGCTCCAACTGTTCGTGGTCAGGCGCCATGATGAATGGCGGCTCTCGTCACCCTGGCCTTGTCCCCCTGCAATTTCTTTCCATCTCTCTCGCTAGAAAAAAATAAAAGATCCTCCCCCAGCTAAGGACATGGCAGGGACAGGCAAGGGGGGAGGCCCAGGGAAGTAGACCTTCACCTCAAGGGCCCCCTGTGGCTCTGAAATTCTACAAATCAGTGCTTGCTAATTCCAAAACCCAGCCCCCGAACGACACCACATTTAACATTAAACATGCACTAGAATGGAGGAGTAAAGGGGCTGGCCCAGTGGGGCAGCAGGTTAAACCGCTGCCTGCAGCCTCAGCCTTCCATGGGAGCACTGGTTCGAGTCCCAGCCACTCTGCTTCCAGTCCAGCTCCCTGCTAATGCTTCTGGGAAGGCAGCAGAAGGTGGCTCAAGAGCTTGGGCCCCTGCACCTACGTGGGAGACCCTGATGGAGTTGCAAGATCCTGACTTCAGCCTGGCCCAGGCCTGGCTATTGTGGCCATTTGGGGAGTGAACTAGCAGATGGAAGATCACTCTCTGTCTCTCTCCCTCTGTCTATATAACTCTACCTTTCAAATGAATATGAAATATGAAACGATGAAAATGTAGAAATAAAAATATTAAATCCTGAGAGGCACTCCCTTAAAACTCCCCAAAAATGTTCTTTGCACCTTGAGAAATAAAACATTGAAATCCACTGCCCCCCATCAGTGCACCTGGCCTGCTGGACACTTCACATGGGAGATCAACCATCAAATTCCTGCTCTGTGACTCGGGGTTTGGTAACTTGGAGTCTGTTTCCATGCAGGCAGCTTCTCTCCATCAAGGGGATGACTGAGGCTTTGAATAAACCAGAATGGGAGCTCAGAACACCAAGCAGGGCAGCGGAATGTCATCAGAGGTGTGTCATCCAGGCCAGAGGGAGCACTGTGCCCGGGGTGTGGATGACGTCATATAGTGAGGTGTTTACAGCCACAGTGTTGGAGCCAGTTGTCCTGGCTGAAACTTCCATTCATCATCCCAAACGACACACCGCCCCTTGATGTCCCCTTGTGATGTCAGCTCAGAGGGACCGAAGATAGATGTGTCGTCTGCTTGCCTGTGGGTGCCACGTGTGAAGAAAGAATCCTGGCAATGGCAGAGCCAGGTCTGCGCTCCAAGCTTGGGTGCTTTGCCAGCCGACACGCAGTGACGCGGATGACCACTGCTGCTCTTGGCGAATCCTTTGCGGCACCCAAGGAGTAGGAGGTCCCACCCATACACTGTGAGGACCATAGCAATGCCATTCTCCTGGAAAGTCGACTTAGATTGTGTAGCAAGGAGGCTCAGAGGCAGCCCGTGTGTGGATGTGGGTGCACCTGCCTGCCGCCCAGCATCTTTCTCATGGAGACTGCACGCACCTTGATGGCAGGAGGGCACACGTATTCTCTTCCATACCCCACCTCGCGCCAACCACGGCGTTCAAATGCAGGAAAGCTGACTGAATAGGTGAGTCAAGAACAGATATTCAATAAATGATACTGGGCCGACTGGCTCATCATGGGGAGGGGTGAAGTCAGATCACGGAACGAGTCAGGGTGGGAACATGTATCAGATTTGTGTCTGGAACAGGTCACACCCCACGGAGGCCAGGCGGGAGGAAGCAGTGAGCTTACCTTCGGGCAGACCCTGTACTCTGAGAAGTTCATGTATCCTAACATTACGGCCTCACTTTGAGGAAGGCCCTTGCAGCTGACAGCCTGAAGCTGTAAGAAACCAGCCAACTGCTTCAAGTCATACTGCTAGGACATAACAGAGCTTTTCATTTGAAATTGCCATCAACGGGGCGGCGCTGTGGCGGAGTGGGTTAAGCCGCCACCTGCAATGCTGGCATCCCACATGGGCGCTGGTTTGAGATCCGGCTGCTCCACTTCCAATCCAGCTCCCTGCTAAAGTGCCTGGGAAAGCAGTGGAGGATGGCCCAAGTGCTTGGGCACCAGCACCCATGTGGGAGACCCAGAAGCTCCTGGCTCCTGGCCTCGGATCTGCCCAGCTCTAGCCATTTGGGGAGTGAACCAGCAGATGGGAGACCTCTCTGTCTCTCCTTCTGTCTGTCTGTAACTCTGCCTCTCAAACAAATAAATAAAATCTTAAAAAAAAAAAAAAAAAAGTTCCAGACTTAGCTTGCACATTCCCTGCCCCAGACCCACAATCAGCCATCTCTTCGAGGAGCCCTGGTTCCTTTCATTAGAGAATGGCATTAGAAACAAAGCTCTGGTCACTAGAGGTGCTTATCACAGCTGGGGTGTCCTTTACTTCCTCTGAGCTGCCAGAGAAAAGAAGTCGATGTCACTGCACACTGTGGGGTGTGCGTAGTCATGCACAAATATTGCTCCATGTAATCACCTGTCTATATTGAGCTGAACATGTGGCCTTACTGGCGCTTCCTGTGCGAATCTCTTACCACATGGAACATTCTAGCCTCCTTCCCTTGCTTGTCCATAAAGTCCCTCTCCAAGGATGAGGAACCTGGCTTTCGCCATCAGCCACCCATTTGCTTGGTGGTTGAATTCCAGATGTTTACTGAAATTGGTAGCCTGAGCTCCTACAGGAAGCAACGCTCTCAGTAGAGTGTGGTGTTTACGGAAGGCTCATTTTGCCTGTAGTCTTAGACACTCACTTCCAAAAGCCCGGGGTTAGCATTTTCCCACCCCCTCCAGAGAGGGTGTGTCATAGAGTTCTAAAAAGTTCTCTTGTCACCGTATACTTCCTTTCTTGGATCTTTCAACCTTTTAAATTATTTTTTAAAATATTTATTTATTTGAAAGACAGAGTTACAGAGAGAGGGAGACAGAGACAGAGAGCAAAAGTGAGAACTCTCCATTGGTTCACTCCCCAGTTGGCCACCATGGCAGGAGCTGGGCTGGTCCAAAGCCAGGAGCCAGGAGTTTCATCCAGGTCTCCCATGTGAGTGCAGGGGTCCAAGCACTTGGGCCATCTCCTACTGCTTTCCCAGGCACGCTGGCAGGGAGCTGGATCAGAGTGGAGCAGCTGGGACTCCAGCCGGCACCCAGATGAGAAGCTGGTGCCGCAGACAGCTGCTTTACCTGTTGTGCCACAGCACCAGCCTCAAGTTTTTATGTTTTTAAATTAGTTGGGTAAAGACCTACAAGCATAATTACTTTTGTTTATGATTATGTGTGGCTTTGTTAGAAACCATAAAAATGTTTTCCAAAGTGAATGGACCATTTTGTACTTCTGCTAACAATGAGAGAGTTCCTGCTGCTCTATGTCCTTGTCAGCATTTGGTATTGTCAGGATTTTTTTGGATTTTAGCCATTCTACTGGGGACGTAGTATCATATTGTTTTAATTTGAAATTCCCTGAGGACACATGATGTTATGCATCTTGCCTTGTGTTTATTTACCAACTATATATCATTGGTAAGGTATCTGCTCAGACCTTTTGGCTATTAAAGTTGGTTGTTGTTTTTTAAGATTTATTTACGGCCAGCGTCGTGGCACAGTGGGTAAGGCTGCTGCCTGTGATGCCAGCATCCCATATGAGTGCTTGTTTGTGTCCCAGCTGCTCTGTTTCCGATCCAGGTCTCTGCTAATGGCCTGGGAAAAGCTGTAGATGTTTTATTTTATTTATTTATTTGAAAGGGGTTAGAGAGAGAGAATCTTCCATCCACTGGTTCACTCCACAAATGGCCACAACTGCCATGCTGTAACCAGGCTCCATCCGGGTCTCCCACGTGAGTGCAGGGGCCCAAGCACTTGGGCCATCCTCTGCTGCTTTCCCAGGCACATCAGCGGGGAGCTGGGTCAGAGCTGGAGCAGCCGGGACTCGACCAGCACCCGTATGGGATTCTAGCATTGCAGGAAGTGACTTTACCCACTATGCCACAACAGTGGCCCCAACTGTTGACTTTTAAGAAGCTTTTACATTTTAGATACAAATCATTTATCAAACGTGTTTTACAAACATTTTCTCTGATTCTATGGGTTGTGGTTTCCTGATGGTGTCCTTTGAAGCAAAAAGTTTTTTTTTTTAAATTTTTGTGAAGCCCATTGTATCTATTTTTCCTCATTTCTTGTGCCATTAGTGTTGTTATCTGTGAAACTATTGCCTAATCTAAGATCTAAATTATTTACTCCTATATTTTGTTCTAAGAAATTTTAAATCATTTTTGCTCTTACGTGTAAGTCCCTGATCTATTTTATATTACTTTTTAAAAATTTTTTTTATTTGAAAGGCAGAATGGCAGAGAGAAGGGGACACACACACAGAGAGAGAGAGAGAGAGAGAGAGAGAAAGAGATAGGTCTTCCATCTGCTGGCTTTCTCTCCAAATGTCCACAACAGCCAAGTCTGGCTGAAGCCAGGAGCCAGCAACTCCATCCAGGTCTCCAACACGGATGGTAGGGGCCCCAAGTACTTGGGTTGTTTTGGTGTTTTTTTTTTTTTTTTTTTTGGACAGGCAGAGTGGACGAGAGAGAGAGAGACAGTGAGAAAGGTCTTCCTTTGCAGTTGATTTACCCTCCAATGGCCGCCGCAGCCGGCGCACCACGCTGATCCGACAGCAGGAGCCAGGTACTTATCCTGGTCTCCCATGGCGTGCAAGGCCCAAGCACTTGGGCCAACCTCCATCGCACTTGCGGGCCACAGCAGAAAGCTGGCCTGGAAGAGGGGCAACCGGGACAGAATCCGGCGCCCCGACCGGGACTAGAACCCGGTGTGCCGGCGCCGTAAGGCGGAGGATTAGCCTAGTGAGCCACGGTGCCGGCTGGGTTGTTTTTTGCTGCCTTCCCAGTAGCATTAGCAGGAAGCTGGATTGGAAGTGGAACTGCTGGGCTCCAACCAGCACTCTGATATGGATGCTGGCACTGGGGAGGGAGTTTAGTCCACTACGCCACAAGGCCCCCACGTCCCCGAACCTTTTTTTTTTTTTTTTTTTTTTTTATTTATTTATTTGAGAGGCAGAGTGACAGAGAGACGGAGAGACAGAGAAAAGTCTTCCATTCACTAGTTCATTTCCCAAACAGCCGCTTAACAGCCAGAGCAGGAGTCAGGAGCTTCTTCCAGGTCTCCCACATGGGTGCAGGGGACCAAGCACTTGGGGCATCCACCACCTCCCATATGGGTGCCAGTGAGCAGGCCATTAGCAGGGAGCTGGACTGGAAGTGAAGCAGCCAGGACTTGAATCAGCGCCGGTGTCACAGGCGGTGTCCTAACCTGGTGCATCACAATGCTGGCTCCAAAGGCTATTCTTTCCTCTTTTAAAGTGTCCTGTATTTGTCAAAATGAGTTGGCTTGGGGGCCAGTGCCATGGCGCACTAGGTTAGTCCTCCGTCTGCAGTGCTGGCATCCCATATGGGCGCCGGTTCTAGTCCTGGATGCTCCTCTTCTAATCTAGCAGAGAGCTGGATTAGATGGCCCAAATCCTTGGGCCCTTGCACCCATATGGGAGACCGAGAGGAAGCTCCTGGCTGCTGGCTTCAGATCGGCACAGCTCCAGTCATTGCGGCCATTTGGGGAGTGAATCAACGGAAGGAAGACATTTCTCTGTTTCTCCCTCTCAAATAAATAAAATCTTTAAAAAACAACAACAATGAGTTGGGGCATTTGCAATAGGCAGAATAACACCCTATCGTCCAGGATTTGTGAATGTGACATCTGTCAAATGAGAATTAAGGTTTCTGATGGAATTAAAAAGTTGCCAATCAGCTGACCTTAAGATAAGTAAATGGGGGGCTGGTGCTGTGACGCAGGCATCCCATATGGGTGCCGGTTCTAGTCCCGGCTGCTCCTCTTCCGATCCAGCTCTCTGCTATGGCCTGGGAATGCAGAAGATGGCCCAAGTCCTTGGACCCCTGCACCCATGTGGGAGACCCAGAAGAATCTCTTGGCTCCTAGCTTCGGATCAGTGCAGCTCTGGCTGTTGTGGCCATCTGGGGAGTGAACCAGCGGATGGAAGACCTCTCTCTCTGTCTCTACCTCTCTCTGTCGCTCTTTCAAATAAATAAATCTAAAAAAACAAAAAAAAAAAAAAAAAAGGAAATGAGGGTTAGTGTTGTGGCATAGCTGGTTGAGCTGCTGCCTACAGCGCTGGCATTCCATATGTGTGCTGGTTCAAGTCACAGCTGCTCCACTTCCCATTCAGCTCCCTGCTATGGCCTGGGGAAAGCGGGGGAAGATGGCCCAAGTGCCGGGGTCCCTGCACCCACGTGGGAGACCCAAAAGAAGCTCTTGGCTCCCAGCTTTGGCCTGCCCCAGCCCTGGCCACTGGGGCCATTTGGAGAGTGAACCAGGAGATGGGAGATCTCTCTCTACCTCTTTCTAAGTATGCCTTTCAAATAAATAAAATAAATTAAAAAAAAAAAAAACACATAATGACATGGTCCTGCATGTCTGGGTGGACCCTATGTAATTGTGAGTACCCTTAAAAATGGCAAAAGAAAGCATAAGAGTTCAGAGTCAGAGGGAAATGTGAGTATGGAAGAGGTCAGAGTGATGTGTTGTGACAAGAACTTGATTCGCTTCTGACTTCTGGAAATAAAGGAAGGGAACCATGAGCCAATGATTGTGGGAAGCTCCTAAAAGTTAAAAAAAAAAAAAAAAAAAAAAAAAAAACAAGGAAATGGATCTGCCCAGAACAGAAAGGAGTTCAGCCTGTTGATGCCTTAATTTTATCCCACTGAGACAACTGGTAGACCTCCTAACTCTAGCAGGTAGATAATACATCTGGGTTGTTTTTTTTTTTTAAGTCACTATATTTATGATGACCGAGTGAGAAAATTAGTACAATCATAAATGTTCATTTTTGGACTCTCCTGTTCCAATGATTTATAGTTATGTACTTACAGCACTACCACTGCCCTGATTACTATAGCTTTGTAGTACATTTTGAAATCAGGAGATGTAAATTCCCCAATTTTATTTCTTTTTCAAGATTGTTCTGGCTATTCTGGGTCTCTTAAATTTTCATATGAATAGCCGGCGCTGCGGCTCACTAGGCTAATCCTCCGCCTAGCGGCGCCAGCACTCCGGGTTCTAGTCCCAGTCGGGGCGCCAGATTCTGTCCCCGTTGCCCCTCTTCCAGGCCAGCTCTCTGCTGTGGCCAGGGAGTGCAGTGGAGGATGGCCCAAGTGCTTGGGCCCTGCACCCCATGGGAGACCAGAATAAGAACCTGGCTCCTGCCTTCGGATCAGCGCGGTGCGCCGGCCGCATCGCACCGGCCACAGTGGCCATTAGAGGGTGAACCAACAGCAAAGGAAGACCTTTCTCTCTGTCTCTCTCTCTCACTGTCCACTCTGCCTGTTAAAAAAAAATTTTCATATGAATTTTAGAATCAGCTTGTCCATTTCTTAAAAAAAATCAGCTGGGATTTTTTTGAAGATGTGTTTATTATTTTATCTTAAAGGCAGAGTTACAGAGAGAAGGAAAGGAAGAGACAGAGAGAGAGAGAGAAAACTCTTCCATCCACAGGGTTCACTCCCCAAATGGCTGCAACAGCCAGTACTGAAGCCAGGATCCAGGAGGTGCATGCAGATCTCCCACATGGGTGCAGGGCCCAAGCACTTGCGGCATCTTCCACTGCTTTCCCAGGCACCTTAACAGGGAGCTGGATCAGAAGCAGAGCAGTGGCCAGTGCCGTGGCACAGGTTAATCATTCGCCTGTGGCGCCTGCATCCCATATGGGTGCCAGTTCTAATCCTGGCTGCTCCTCTTCCAATCCAGCTCTCTGTATGGTCTGGGAATGCAGAAGATGGCCCAAGTCCTTGGGCCCCTGCACCCTCAAGGGAGGCCAGGAAGTAGCTCCTGGCTTCGGATCGGCGCAGCTCTGGCCGTTGCAGCCATTTGGGGAGTGAACCAACAGTCCAAAGATCTTTCTGTCTCTCTCTCCCACTGTCTGTAACTCTACCTCTCAAATAAATAAATAAAATCTTAAAAAAAAAAAAAAAAAGGCAGAGCTTCTGAGACTCGAACCAGAGCCCATATGGGATCCTGACATCTCAGGCAGTTGCTCAACCTGCTACATGACAATGCCAGCCCCAGTCAGCAGGGAATGTGTAGAACCATTTAGGAGTACTGCCATCTTAACCTTATTAAGTCTTCCAATCCATGAACATGGGCTGTCTCTCCATTATTCAGCTTTTATTTCTCTCATTCTTGTTTTATATTTTTTGTGTGTATATCTTACAATTCTTTTTCTGCATATTTTCTTTTTTGAATTGATCTTGGTTCTCTTAATTTCATTTTCAGATTTCTCATTGTTAGTGTACAGGAACACAATTGATTATTATATAATGACCTTGTATCCCTCAACTTTGCCAAACTTATTAGTTCTAATTGTGTGTGCGCACGTATTCCTTAGTGTTTGCTATATACAAGATCATGTTATTCTTCCTCTCCACTCTAGATGCCTTTTCTTTCTTTTTCTAGCCTAATTTCTGGCTAGATCCTCTAGTAAAAATCTGAATAGATGTGGCAAGCACATTCCTGATTTGTACTTGATCTTAGGGAAGAAAGCATCCAATCACCACAAAGTATGATTTTAACTTTGTGGTTTTTGCAGGTGGCCCTTATCAGACTGAGAAAGTTCCCTCTTACCCTAGTTTGTTGACTGTTTCTACTAGAGAAGGGTGTTAGGTTTTCTCAATGCTTTTTCTGCATCTGTTGAGATGATCATGTGATTTCTTTTCTCTTATTCTATAAAAAGGTATACTACATTAATTTATTTTTGGATTTGAAGCCAACTCCCAGCACATTTTAAAAACGTTTTAATTGGGCCAGACACAGAGGTTAAGCCTCTCCCTGCAGTGCTGGCATCCCATATGGGCACGGGTTCAAGTTCTGGCTCCTCCACTTCCGATCCAGCTCTCTGCTCATGTGCCTGGGAAAAGCAGAGGAAGAGGGCCCAAGTCCCTGGGCCCCTGCACCGACGTGGGAGACCTGGATGAAGGTCCTGGCTCCTGGCCTAGCCCCAGCTGTTGCAGCCATTTGGTGAGTGAATCAGCAGATGGAAGATATCTCTTTCTCTCTCGCTCCTCTCTGTATCTGCCTTTCAAATAAATACATTTTAAAAACTGTTTTAATTAATTTTATTTATCTGAAAGACAAAGAGAAATCTCCCATCTGCTGATTCACTCCCACAATTGCCTGCAACAGCCAGAGCTGGCCAGGCCAGGAGCCAAGAACTCAATCCAGGTTTCCCATGTGGGTGGCAGGGACCCAACTCCTTGAATCATCACCTGCTGCTCCCCAGGGCATGCATTAGCAGGAAGCTGGAATCAGGAGTCAAGCCAGAACTTGAACCCTGGCACTTGGATAGGAATACAGATGTCCCAGGTGATGTATAAGGGCTGTGCCAAATCCCCCTGCCCTCCACCCAGCCTGCTTAGTGCATTTTTCAAAACACCCACTTTGTGCAAAGTTCTATGATTCAATAAATGAGTCTGGGCCATTTACAGGATATTCCAATACATTCTAACTTCCTCGTAAAATGACTGCCTCACAGGCATTATGAAAGCAATTAAAGAGACAAAGAGGTTTAACTCAGCTTCATGACTAACACTGGCCGGGACAGTGTCGCACCCAATTCTCCTCATGGGGCTACTTTGCCTCTGTCCTCCTCGCACATCAGTCCAAGGCCAGGCAACTCAGAAAGCATGGAAAAGACATAAGGACTTTGCCACAGCCAAGTGTTCCTCCCATCCCCCGATCCCTTTCAGGCAACAGCTGACAACATCCGAGGGCTAAATGAAACATTCGAGCCACTGCTGAGTCCCTCCTCCCACCACAGTCTTCTTCCCCAATCCACATCATTGAACTCATTTCTAGAGGTGAGTTCAAGGGTATGGGTCCCCCACCGCGCCCCTGCCAAGCAAGCACCAGACATCCCGGACGCCCCGAGTCATGCACCTGTCGGAAGCATGAACTCTTCCCCATAGCCCTGCCGCCTAACAGGAAGGTCTCTTGTCCCAGCTGATCTGAAGATCTAGGCTGTATCTTGATAGTTGGGATTCTGAGCTTGAATCCCAGGTCCTCTCCCTTTCCGTTCCTGGCTCCAGCAGACACCCCAGTGGCCGGTCACTGGGCACAGCTCTTCCCGGAGCAGGTGTGCGTGCGTTGCGGCTTTCAGGTCCTCATTCTCGGCCTCTTCGCTCCCCGAGGCTTCTCTTCATCATCTCATTTCCTTGGCGAATCCACTGTCCTACACATTTTCCTTAGCTTCTCACCATTTTCTCAACATCATTAGGTCACTTGGGTTCTGAGGACCCCATAAGCCAGCACACAGAGAGCTTCTCAGGGCACGGCGGTTCCCTCATGTGAACCATCACCATCATCACGTGCCATCACTCCAGCACCTGCTCCACACGCCTCGCCAGACTCAGAAACATTTAAGGCACTATCTTAGTACATTAACCCTCGATCCTTTGCTTGGGGTTATTCCAAACACTTTTAGCAGTGGCAGTAGGGGAGGGTGGCAGGAGATTAAACAGGAACTCCACGAAGGATGTTCCTGGCAGTAAGCTGACTCTCCCAAGAAAGGTGCTGCACAACCTCGGACACCGAACACTCAGTGAACACTGATGAGTGCAGGGCCAACTCGCAGCATACTCCCATCCCTTCCCAGGGAACTCAGACCCCGCCCCGTAGCCTCCTCCAAGCCCCCTAACTGAGGAATAAGCTAAATAAGACTTTGCCAAAGTTCAGCGTGAGTTTCATACATGTGAAATGAATCCCAAATCCTGCCCTGGAGCCTGCTGGGTGAACAGTGGGCCAATCGGAAGAGCCCCGGTACAGTGCACTACCGGCAAAAGGAGCAGCAGATACCACCTGTCTGTCCCATATCCTAGGAAGGCAAGTCCCACCTTCACTGTGGTCAGCGTGAGAGTCCCACATGTGGCCACAGGCACCACCTATCTGTTCTGTGTAACACCACATACAAAGAACTAGTAATGCCATCCTTTTCTATCTTGATCTCTTTTTATCGTTATGGTCGCTAAAAGATCACTATATCCACTTTCTTGCCTGCTGGGCAGAATATTATTCTATTACAGAGATGAGACAACTGATGGTTAGGGGAGAGAAAGGAAACTCATCCAAGACTTGTGGGCGGTGTGGAGTCAGAGCTAGACGCCAGACTTCTGACTCCATGTCCGGTGCTCTTTCTGCTGTTCTCTCCTGAAGCTGCCCTTTGGCGTGGCTTCATACTTCCATGTATCCCAGGATCTCCCTCAGTCCCAATATACTTCAAAGCCAATAATAATTTTCTGAGTGGTAAGCACATTTTCCCTCTTCAGAGAAGAGTAAGAGAATTGTAACAAGTGTATATTTTTCCTGAGGGCATCTATGCAACAACCTAAATGAACAAATTCGGAGGTACTTAAATTACACACTTCTTTAAAAATAACATAAATCCTTACTAGTTTGTAAAGAGATGGGGAAAGAGATCAGCCTATTAAATATTAGGGTTGCAAATCATGAAGCAGTATTTACTTTTAAATATACGATTTCGTTGGCTATTACTTAACACAAGCTTTTCAAACACAGAAAATTACTATGGAATCCAGGAACTGTAAGTCTCTCAATTCTTCTTCTTCTTCTTCTTTTTTTTTTTTTTTACAGGCAGAGTGGACAGTGAGAGAGAGAGAGAGAAAGGTCTTCCTTTACCGTTGGTTCACCCTCCAATGGCCGCCGCGGCCGGCGCGCTGCGGCCAGCGCGCTGCGGCCGGCGTACCGCGCTGATCCGATGGCAGGAGCCAGGTACTTCTCCTGGTCTCCCATGGGGTGCAGGACCCAAGCACCCGGGCCACCCTCCACTGCACTCCTGGGCCACAGCAGAGAGCCGGCCCGGAAGAGGGGCAACCGGGACAGAATCCGGCACCTCGACCGGGACTAGAACCTGGTGTGCTGGCGCCACTAGGTGGAGGATTAGCCTATTGAGCCGCAGCGCCGGCCTCTCAATTCTTCTATTCTGAGTAAATTGCAGTCTCTTTCAGAGGAAGACACTGTGAACCTGTTACTTTTATTAATCAGAATCACATAACACACTCAGCTGCACTATGGTCGACTTGGTCAAGTTCTCCTATATCCCCACCGCCTTCTGTAAGACTGTTGCTATCAGAAAGCAACCTCCTAACACACACTCCTGCTTTCCTATATGGTACGACTTGAGGAGAAAGTATTTCTAGTTCTACAACAGGCAAGACCCCATCACACATCGTCCAAATCCAATGTACCTGGAAGTTCTATGACCTCGCCTGTTTGAGCCTCACCGGCCTCTGTGAAAAGGGATGCCACCGACCTTGCTGATGTAAAGATTAAACAGGCTGATTTGTATAATATCCAGGGCTGTGGCGATGGTTTGAAAAATCTTTATCAGAATCAGGCCCAGCAAATTTTTTTCATAAAGGTTCAGACAGTAAAAATAAATAAATAACACTCGACAAAGTTAGAGAGAGAGAGAGAGAGAGAGAGAGAGAGAGACCGACCTTCCATCCACTAGTTCATTCAACAAATGGCCACAATAGCCAGGGCTGGGCTAGGCCAAAGCCAGGAGCCCGGAATTCCACCTGGGTCTCTGAGGCTGCAGGGGCCCAAGCACTTGGGCCATCTTCCGTTACTTTCCCAGGTGCATTATCAGGGAGCTGGATCTGAAGTGGAGCAGCCGGGACTTGAACTGGTGCTTATATGGAATGCCAGCACCACAGGTGGCATCTCAACCCACTGTGCCACAATGCCAGCCCCTAGATGGTAAAAATTTTTATAGTTTCCAGGCCATACAATCGCTGACAGAACTACACAACTCTGCCACTGTAATCACAAAAGACAACGCAAGCATAGCTGTGTCATTATAAAACTTACCCAAGGCCAGCGCCGCGGCTCACTAGGCTAATCCTCCACCTTGCGGCACCAGCACACCGGGTTCTAGTCCCGGTCGGGGCGCCGGATTTGTCCCGGTTGCCCCTCTTCCAGGCCAGCTCTCTGCTGTGGCCAGGGAGTGCAGTGGAGGATGGCCCAAGTACTTGGGCCCTGCACCCCATGGGAGACCAGGAGAGGCACCTGGCTCCTGCCATCGGATCAGTGCGGTGCGCCGGCCGCAACGCGCCGGCCGCGGCGGCCATTGGAAGGTGAACCAACGGCAAAGGAAGACCTTTCTCTCTCTCTCTCTCACTGTCCACTCTGCCTGTTTAAAAAAAAAAAAAAAAAAAAAAACTTACCCAAAAAACACGTGGCCACGGGCCAGACCACGGAACACTGTTGGCTGCTCTCTGGTATAAATCCGCCAGTGCAGGTGGGGTCTGGCACGTTCTGGATGCTATGATAGCTACCAACATTGCTATTTCACTTCTCCCTATTACACCCAGCAAACACAATGTGTTCCATCATTCCCAAATCCTGAGAAGTCCAAACTGTCTAAAATGCTGCTGTCAAGGCTCCTGGAGTCGCTCTACTCCCAGTCGCCACAGCCTGGTCCAGCGTCTCCCGTGGTGCTCCTGGATCACAGCCGTGAAGGATGAGAGGTGCTTCAGGACACCGGCCTTTTACTCCGTTCTTAACCCCTTCCATGACGTACGCCACGAATGGCTGCCCAATGTGACTGAACAGCCCCAATGACAGGGAAACCACTGTGTCGCTAATCAGCCCTTCTTCTCAAGTAGTTCTGACGTTTTTTTGGAATTGCTTCATTGAGAGTTTATGCTCAGCCTGGTTCCACTTCCTAATATATGGCAAGTCCCTGCTATGTCCCAGGCATTGCTACATGCTGGGGACACAAAGACAAACAGATATAACCTCTCCCTTTAGCTTCTCACTGGACTTAATCTGCCTGCTGCTGTCACCGCAAACAAGTCCCATAGGAAACCCCTCATGACTGTTGTTCAGCTACTTGGGGGAAAAGCCCTAAGGCTTCGCCAGGCCCCGAACTTCCAGTTCCTTCACCCACCTTTCAGGTTCCCATCATACTGCCTCCTTCTGAGCATAAGTTCACAGACACCCTACAAAGAAGCCCAGGTATGGCTGACCAACAGGGAGTAGAACAGACTTCCAACTGTGCAGGTTTGGTTTAAGGTCAACCATCTAAATCATATTTGCCTCTTAGGAGCTAACCCGGCCTCATTTACTTAGCTCATAGTGCTATTCCTTTAATTTCCCAAGTGGTTCTATAGAAATTAGAGCTAAGTGATAGATTTTAGATGATCTGGCAACCATCGACATTTTACTGTCCTTTTTTTTTACAAAGTAAGATTTAGCCTAAGTAGCAGAGCATCTATTTAATTCAATCTGATTGGCAGTAAAACAAACAGCATTTGTAGTCCCAAGGGTGTTGTAAATAAATAAAAATCATACACATATATAAAACTTGATTTCAAAATTCCTACATATCCATTAATAAGTAACAAATTCACATTTCTAGCTCCTAGCTCTCTGTCACTCTCGGGTTTCAAATAAATGTTTCTTCCACATATTAGAAATTTCCACCTGGATGTCACACCAGCATCTCAGATGCAATAGGTGCAAAAGTGAACTTGGTCTCAACTCCCTAGAACAGCTCCCTTCCCTGTAGTAGTCACTCCCTGTCTTGGTAAAGGGCTTGCCTCTCTGCCTAGAAACACCACAGTATTCTTTATTCCACCGTCTCATTTCCCTCTGACAGCTAATCACTTCCTAAATCCTGATTATTCTACCCATCTCCTATATTTACCCTTTAGCCTACTTCCTGGGCAACAGCAGTAGCTCATGAGCTTCTTTCCTGGTTACTGATGCTTCCCCATTCTACTCCAGCATTTTATAGACTGCAGTCTGCCCAACTCATCAGTGGGGTCATGAAATAAATTTACTAAGCTTCCACCTGCTTTATTTAAGAATAAAATAACGCTTTTTCTCAGGATGGAATGGTTTGTGGCAGACCAATATTCCTACAAATTAGAAAAGCTGATTAAAAAAATTGGGGAGGGGGTAAAAAGCCCCAAGGAGCTACGGAAGCGATGAGCCCAGGCTTCATCCTAAAGTGGGGCACTGCTGAAGACCAGAGAAAGAGCAGAGCTTTGGAAGCTTGTGCAGGGTGGGAGTAACAGAGCTGGAGGCTTCAGGGCTCTCAACCACATGGTCGGCTTCCCATCTAAGATAATCAGCCAATTTTGAAGCTGTGCAAAGGTAGAAGTGAAAAATTACGCCAAAACCTAACCAAAAGCAGTCTCCTGCAGTCTTTTAGTGATGAGGAGGCAAAACTCGGATTCCAGGACCTACTGGGCACACAGTCCTGGTCAGTATGGCACTAAGTATGGCACTCTCAGTTGAAAGCCCTGCTTCAAATCAAACCATCAGCTCAATCCCAAGGATGGAATTAATTCGGAGCTCATCCTGCGCTTTTTCTGCCTGACAGAGAAAACACTGAATTTTTCTTGAGGAAGATCCCATCTGGAGCTTTGACGGTTTTTAATATACAATGTCTAGACAAAATTACTAGACACGCCTAGAAACATGGTGGAAAATCAAAGGAAGATACAGTGAAAAATGACCCACAGGTGATTCTAATATTGAACTTTAATTAAAGACTTTTTAAAATTTCCTGATATTTATGCTCAAGAAAACAAATGAAAAGATAAAAAATTTCACGAGAATTTAAATCCAATTAAATAAAAAAAGAATCCAATGGAAATTGAAAAGTTAAAAATATAATCACAATAACTAAAAAATTAAAAATGTATAATTACAGAGTTGGGCATTTGGTGCAGTGGTTAAGTTGCCATTTGGGAGTCCCACATCCCATATCAGAGTGCTGGTTTGAGTCCCAGCTAATCCACTTCCTGTGTAGCAGCAGAGACATCTTGCTTACTTGTGTCCTTGCTACCCATGTGCAACCCAGATTGAGACCCAGGCTCCTAGTTTCAGCCTGGCCCACCCTTGGCTGTTATGGACACTAGGGGAGCAAACAAGCTGACAGAGGATCCCTGTCTCTCTGCCTTTCAAATGAAAGATGAAAATGAATATATTTTTAAAAATACAATTACCACTTTTAAGGATCAGTAGATGAGTGTTAACTGTAGATCAGGCACAACAGACAACAAAATTAGTGAACCAAAAGACATGTCAGTGAACAAAATAAAGCACAGAGAAAGTGGGAACACACAAAGAGCTTTAGTAAAAGACATGTGGGACACAATGGACATGCTTAACTTACACGAGCCAGAGTCCCAGGACAGAAAAAATGGAGTAAAGCAGTATTTTGAAGAGATACTCAAAATGGCTGAGACCTTTTTGAAATGTGTAAAAGGCATCAACTCAAAATTCAATCTCTTAACAAACCCCAATCAGCATAAATTCCAAGGAACATAATAAAGCAAACAAAGTATTACACATATCACAGTCAACCTGCTGAAACCAAAAACAAACAAAAAAAATAGTTCTTTTAAACAACCAGAGGAAAAGGAACATTTCCTGCAGAGGCAACAACAAAAGTGAAAGCTGATTTCTCAAAAGAAATGATGGAAGCCAGAAGGAAATGGAATGTCTTCAAATGCTGAAAGAGAATAAAGTGAGCCCATCTTGAATTATACATCCCACAGGAAAATCCTTATAAATTGAAGTGAAATAAAAATGTTTTCAGACAAACAATAAAATGAAAGAATTTACCATTGGTAGACCTGTGCTATGAGTATGGGGCAAGCATTTGGCACAGCAATTGAGATCCCATACGTAACAGCCTCATCTTAGACTGCAGTACTTGGATTCGTGTCCCACCTCTGCCCTGCTAACGTCCCTGTGAGGCAGTGGGTAACAGCTCATGTAGGTGGGTCTCAGACACCCACAGGGGAGACCCAGATTCAGTTTCAGGCTCCTGGCTTCGGCCTGGCCCAGTCCTGTTAATGCAAGCATTTGGGAGGTAAACCAGCAGCAGATGGAAGTTCTCTGTCTCTGATTTTCCAACAAATAAAATAAAAATATTTTAAAGCTTTTTAAATAAAATGAATTTAAGATAGGGTTTTTTAGGGAAAGGTTAAACCCAAAAACAATAATACTTCAGATGAAAATATAGAAATGCAGGAAGGAACAAAATAAAAATCAATGAAATGAGTCAATGTTTAGGTAATTATCAACATATACTGGCTGTAAAATGCAATAACAATAATGTCTCTTGATATTTAAAATGCAGGGGCCGGCACTGTAGTGTAGCAGGTAAAGTCGCTGCCTGCAGTGCCAGCATCCCATATAGGTGATGGTTCAAGTCCCAGCTGGTCCACTTCCGATCCAGCTCTCTGCTAAGGCCTGGGAAAGCAGCAGAAAATGGCCAATGTACCCATGTGGGAGACCTGGATGAATCTCCTAGTTTCAGCCTGGCCTAGCCCTGGCCATTGTGGCCATTTAAGAAAATACAAAGCCAGATGGGAGAGGACCATGTTTCATTTTAAAATTTTATTTAATTATTAAAGATTTATTTATTTATTTGAGAGGAAGAGTTACAGAAAGAGAGAGGGAGAGAGAGAGAGATCTTCTACCCGCTAGTTCACCCCCAAAATGGCTGCAATGGCCAAAGCTGGGCCAACCCGAAGCCAGGAGCTTCTTCCGGGTCTCCCACAGGAGTGCAGGAGTCCATGGACTTGGGCAATCTTCTACTGCCTTCCTAGACTCACTAACAGGGAGGTGGATTGCAAGTAGAGCAGCTGGGACTCGAACCAGCACCCATGAGACGCCGGCACTGCAGATGGCAGCTTAACCTGCTATGCCACAATGCTGACCCCGTATATAAAGAACTGTAAAAACTTAATAATTGGGGCTCGTGCTGTGGCTTAGCGGGTAAAGCCGACGCCTGAGGTGCTGGCATCCCATAAAGGTGCCAGTTCAAGACCCAGCTGTTCCACTTCTGATCAAGCTTTCTGCCATGTCCTGGGAAAGCAGTGGAAGATGGCCCAAATCCTTGGGCTCCTGCACTCGCGTGGGAGACCCAGAAGAAGCTCCTGGCTTTGGATCTGTGCAGCTCCAGCCATTGTGGTCAATTGGGGAGTGAACCAGCGGATGGAAGACCTCCCTCCCTCCCTCCCTTCCTCCCTCCCTCCCTCCCTCCACCTCTCTCTCTCTGTATAACTGTGATTTTCAAGTAAAATAAATAAATCTTTAAAAAAAAAAAACCACTACCACTACCTCTCTTGGAGCCACCCTGCAGGCCACTCTGGCTGGAGGCTTCTGAGTTAAATAAATCTTCCTTAAAAAAAAAAAAAAAAAAAAACACTTAACAAAATAACACAGGTTACACAGGTTAATTAAAAACGGGCCAAGGATCTGAATATATTTCTTTAAAACAGATATATAAATGGCCAATAAGCCCATGCAAATCAAAACCACAATGAAATATCATTTCAGACCCACTAGGATGGCTAAAAAAACAAAAATAGCCAATAACAAGTATTGAAGAATGTGGAAAATTTTGAAATTTCAACAGTACTGGTGGATCATAAAATGGTATAGGAGCTTCAGATGAAAACGGATGGTTCTTCAAAATGTTAAATGACCCAGCAATTTCATTCCTGGGTATACACCCAAGAAAACTGAAAACAAATGTTCACACAAAAACTTACACCCAGGTGTTCAGAGCAGCGTTACTCATAACAGCCAATGTCCATCACCTGAGAGATGGATGGATGTGACGCCCAAATACAATGGGAAGCTGCAGAGCTCAACGATGGGATGCAGTGCTGACACATGCTACAACATGACAAACCTCGAAAACGTTATCCCACAGGCTGCATGCTATATGATCCCATTTGTATGAAATGTTCAGAATATTCAATCCACAGAAATAGAAATGAAATGAGTAGTTGCCAGGGATATGGGGTAGAAAAATGGGGAGTGACCTCTTTTAGGAAGGGCCTCTTTTTGGGATGATGAAAATCTTCTAAAGTTGCGTTGTGGTATTGGTTGCACAATTATGAATATACTAAAAAACCACTCTGCATTGTACACATTTTAAAGGGGTGAATTTTATGGAATGTGAAGCATATTTCAATAAAATTATTATGTAAAAAACTGAAAACCCTTTGATGGGGCCAGTGCTAATGGGTAGTAGACTAAGCTTCCACCTGAGGTGCCAGCATCCAATATGGGCACCAGTTCTAGTCCTGGCTGCTCCTCTTCAGATCCAGCTCTCTGCTATGGCCTGGGAAAGCAGCAGAAGATGGCCCAAGTCCTTGGGTCCCTGCACATGCGTGGAAGACCTGGAAGAAGCTCCTGGCTCCCGGCTTCAGAGCAGCCCAGCTCCAGCCGTTGTGACCATTTGGAGAGTGAACCAGTGGGTGGAAGACCTCTCTTTCTGTCTTTCCTTCTCTGTCTGTAATTTTACGGCTCAAATAAATAAATAAAATCTTCAAAAACAAAAAAACAAAAACCTTTGATGGCTCTCCTTTGCCTAAGCACTTAGTTTACTGGGGCATTTAAGTTCCTTTCTGACTGGTTTCCAACTACATTTTCAACCATTATTTCCTGCTGTTTCTCTCTTACACCATCTTTAGCTAATACTCCAAACACTTAATGTCAGTTTATGATTCCACGACTTTGCACATACCGTTCCTATCGTCAAGGATGTAACACTCTTCTCTTTCTGGTAAACGCCTATATATCCAAAAAGAACAAATGCTGTTTCTTCCAAGAAATCATCCCTAACTCCCCTGTATAGTACAAATACTGGTTTATGCACCTACCCTGACAACAGACTCTGAACTCCCTGGTTTTACTAGATAGTATCATTTTCAGGTCCAGAACTCAATGCTTGTAAGTACTTAGTAAACGTTTATTGAATAAATGAATAACAAAACACTCCCTCACTACTGACCAGAAATAGAGTGATTTTTTCTCCATGCAGTTTAATTGGTAAAATCCATACAAATACAAGTTGAGTTCTGGCCTTCAGAGACCCATAAAATGAAATAAAAATACAAATTTGAGGCCAACATTGAGACTTAGGGAAATTACCACAGAGTAACATTTCATGGGGGTTCCTAGTTGGGATACTTATCATTGTTGACCGAACACACTTCCTGGAGTCAATACTCTTATTCAACATATTAAATGTGTTGTTTAACTCTAGTAACCACAGCTGTGACTTAGTTAACGATCTCAATAAATCCTACTTAAATCAGAGACAGGAAAAAATTATGCAAATGAATTCTTATCTGTTTTTCTGCCCAAGGCATATTTGATAACAGATAAAACATACTCCAGATCGTCTCTACTTAATAGTCAGGAAACCATCTGAGGCTTTATTTGGACCAAAATCAAATACAAAGAAGAAAAAAAAAGCCTGCTATATTCACAAATGGTTTTATTTCAGAAAGAAATTATATATTAAAAGAAACAGAGTTAAGAGCTTACATTCACATATGGAAGTGAATCTAGGAAAGTCAACAGTTATTAATACAACAAACCACATGATTAAAAAAGACAGTAACAGATAATGACAGATGGCCTTGCCTTAGGCTCATCCACAAAACAGTATCTTTTGTTTAAAAGCAAAAAGATATTGGTCTTTAAAATAGCTCTTCAGAAACGAGTTTGTAGTTGCAATGAACTTTAAAATCAAACAATCACACTAGACTCTGTGTAGCAGGCTGTATCACACTCACATTTGTCCAGCAGGATGGAAACCATCCATCAATTACACCTTGCAACTAGATAGTATATCTTCCACTAATCTCTTATAAACCCAGGCATCTCCCTTAAGCCGCTGCCTCCTGATACCCACCACGTCGGGTTTTTGAAGCTGGCACACTTCTAGTTCGAACTGCATTGTCACTTTGCCAAAGTCTGACTGTGTCTGACATTTCAGTGTATAGCTGTGAGAAACAAGAAGCCAGTTAGTAGGAGAACCATGAATATTCTGCTTATTACAAGCGGTTTCAGCCTCTAGGAGGCCAATGGAGAAAATGAGCCATTATTTCACATTAAGCAATGTACTACTGCTTACAATTTCCAAATGGCCTTGCTATGCATTGGTGATAGAGTATGACTGGTGTTTCCCCAGAAGCTTAACTGGAATCCCAAAAAATATAAGGATAAAGGCTTTACCAGAATTCTCCCTTGCTCCAAAGCAAAGCCCTATTTTCATAGCTCTGCCATTCATGTTTAAGAAATCTTCTGACATTCTCTATGCAACCTTTTCAACAGTGTAATCCATGAGCACCAGGCCCTTTCCACAAAGCTCAACACAAGGAAGTGCAGGGAAGATTAAGAACATTTTGCGTGTGCACCTCATCAGAAACTTCTGCCTTTCATATAAATAAAGCTGAAGCCTGTCAGGAGACATGAGTTTTTGAGGTTTTTCTAATAGTAGTAAGATGTCATGATCATTATAACATCTCATGGCAGAAAGAGAAGCAAAAACAAGCCCAAAGAGATAATATGTTCCCAGAGCTGAAGCACACAGCATCTGTGGTTAAAACTCCCACAGCACCTACCCTGATAATGGAAAGGCTCAGTCGAAGTAAAGCCTTAAACTCACCTAAAGAAATAGGTTACACAAACTGAATTCATGTAAGAAGTATTCTTAATTAGGTCATGTTATATTGTATTTATTTGTTAATCCTGAATAAACACAATAAGCAATAGGATCAATCTCAAATTTTAGATCCTTAAATATTCAAAGGTCCATGATTGGGCACGGTTCTGCAGTATTACAGAGAAATTACTTTGTATCTATTATGCATTATGAGGTTTCATAAAACATCATTTTTTTTCTTGCTAACTTGGCTATGTGTTTTGGGGAAGGAACTTGATCCCTTAAAAGTAAGGAGTCAGGCTGGCGCCGTGGCTCAATAGGCTAATCCTCCGCCTTGCGGCGCCGGCACACCAGGTTCTAGTCCCGGTCGGGGCACCGGATTCTGTCCTGGTTGCCCCTCTTCCAGGCCAGCTCTCTGCTGTGGCTAGGGAAGGCAGTGGAGGATGGCCCAAGTGCTTGGGCCCTGCACCCGCATGGGAGACCAGGAGAAGCACCTGGCTCCTGCCTTTGGATCAGCGCGATGCGCCGGCCGCAGCGTGCCGGCACAGCGACCATTGGAGGGTGAACCAACGGCAAAGGAAGACCTTTCTCTCTGGCTCTCTCACTGTCCACTCTGCCTGTCAAAAATAAAAAATAAATAAATAAATAATAAATAAAAAGAAAAAAAAAAACTTCCAAAAAAAAAAAAAAAGGAGTCAGTATCAATACAGCAAAAGGAGCACCCTGCAGTCCAGGATCTTTCCAGGAAGATGAAGCATGGAATAATTTAATAAAATGGAAGATTAAAAACAATTTATCCTGACTAGGAAAAGCTAATAATAGGATATAATCAAGATTAGCAACATCATTCCACTGAAAAGCTTAACTTTTATCATTTTGCTTCATCATAAACAAGATAAAAAGAGAAAAATAAGAAAAGGAAGGATGCAGAGACCTGTGGATTGAACAGAAAGTTAGGATAAAGTATTGCTCAGCAGTTAGTGATAGACCACAGCTGATCATCAAAGGTCTGTGATAGAGATTTGGCTTGAGGTTCTGGAACCAGAGATAAGCCTCAAGCATAAAAAAGAGATCAGAATGATGCAGAGAAACGTGTTCTAACAAAGCCTAAAGAAGAAAACCACAGTTCCCATAAGTAATGCCTGCCAACATTCACAGATAGAATTAAAACTACATTTGCAAAACGTCTATTAAAATTTTATTCCAGGGGCTGGAGCTGTGGCATAGCAGGTAAAGCTGCCACCTGCAGTGTCAGCATCGCATAAGGGCGCTGGTTTGTGTCCTGGCTGCTCCACTTCTGATCCAGCTCCCTGCTAATGTGCCTAGGAAAGCAGCTGAAGATGGCTCAAATGCTTGGGCCCCTGCACCCATGTGGGAGACCCAGAAGGAGCTCCTGGCTCTGGTTTGGCGCAGCTGTGGCAGTTGCGGCCTGCTGGGGAGTGAACCAGCAGATGAAAGACCCTTCTCTCTCTCGCTTGCTCGCTCTGCTCCCGCCTCTGCCTCTAACTCTGCCTATCAAATAAATAAATCTTAAAATAAGAAAAAAAAAATCACCTCATTCTAACATTGACTATTCTATTTGCAGGTCTTTTTTTTTTTTTTTTTTTGAATAGGTAGAGTCATAGACAGTGAGAGAGAGAGAGACAGAGAGAAAGGTCTTCCTTTCCGTTGGTTCACTCCCCAAATGGCCACCACAGCCGGCGCTGCGCCAATCTGAAGCCAGGAGCCAGGTGCTTCCTCTCCCATGCCCGAGAGCTTGGGCCATTCTCTACTGCCCTCTGGGGCCGCAGCAGAGAGCTGGACTAGAAGAGGAGCAACCAGGACTAGAACCCGGCGCCCACATGGGATGCCGGTGCCGCAGGCGGAGGATTAACCAAGTGAGCCACGGCGCCGGCCCTATTTGCAGGTTTTTGTTAACTCTGTTAGTGACTCTACATAACTGTTTAAATAAACAAATTTTAGAGACTTAAATTAGTCGAAATGCTAACAAATATGAAGATCTTAGGTAGCCAGAAGAGGTCTGCCTATTCAGACCATGAGATCATTAAGGAGCCTTTTACAGCATTCGCTCAACAGTAGGGGGAAAGACTAAGAAATATCTCCCTTAAAGCACTGAAACCCAATCCTGCAAGATGGAAAGGCATCAAGAGAGGGATGCCATACACCCCTGAGTTGTCTGAGTGTCTAATTAATTTAGATTACAATGTGTAAATACCATTGCAAAGCAGAAAACTAGAAGAAAATAGAGGATTTAAAACAAGTTCAGATTTTCCTACTCTGAAATGAAAAGTCTAACTTTGAAAGTGGAGACAGCATGGGCACTTAAAAAAACTTCTACAGCTCAAACAAAAAAGAATGAATTATAAAAATGATACTATCATAAAAGTTGTAGTTAGTGGGAGAAATATACATATATCTCGAAAATATATATATTTAAGTGGTGAGGTGAAAGGGGATCAATCCATATTTCCTCAGAGTTCAAAAGACAGTAAGTAATAAATACAAGTCGGTAAGTGTGCTTCTTACCCCTTTTGTACAAAATCAACATGCTTCTTTGGAAGAACAGACATGATTTCACTCAAGAGTTGATCTGGATTCACTAATCTGGTTGTCGTCACGTTATAGTGAAGCTTAAAAAAAGGAAAAGGTGAAGTAAATATGTATGTCAACACAAAGACTATCCTACCTGAACCAAAGATCTAAAACGCCTCAATACAGGAGTACCTTTTCAAACGGAAATATTTCAAGAAAAATAATGAAAGAATTTACAGTCAATTCTTGATAAATTGGATTAAGATGGCCCTAGGGAAGCTTAAACAAATTATATTAACTAGTAACTACATCCATATCATCCCTTTTGCAACTTTATTTTCCTTTCCTACTAATCTTTCCTAAAGAAATAAATATTAAATAGTAGCAGTCTATCTGAGCTTTACCAGTATATTCCTTCCCACATCATGATATACACACCAACAGCCCTAAAGGTAAACTATGGGAAAATGAAACAAATGCCTTAGAAAGTTGCTTTGTAATAGTTGAATACGCTTACTTAAATTCTTCATGGATTATTTAAAGAATATTAGAGAATTCCAGGAGTTAACTCTAAGACAATTCTATGAAAGAATGAATATAACAGATATCCCTTTTAGAAAAGTAGTGTCAAGTTTTTTTCTCACTGATTGAGAGTATATTTCTAAGAGGTAATTTCATTCCTAAGCGGCTTCTATCTATTCATTTAACACTTATTGGATGCTTACTATGTGCCAGGCACTGTGTTAGTAAGTCCTACAGAAAGGAAAAACTCCTCCCCTTCCTAACAGTTTCATCACTGTCAAAATAGTTTAAGAGACACACAGGTACAAGTCATACAATGGAAAGTACAAGGAGGGGCACACAGAGGGAATATTAATTAAGTGGTCTGTAAACTCTAAGTATGAATAAGATCATCAAAGTTTATGTAATAATTGTTAAGTTTAAAAACATTTCTGTATTTAAATTATTAGACTCATCTAATATCCTTTATTAATAAAAATGTATTTCAATGTCAAAAAATAGTTTTGATGTCTTTTAGATCTGAATTGTTTCTTTTTTTTTTTTTTTTAAAGATTTATTTATTTGAAACTTAGAGTTACACACAGAGAGGAGAGGCAGAGAGAGAGAGAGAGAGAGAGAGAGAGAGAGAGAAAGAAAGAAGGAGGTCTCCCATCCATGGTTTACTCCTCAGTTGGCCGCAAGGGCCGGAGTTGCGTTGATACAAAGCCAGGATCCAGGCCAGCACCGTGGCTCACTAGGCTAATCTTCTGCCTGCGGCGCTGGCACCCCAGGTTCTAGTCCTGGTTGGGGTGCCGGATTCTGTCCCGGTTGGCCCTCTTCCAGGCTAGCTCTCTGCTGTGGCCTGGGAAGGCAGTGGAGGATGGATGGCCCAAGCACTTGGGCCCTGCACCCGCATGGGAGACCAGGAGGAAGCACCTGGCTCCTGGCTTCGGACTGGTGTAGCTCCAGCTGTAGCGGCCATTTTGGGGGTGAACCAACGGAAAAGGAAGACCTTTCTCTCTGGCTCTCTCACTGTCCACTCTGCCTGTCAAATAAATAAATAAATAAATAAAAATAAACAAAGCCAGGAGCCAGAAGCTTCCTCCAGGTTTCCCACGCGGGTACAGGGGCCCAAGGATTTGAGCCATCTTCTACTGCTTTTCCAGGCCATAGAAGAGAACTGGATCAGAAGTGGAGCACCCAGGACTTGAACCAGTGCCCATATGGAATGCCAGCACTGCAGGCAGTGGCTTTACATGCTATGCCACAGTGCCAGTCCCTGATTTGTTTGTTAAAAAAACCTGGAAAATTATCTAAAATATACATGCAATAATAACTGCAATATACTGTCACTCTCTTAAGCTGACACATAAAAATTACATATATATATTTTGGGTACCATTTTATGGGGCATCAAGTGATGTTTCAACTTGAGTTCTTTTTATAAGCAACAAAATACTAAGACTCAACTATCTAACTTTTCAAAATAAGAACCTGAGCTCAAAGAAGAGATAATTAAAAAAAAAATTCTATGGAGTTTCACCATGGAGTTCCTCTTTTGTTTGTTTGTTTATTAATTTGAGAAGCAGAGAGACAGAGAGAAATAGACAAACACATACAGACACACAGAGCTCCCATCCGCTGGTTCACTCTCCCAAATATCCATGATAGGAAGGGATGGAGCAGGCTAAGCTCAGAGCCAGTAACTCAATCCAGGTCTCCCACATGGCTGGCAGGTACCCAAGGACCTGAGCTATCACCTGCTGCCTCCAGAGTGTGCATTAGCAGGAAGATGGAATTGGAGTGAAGCCAAGACTCAAACCCAGGAAACACTGATTATGGGTTGTGGGTGTCTCAAACAGTATCTTAACCACTAGGCCCAATGTCTGCCCCTAAATTTCCTGAGGTAGAACTTCCCAAGGTGTCACATAAGTTACCACTGGAGATACACAAACTACCTGACACATAAATACCATGACAAACAGATATTTATTATATTTATTCCAATCCAATTGACAAGCTTATTAGGCCAAAACTAGTAACATATAGTGTTCTTTTAAAAAAGATTTATTTATGTGAAAGGCAGATGGACAGAGAGAAATGGGAGGCAGAAAGAGATCTTCCATCTGCTGACTTACTCTGCAAATGGCCACAATGGCCAGGGCTGAGCCAGGCTGAACCCAGGAGCCTACAACTCCCTCTGGATCTCCCACATTGGTGGCAGGAGCCCAGGTCCTTGGGCCATCCTCCATTGCTTTCCCAGGCAGGGAAAGGGACCTAAATTGGAGGCAGAGCAGCTGGGACTGGAATTGGCATTCATATATGGGATATGCCACAACACAGGCCCCTATAGATTTCTCTTAAATAAATTCAAGTACATATAATGCTATAGTACATTGACAGTACATTTTAAAATATGTATAGTTTAGAATATATGAATCATTAACTCCATAAATCTATTTTTTTAAGATTTATTTATTTGAAAGGTGGAGTTATAGAGAGTAAGAGACAGAAACCTCCCTCCAAATAAAGTTACAGAGAGAGGTAGAGACAGAGACAGAGGTCCTCCATCCGCTGGTCACTGCCCAAATGGCCATAACAGCCGGAGCTGAGCTGATCTGAAGTCAGGAGCCCAAGCACTTGGGCCACTTTCCACTGCTTTCCCAGGCCATTAGCAGAGAGCTGGATCAGAAGAGGAGCAGCTGGGACAGGAACGGTGTTCATATAGGATGTTAGCACTGCAAGCGGAGGCTTAATTTACTACGCCACAACACTGGCCCCATAATCTATTTTTGAAAACAGGGTTGGGGGGGACCAGTGCTGTGGCACAGCGGGTTAAAAGCCCTGGTCTGAAGCACCAGCATCCCACATGAGTGCCGGTTCTAGTCCCAGCTGCTCCTCTTCCGATCCAGGTCTCTGCTGTGGCCTGGGAAAGCAGTAAAAGATGCCCCAAGTCCTTGGGCCCCTGCACCCGCATGGAAAGACTGGGAGGAAGCTCCTGGCTCCTGGTTTTGGATCGGCGCAGCTCCAGCCATTTTGGCCATGTGGGGAGTGAACCAGCAGATGGAAGATCTCTCTCTCTGTCTCTACCTCTCTCTGTAACTGTGTCTTTCAAATAAATAAAATAAATCTTTTAAAAAAAAAAGAAAGAAAGAAAACAGAGCTGGGGCTGGTGTTGTGGCATAGTGGGTAAAGCTTCCACCTGCAACATGGGCATCTTATATGGGTGCTGGTTGATGTCCCAGCTGTTCCACTTCTGATCCAGCTCCCTGCCAAAGGCCTGGGAAAAGCAGATGATAGCCCAAGTACTTGAGCCCCTGCCACCCATGTGGGAGACCTGGAAGCTCTTGGCTCCTGTCTTTGGCCTGACCCAACACTGGCCATTGTGACCATCTGGAAAGTGAACCAGCAGATGGAAGATCTCTCTGTCTCTCCCCCTCTCTGTGTAACTCTTTCAAGTAAATAAATAAATCTTAAAAAGAGAGAGAAAGAGTCAATATAAACAAAATCCCAGATAAATCACAGAGCAGACAATATGCCAATATGATCAACATGGTGAAGGAGAATGCTAAATGGATAGAGTTTGGGGACCTTGGTTTAACTTATAAAAGGGACAAGTAGAACAACCATGATGAGACCCTCTGTCTCCCAGTGCTTTTCATCAAACTAAACTGCCTCTGTCAAGATAATAACTGAACATTTCTAAACCATAACTTAAACTATTGCTTTTATAAAATCATCCTAATTTGTCTAAGTTTCAGATTTTCATAAATTGCTTCTTTTTAAAGATTTATTTATTTTTATTTGAAAGAGTTACACAGAGAGAGGAGAGGCAGAAAGAGAGAGAGAGAGAGAGAGAGAGGTCTTCCACCCAATGGTTCACTCCCCAATTGGCCACAACAGCCGGAACTGCACCGATCCAAAGCCAGGAGCCAGGAGCCTCCTCTGGGTCTCCCACGCAGGTGCAGGGGCCCAAGCACTTGGGCCATCTTCTACTGCTTTCCCAGGCCACAGCAGAGACCTGGATTGGAAGTGGAACAGCTGGGACTCCAACCAGCGCCCATATGGGATGCCAGCGTTTCAGGCCAGGGCATTAATCCAGTGCCGGCCCCATAAATTGCCTTTTTTTTTTTTTTTTTTTTTAAATTTTTTGACAGGCAGAGTGGACAGTGACAGAGAGAGACAGAAAGAAAGGTCTTCCTTTGCCATTGGTTCACCCTCCAATGGCCGCCGCGGCTGGCGTGCTGCAGCTGGTACAATGCGTTGATGGGATGGCAGGAGCCAGGTACTTTTCCTGGTCTCCCATGGGGTGCAGGGCCCAAGTACCTGGGCCATCTACTGCTTTCCCAGGCCACAGCAGAGACCTGGATTGGAAGTGGAACAGTTGGGACTCCAACCAGCGCCCATATGGGATGCCAGCATTTCAGGCCAGGGCATTAATCCAGCGCCGGCCCCATAAATTGCTTTTTAAGAGGGCTTCACTGCATGTTACTTGCCATCTTTTTGAAAAAACTGAAGTGTTCTTTGTACTATTCTTTCAACTTTCTGTAAATTTATAATTTATATATATAAGAAGTTTGAGGGGTAGGATGAGGCTAATTTCCTAATGTGCTTTAGGTTCCACAAAAGCTTAAAGCATTAAAAAGGGTTAGAAAACCAAAGTCAGATCAAGTTTCAGATTTGACGTTTGTGCTAATTAGGACAGTTAATTCTACTACACTTCAGTTAAAATGATCAACACTGATAATAATAATAGTTCTTGATACTGGAACAATATGTTGTATTAAAGCATTTCAAATGTGATGTAGCACTGCATATGTGCAGCCTTGTTTCTACGGCCCAGCTCTACGAGGTTGCCTCCGGCTTTTACAAATGAAGACACTGAGGAAATCAGGAATAAAGTGACTTCTCTGAGTTACATGGTATGAAGCTGGGGCTAGAACTCGGGTCTTCTGGGGCTGGCACTGTGGCACAATGCATTAAACTGCTGCCTGCGGGGGCGGCACTGTGGCATGGTGGGCTAAGCCTCAGCCTGCAGCCCCAGCATCCCATATGGATGCCAGTTCGTGTCCCCGATGCTCCTCTTCTGATTCAGCTCTCTGCTATGGCCTGGGAACACAGAAGATGGTCCAAGTGCTTGGGCCACCCACGTAGGAGGCCCAAAAGAAGCTCCTGACTTCGGATCAGCTCAGCTCTGGCAGCTGTGCCCATTTGGGGAGTGAACCACCAGATGGAGGACCTCTTTCTGTCTCTCTCTAACTCTGCCTTTCAAATAAAATAAATAACTTAAAAAAAAAAAAAAAAAAAAAGCAGCCAAGGGGAGCGTGGCTTCCTGTCTTCCACCCTTTAAAAAGAATTCAGGTTTTCTCATTCCCAATCTTGAGATTTCACCCCTATACCTTGAAAGTACTGGGTGACGACTACATAGAAAATTAACAACACAGCAGTTCCTTTTGAAAGATGTATTCAGGTTGTAAGCAAATTCACATAGACAAATACTTTTAGAACATTACCCATAGTGTTTGCTCACTGCTTAGCTTCTCAATGACATATCTAATTTAGATAAGTTTCCTTAATTTTATTTAGTGTGTTTCAGTTAAACTGTATTATTGTTTTCTTAATCCCAATGTTAGAATTTGAACCATTTCAAATTATGAGGGTACTTCAAAAAGTTCACAGAAAAATGTAACACAGCAGATTGTGGCACAGCAGGTTAAGCCACCACTGGGACACCAGCACCCCATATGAGTGGCCAGTTGAGTCCCAAATGCTCCACTTTTGATCCAGCTTCCTGCTATGTGCCTGGGAAGGCAGCAGAAAATGATTCAAGTGCTTAGACCCCTGCCATCCATGTGGGAGAGGAGGATGGAGTTCCTGATTCCAGACTTGAACCTGGCCTAGACCTGGCTGTTACATCCATTTGCAGAGTGAAGCAGCAGGGGGAAAATTGATCTCTCTCTCTCTCCTCACCCCTCTGTCACTATAGCTTTCAACTAAATAAATAAATAAAGCAATCCAGCCAGCAGTCAGCTCCTGAAATCCATACAGAATTCCAGTTCATTTACCTTTAGCTTTCTTGGCCCGTCTTTGACACAGCCCTTCCTTTTGCTCCTGGTAAGCACAGTAATAACCTTATCCAATCCTCTTTCAAGACTCCCAAACACTTTGGCTCCTTTTCTTCTTGGAGTATCCTCCATATGTGCTTGGTTGAGATCCAGTTCCACTGAACGGCACCTTAAAAAACAACAAAAAGCACAGGTAACACTGGGCCTCCTGCCTGCTGGGGCTCTGAGAGGTCAACAAAGAGGGAGGTCTACACACAGCAGGGTCTACACACAGCAGGTACACCAGGACCAGGTCACCTCACTCCTCTTCAAGGGCAGAGGCTAATGCTATCTCCCACTGGGAAAAAGTCATCACTCTCCCTTCAGCCAACTGCCACTTGGCAAAAACTATTATTCCCCCTCTTTTTCACTTGGAGAATGGATCAGAGTATGGAAGATCTCTCTGTCTCTCTTTCAAATAATTCAATAAGTAAATCAAAAACAAAACTATACTGAGATGCATTTAAAAATTTAAATAAATACGAAATATATGCAAAAGTTAAAAGAACAGTAAAATGAACACCCACACACAACCTCCTAGAATCAATAATTGTTAACATTTTGCCACACTGGCTTTCTCTATGCATATAGGTAATAAACACATTACATATATGTTAATTTTGGCTGAGCCATTTGAAAGTAATCTATTTGATGATATCATGGCACTTCACTCTGAAACATTCTAGGAAACATCTCCAACGAATAAGGACATGTTAGTATACCATTATCACATCAAGAGAATTAACGATCCTGTAATGTCATCTAATATCCAATCCCCATACTCATTCCCCAATTGTCTCCAAAATGGATTATGCTTCAGAAAAACAGCTGTAAAAAACAATGGGGGGGGGGGGGGCAGCACTGTGGCATAATAGGTAAAACCGCTGCCTGCAGTGCCAGCATCCCATATGGTCACCAGTTCAAGACCCGGCTGCTCCGCTTCTGATTCAGCTCTCTGCTATGGCCTGGGAAAGCAGTAGAGGGAGACCTGGAAGCTTGCGGCTCCTGGCTTTGGATTGGCGCAGCTCTGGCCGTTGTGGCTATCTGGGGAGTGAACCAGTGGATGGAAGATCTCTCTCTGCGTCTCCTCTCTCTGTGTGACTCTTTCAAATAAATAAATAAATCTTTAAAAACAAAAAAACAACAATAAAAATAATGAAGGGGGCTGGAGCTGTGGCATAGCAAGTAAAGCTGCCACCTGTGTCGCGAGCATCAAATACGGGTGCCGGTTCAAGTCTTGGCTGTTTCACTTCCCATCCAGCTCCCTGCTAATGCACTTGGGGAAGCAGCAGAGGATGGCACAAGTGCTTGGGCCCCTGCATCCATATGGGAGACCCGGAAGAAACTTGTCTGGCCTAACTCCAGCCATTGAGACCATTTGGGGACTGCACCAGTAGAAAAAAAAGACTTCTCTCTAACTATCTTTCAAACACACACACACACACACACACACACACACACACACCACAGTGAAGGATGGGGCCGGCGCTAGAGCATAACGGGTTAAGCCGCTTTCTGTGATGCCAGCATCCCACATGAGGGACACTTCAATTCCTGCTGCTCCACTTCCCATCCAGCTCCCTGCTAAGGTGCTTGGGAAAGCAGTGGAAAATCACCAAGTGCTTGGGCCCCTGAACCCATGTGGGAGACCCAGAAGAAGCTCCTGGTTCCTGGCTTCAGTCTAGCCCAGCTCTAGCTGTTGCAGCCATTTGGGGAGTGAACCAGCAGATGGAAGATCTCTCTGTTTCTCCCTTTCTCCCTCTCTCTCTCTCTCTGTAATTCTGCCTTTCAAATAAAATTTAAAAAATAATAATGGGGGCCGGCACCATGGCATCACAGGTAAAGCTGTTGCCTGCATATGGGCACCGGTTTGGGTACCATATGGGCACCAGTTTGAGTCCTGGCTCCCTGGTAATGTGCCTGGGAGAGCCCCTGCAAGGACTGGAAGCAGCTCCTGACTCCTGGCTTTGGATGAGCCCAGCTCTGGCCGTTGCGGCCATTTGGGGAGTGAATCAGCAGATGGAAGACTTCTCTCTCTCTCCCTGCCTTTGCCTCTCTGTAACTCTGCCTTTCAAATATATAAATAAATCTTAAAAAAAACAATAATGAAGGATCACTAACGCTGCAGAACTTTTCATAAAAGAGAAGCGGGTTTTCTCTGAAACCTCAGTTAGTGTCTTTACAATTTGGGAGGACCACTGTTAGTGGATGCTTATTGGCAGAGGAAGGGATGGGCCCCAGAGAAGGAACTACAAGGCTGGGGTCAGCACTACTGTCTTCCCAGGCTGCTGGACTTTAAGGTGCAGGTCCCACTGCTGATTAGGCTGATGATCCTACCCCATGAGCACTAGAGAAAGAAGTGGCAACAGATTCAGTAATGGCCACTGACCATTCTCCAACAGCCAGACATCCCTGCCGTATCCACTAGACTCTATGTGATGATTCACCTTCTCAGGTTTATTGCATCTGAAAACAGAAATCTGGTTACATATAGCAAAGATCAAAGTCTAAAACACGGAGCACTTACCGCCTCTCAGGGCTAATGACACCTGTTATTAACTTGTCTGTTCCTGCTGCATTTACTGGTGTTTTAACTGGAGTTTCTTTCAGGCACTGGTTTCTAGCTACTAGAAAACAAACACAAACAATATGTAGCTCACATACTATGGTTCCAAAATCAATAATGCATAAATCACCTCACTCACTGACCCAAAAATATGCACTTGGCCAGTAATATTAAAGATTCTAATTTTTTAAAGAGATGTTTCCATATGATTCATAATAAAAACAAAAGTATTTGGTTTTACATGTATGGCTTTTCTTTTCTTCACAGAAAACTAAAGCCATGCTTATAATTAATCTAAATACATCATTTAAATATAGATTTTATGATTACTAATTCTTTCTTTAAAAAAAAAGATTTATTTGAAAGTCAGAGTTATACAGAGAGAGAAGGAAAGGCAGAGAGAGAGAGGTCTTCCACCCGCTGGTTCACTCCCCAATTAGCTGCAATGGCCAGAGCTGTGCCGATCCAAAGCCAGAAGCCAGGAGCTTCTTCCAGGTCTCTCACGAAGGTGCAGGGGCCCAAGGACTTGGGCCATCTTCTATTGCCTTCCCAGGTCATAGCAGAGAGCTGGATTTTAAGTGGAGTAGCTGGGACTCAAACCAGCGCCCATATGAGATGCCAGCACTGTAGGCGGCAACTTTACCCACTACACCACAGCGCTGGCCCCACTAATTCTCTTTCCTATAAATAAAAGTCAACCTGTATTTATACAAGGACCCAGCTTATGCCTTTATTTGATACACTATTGAAAGGCTTTAATTCAACTCATACCCTTACTGAACTGCTGTTAAGCAAACAGATCAGTCTCCTGCGAAAGCTTGACAAGTTATTAAGGTGTGAGATTTCGTATTTTGCATATTCCCTGTTCCAAAATTTTGTGCTCTATTCTAGGAAGGGCATTTGCATCCCACATAGCTTATCACATATTTACATGAACAGACATGGGAGTTTGGCACAGTGGTTTAGGCACCAGCATCCATAATGGAGTGCATGGGTTCAACTCCCAGCTCCTCTCATGATTCCAGCTTCCTACTAATGTACAACATGGAAAGCAGCAGGTGACGGCTCAAGTACTTGTCTCCCTACCATACACATGGGAGACCTGGACTGAGTTCCCAGCCAGCTCCCCACTTCAGCCTGGCCCAGCCTCAGCTCCTATAGGCATCTGGGAAGTGAAGCAGCAGATGGAAGATCTCTCCCTGTCTTTCTCTGCCTTTAAAATAAACAAAACAAATTTATGTAAACAAATCAGGCTACCACCACTGATTAACTTTTTATCCATGATCTTAAAGTTTAGAGAGAGTGTCCACTTTATGATAACAAAGATATGATACCAGATTTTTAAAAAGGGATTGGAGTTCGGTTTCGTTTGTGACTATTCAACTTTATTTTCACTAGTTCCACAAGAACAAGAAAATAAGCCCAACCAAAAGTATCTGAAAAGTTTTCATCTTTGCATCTTAACAGTCTCTAGTACCATGCATGCTTGCCCTTCGACAAATTGTCACTAAATGGATTGTCACAGGAGTCACAAAAATAAAATTAATGTTTACGTCAAAAATAACTCACAGTGAAAGTAAAATGCAAAGTACTAATGGAAGCTATCGATCATGGCTCCCCTAGGCAGCTTTTACATTTAAAGAAAAATAGCCAATAAAAGCTTTTGACTAACACAATCTTTCTCACAGAGGCAAGATATGTAAACTGATGATACTTCAAGATTATAAAATAAATTCCTCAAACTACTCACATTTCAAATCCTTCAGAGTTATATAAGAAATAGAAAATATCAATACTAAAAGGGACTATAAAGTCAAAAGGTGTGGGGCTTTTTGTTGTTGTTGTTATTTTAAAGCCTTGATTGAGCTTATGTGAGCTCAGGTCCATCTTATCTCTCTGCCTAACCCCATGACCCATGGAAGATGTGTTTGTATCAACAGAAATAACAGAAGACTCACTGGGAAAAGATGGAAGAGTATTCACTGCTGAGGTCCTACTGCGTTATCTGCAAATGTTATCTCACTGAGCCCTCACAAGTCACCAGCAACCACACACACAAGCACATCATTACACCAAACTGGCCTCACATTTTTTGGGAAAGTGCTATTTGAGATGATGAAATGGAGAATTCTATTAACATAATAATGAGGTTTTTGGGCAAATATTCTGACAAAGTATTCCATAACATCTTCATGGATAAGTTAACCTCTTGAACTATCAGCCCCATTAACAAACTAGCAAAGCATGATGGTAGGAGGTAGTTTAGCAGTTCACACAGCAATGCTTCAGAGTTTGGATTCATTAGGATCTTAACATAACACGAGAAGGTCACAATCGCTGGACAAAAGGCTGATAAAGCTTAGGTGTCATTTTCAAAAATGACATAGACTAAATAAAATTCCTTCAGGCTCTAATTTACTCTTCGCCTTGACACACACAGTCCCTACTGAATACTATGCCATGCTGCAATACGCATCTTTACTCTCATGTCACTACCACCCTAGCCTGGTGAGATCCCATCCTAGAAGACTGCGTTCAGTTTTAGGTTTTATATTTTCAGAGGTATGGTGACAAAGTACAATGTGTCTACACTAGGGCAACAACCAAAACACTGAGGTGTCATAAAGGAAACTTTAAATAATCATTGGTGATGAAAATGAAGAGGAAATCGAGGGAGATGAGTTTTACTATCCGGACACAGACACAGACATCTGAGAAAGGCATCCAGACTCACCCTTTCTGCCGGGTATGGGTAGTAACACAACAGGGCAGAACAGGACCTGATCAGAACTGGAGTTCAGGGGAGTAAGAAGGACTTAGCAGAGACTTCAGTTTGAGTCACATTGTGTATAAGTGAGTGAGTGTGTGTGTGTGTGTGTGTGTATGTGCAGTTGGCAGGGGGATAGACAAACAAGGTCTAACCCTGGATATCTAATATTGGGCAAATCACTTCAAGCTTTTGAGTCTCAAGTTCCTAAGCTATGGAAATGGGAGTTGGATTAGCTGAGCTCTAACTTGCCTTTCAGATCTGATATTCTTGGATGTTAATATTGAATTTTATAAATGTGAAAAAAGAAAAGCAAAATTTGAGAAAAATTAAAAGAAAAATTAATATTCTTTTACTTCAACCAGTGCAAATAGCATATGATTTTTCTTAAAAAAGCAGCTTGACTTCTAGAAATTTCAGAGAACCATGCTGGTAATTTCTGACCAGCTACACGTTTATTTAACATGAAATGAAATGAATGACATTTGAAATTTTTTTTTAACCACTACTTAATCACTTAGCAAATACCTTTTGAGGGTGTAGTGTGACGATTTGGTGTACTGAGTATCTCTCTTTTCTGCTGGCTCTTGTTAACTGGAGTCTTTGGCTCTGGATACGCAAAGCACTCTTCATTCTTCACAGCAGACTTAGGAGTACATACATTCTCTTTGTTCTTTAATTTATTTGCAGATTCTCTGCATAATACTGGAGTTAATGATTTAGATTCCAGACCATTTGATTCTGTCCAATGCTTGGTAAACTGGAAAAGAAAAAGCCACTGGATAAAGCACACTGAAGACAAAAGTCAATTTCTTTACAACATGCCCTAATCATTTGCAAATTACCTTGCACTATTTTTATTAAAATGAAATACTAACAAAAGGATATTATTGGCAATACCAGGAAATTTAAAAATGTATATTCAGTTCTCCTAAGTACATGCAGATCATTTTAGTCTGTTCTATTGGCAGGTAATTTACAACATGTTTCAGGCTGAGTGTTCAAACATACCCAGAATGCTAAGGCAATACTGAGAGTAGTCACAAATAAATCCCTAAGAAATGCTTCTTATATCTGGATTGCCACGGTTTGCCTCTAATATGCACTGTGGGGAGCAATCCGGACTGGACTGAGTTACTCGAATTGAGACTTATTCTATGCATCTGCTCTCCCACAATATGGCGCTGGGAGAGAAGTAAACAGCTTCCGCACAGCTGCCTCCAGTTCAACCAATTAACTGTAGGACTTGCTCCTGATTGGAGAGCAGCGTGCTCGGCGTGTGGGCAGCCGAGTTGGGATTGGCGGAGCAGGACTATAAAGGAGGAGAGAGACGGCATGCACGAGGGAACATCTATGGGGAACATCTAGCTGAAGGAACACCTGTGCAGCCCCCGAGAAGAGCCGGCCGGCGGTGTGCCGCTCCCCTGCGGAAGTGGGGAATGTGGCCAGGGGGAACTGCCCTTCCACGGAGGTGGAAGGGATAGTAGCCAACCCGGGAAGAACCAGCAGCAAACCCGGGGAGGGCCGAGCAGACGAAAGAACAGCGCAGGGTCCTGTGTCGCTCCTCCACGAAAACGGGGAGCGACATAATGGTGCCGTGACTCGGATAGGAAACCTAGGACGGATAGGAAACTTAGGAGGGAAGAAACGGGAAGAAGTGGAAAATATCGGAGAGAGAGACTAGCAAACAGCCTAGGGAAAAGCCGGACGAAAAGGGTGCCGGAAGAAGCTATTGAAAGCCTAGGCAGAGACTCGGATATGGACTGTGGGAAAGAAGTTAGGATTGAAAGCGAAAGTGAAAGCTTTCATAGACTCGGATGTGGACTATGGCGGGGAAGCTAGGAGACTGAAAGCGAAAGTGAAACCTGGAGGAGGCTTGGACTCGGATACGGACTGTGGGGAGTAGCCAGGAGAAATGAGAGGAATATTGTTGGAAGAAAACTTAAGGAAACATACCGGGTAGAGAAAAATGTTAGGGAGGATGAAGCCGCGAGTGCAGGCCGAGGCGGAGACATAAGCCACCTTGGAATTCTTCAAGTCACCCCGGGGAGCAAGAGGCGAAGATCTGGAACCAGAGGCAGAGACGTGGGCCGCCAGGTTGAAATTCGCCAGGTTAGTCCGGGGAACTTGGACTGAATGCCGGTGGTGGCGGAAACATTCGCGGAAGCCGCCGCGTGCAGAGAGAGCACGGGGCGTGAATAGATGGGGAACGCCGGGGCTGGCGCGAGGCCGTGGTGCGGGCGCGAAGTGCGTGGAGACCGCGGAGCGTGCGCGCAGAGCCGGGAACCCGCCGGCGGGGCGAGGCGCCAGGAAGCCGCGCAGAGCCGTGAAGCTGCCGCGGGGCGAGGCGCCGGGAAGCCGCGCAAAGCCGGGAAGCCGCGCAGATCGGAGAAGCGCGGGCTGAAGCGGCTCAGAGCCGGGAAGTCGCCGAGAAGCAGTCTCGGGGCGGGCGCCGGAAAGCCGCAGGGATAAGAGAAACAGAAGTTTTAGAAGTAAAGTGAGAGAAATAGGAATGTTGGAAGATAGAAGTAAAATGGGAGAAATAGGAATGCCCGGAGATAGAGAAATAGAGAAATAAAAAGGCCTCCCTACAACACTGCAATGTGAGAGCTTGGATTCGGTCTGCCTAATCAAGTGAGGCGATGAGCACCTGCGGGCAGCTAGCAGCTTATGCGCCGCAGGTCACCGAAGACAGGCACGAATTAACATCAGTAAGGCTTCCCCACAATACAACAATATTAAGCTTGGATTCGGTCTGCCTGATTTAAGGCGGTAAGCGCCAGCAAGCAGCTCGACCAGAGTATGAGCTGCAGGTCACCGAAGATAGGCACGAACCAACACTAATAAGTCTCCCCCACAATAAGGCAATGAGAAGGCTTGGATTCGGTTTGCCTGATAGGTCTTGTAAGTCCCCTGCAGGCAGAGCAGAGCATGCGCTGCAGGGCACCGAACACAGGCACGCATCAGCGCCTAAAAACCTCCTCACAACATGGCGAAGAGAGGACCCGGATTCGGTTTTCCTGATTGATAGGACTTGTAAGAGCCTGTGGCAACTCTAGCAAGTAGAGCAGAGTGTGTGCCGCGGGACACCGAAGACAGGCGCGTATCAACGCCAAAAATAAAAAGAAAGGGGGATCTGTGGGGAGCAATCCGGACTGGACTGAGTTACTCGAATTGAGACTTATTCTATGCATCTGCTCTCCCACAATATGGCGCTGGGAGAGAAGTAAACAGCTTCCGCACAGCTGCCTCCAGTTCAACCAATTAACTGTAGGACTTGCTCCTGATTGGAGAGCAGCGTGCTCGGCGTGTGGGCAGCCGAGTTGGGATTGGCAGAGGAGGACTATAAAGGAGGAGAGAGATGGCATGCACGAGGGAACATCTATGGGGAACATCTAGCTGAAGGAACACCTGTGCAGCCCCCGAGAAGAGCCGGCCGGCGGTGTGCCGCTCCCCTGCGGAAGTGGGGAATGTGGCCAGGGGGAACTGCCCTTCCACGGAGGTGGAAGGGATAGTAGCCAACCCGGGAAGAACCAGCAGCAAACCCGGGGAGGGCCGAGCAGACGAAAGAACAGCGCAGGGTCCTGTGTCGCTCCTCCACGAAAACGGGGAGCGACAATGCACCAAAAAATAAAAATCACCTAGTCGGTCAGCAGAAAACAACTCACTAAAGTAACAGAAACACAGGATAAAAATATTATTTAATCCTCTCAAATTTGTGGTTGCAATTGCAAAAGAGTAAGGAAAATTCCAAGGTCAAACCAAAAACTAGGGCGTAAATCCAAAGATATAACGAAGGCTGAAACTATCTGCTGCTCTACAGGCAACCACTTACTGTCTCTCATGACCTACAGCCTGGGTTTATACAGTCATGGAAGCTTAGGCTTATGCAAGATGGTAAGTTAGATCCAAAGCTCCCATGTAAAGCCAGGAGGGGCTATAATTAAAATATAAAGATGTATTAAATATAAATCTGCTCTTCAAAGAGAATCTATCTTGGCCTAGGAAGGAGGAAAAAATGTCCCTTAATAATTTGTAAGCAGGAGTGGGCATTTGGTGAAGCAGTTAAGATGCCACCTGGGACACCCACATCCCATTATCAGAATGCCTGGCTTCAAGTCATGGCTCTGATACTAACTCCAGTTTCTGCTAATGGGCACCCTGGGAGGCAGCTGTGAAGGCTCAAGTAGTGGGTCCCTGCCACCCACACAGAAGACCCAGACTGAGTTCCTGGCTCCTGGTTTCAGCCTGGCTCAGCCCTACCTATTGCAAGCATTTGAGGAGTGAACCAGTAAATGGGAGATCTCTGTTGGGGTTTCAAATAAATAAGAATTAAAATAATAATAATTTGTAAGTTACCACAGGACTGTCTTCACATGCCTACATGGTCCTAGAAACCTCAAGCCTAAATTTTATTTATCTTAATTCCTTGCAGGGAAAGGGAGGCCAGCGCTCTAGCGGAGTAGGTTAAGCCTCCGCCTGTAGCACCAGCATCCCATGTGGGCAACAGCCACTCCACTTCCAGTCCAGCTCCCTGCTAATGCACCTGGGAAAGCAACAGAAGATGGCCCAATTCCTTGAGCCCCTGCATCCACATGGGAGACCAGGAAGAAGCTCCTGGCTCCTTCGTTTCCATCTGGTCCAGCTCTAGCCGTTGAGGCCATCTGGAGAGTGAACAAGCAGACAGAAGAGACCTCTCTCTGTAACTCTGCCTCTCACATAAATAAATAAATCTTAAAAAAAAATCTTAGTGTATAAACAAACACAATTCTTATATGAAAAAAAGTTTCATTCCAATCCACCTCAAGTTCACAACTCTTAACCCAAGCGTCAAAGATTTCCCAGAGTTCAAAGAAAAATGAGCCTATCAAAAAATAAAATACAAAGGATACAAACACAGTAAGCAGAAGTCAGCAGAAAAAAATAAGCAACAGAAGCAGACCATAAAGATATCAGATATCGAGCCGGCGCCGTGGCTCAATAGGCTAATCCTCCACCTTGCGGCGCCGGCACACCGGGTTCTAGTCCCGGTTGGGGCGCCGGATTCTGTCCCGGTTGCCCCTCTTCCAGGCCAGCTCTCTGCTATGGCCAGGGAGTGCAGTGGAGGATGGCCCAGGTGCTTGGGCCCTGCACCCCATGGGAGACCAGGAAAAGCACCTGGATCCTGGCTCCTGCCATCGGATCAGCGCGGTGCGCCGGCTGCAGCGGCGGCCATTGGAGGGTGAACCAACGGCAAAGGAAGACCTTTCTCTCTCTGTCTCTCTCTCTCACTGTCCACTCTGCCTGTCAAAAATAAAAAAAATAAAAAATAAAAAAAAAAAATAAAAAAAAAAAGTTTAAAAAAAAAAAGATATCAGATATCAAAATGATCAAATATAGAACATAAATATATATATTTAAAAACTGAAAATAAAATCATGAGAAGAGAACAAGAGACTACCCAAAATGGTCAGATTTTTAGAAAGAATAATGAGCAGGCATTGTTGCACAATGGTCCAAGCCACTGGTTGGGATACCATCCCATATCAGAGTATTGAAGTGACACCTTGACAGTAGGGACTTCATTTTAAAGCATCCAAAACTCAATCTTGAGAAAGCATCCCCCAACATGAGACTATGGTCTGAAACTAATTATGGTCTAAACTTAGACAATAACAGCATACTGCATCCTACTTGGCAGAACATAGAAACCCCCTAGCATGATCATTTAAGCTTAAAACAGGCTGCACTTAGATTAATGTTAGAGTGTAACATGTCTAATGTCAAGATTGTAATTGATATTGGTTTTGGATAGGCCTTAGGTTAGCTTGACCCTAGTAACCATGTATTTCCCCTGATCCTAGCAATTAAGTATTCTCCCTCCCCTCCTTGTGGTTTTTGCCTTTATAAACTGTTGCTTTGAGCTTTGGTGTCGAGAGTTCTTTAGGGCATGAGCCCGCTCTCCACTGGCGGCAATAATGGACCATCAGATTTTATCAGTGTGCTGCTCCTCTGTTACACTCGCTCAATCACAGCAGTATCAGTTCAAGTCTCAGCTCCTCTGCTTCCAATCCAGCTCCCTGCTAATAAGAAGGCAGAGGACAAGGGCCCAAGTACTTGGGTTCCTGCTTCGACCTGGCACAGCCCTGGCTACTGCAGGCATTCACTTCCAACACTGGCTGCTCTGCTTCCGATCCAGCTTGCTGCTGATGTGCCTGGGAAAGCAGCAGATGATGGCCCAAGTGTTTGGGCCTCTGACACCCATGCAAGAGACCCAGATGGCTCCTGGCTTTGGCCTGGTTTAGCCCTGGCTAGTGCAGCCAGCCATTTGGGGAGTGAACCAGCAAATGGAAGATCTCTCTCCACCGCTCCCTCTTCTCTCCATAACTCTGCCTTTCAAATAAATAAATAAATCTAAAATATTATAATAATAATAATGGCCAAAAACTTTTTTATTTTATTTGAAAGAGTTATATATACAGAGAGAAAGAAAGAACTTCCATCTGCTGGAAAAAAGGTGGCAAAGGTAAGGGCTGGGCAAGGCCAAAGCCAGGAACTAGGAGCTTCCTCTCTGTGTCCCACGTGGGTACAGGGGCCCAAGCACTTGGGCCACTCTCTGCTGCTTTCCCAAGGTGCCCATTCAGGATGCTGGCATTGCAGGTGGTGGCTTAACCTGCTACATCACAGCACCAGATCCCAAAACTTCCCATGTTTGAATTTTAAAAATCAATACTAATCTACATATCCATGGAGTGCAACAAACACCAAGTAGGATAAACAGATTATCAAAAGGAGAGAAAAACTGACGGTTGCTCCTAGAGTTTGAGGGGAGTTGCCCACAAAGGACCATGAGGGAATTTTGGTCAACAGAACTGTTCTGTTTGGTGGTAGATATATGCAATTGTCAAAACACACAGAATTGCATACTAGAAAGCATGAATTTAATAAACCACATGTAAATTTTACCTCATTTTTAATAAAGGAGGTGATGAGGAAAAGGAGTAATAAAATGCTCTAAAATGAAATCTTGGCTTTCTTCAACTTGGAAATAACTGAATTCCATTTCATTCATACTCTAATAATCTCTCATTATGTTTTCAATAGTTTAGGAATTCACCTAAATTTGCAAGCACACACTTCATTTTATGTTTGTCTAGATATTTTTATAATTGAGACATACATATATTCTCCTTTAAATAACAATAAATATTATCAACCTGTGATGTTTGAGGAGTTGCCACACCTGTTGATGAACTGTCTTCACACCATCCACAGTCAATCAATCCAGCCACATAATTTTCATCACTTACAGTCATATCCTCCAGACTCAAATTCTTTGACTATTAAATAGAAAGACAGAAAAATTTAGGGATAATAATCTACACATTTTAAAAACAGTATATTCCAAGCACAGGGCAAAGCCCTAGAAGCCCAAAAAAATGAGACACATTCTATTGAAGGAGCTCATCACCCAGTGTGGAAAATAGGAAGTCAAAGTATTTTAGTTCAAATTATTAGATAGGAGAATCTCTATCAAACAATACATCTTTGAACATTCTCACATATATGGCATACTAGTCAGCTTATTATTCTCATACAATTACTACAATACCAGATAACTCCTTTGCAAATTTACAAATAAAAAGCTCTGACAAAGCAGATGATGAAGATTAAATGTCTTTGAAATACAGGTTTCTTAGTTTTATGAACACACAGAGTAGTTTATAATTTCTACCAGGAATAAATTAGCCGTATGAAGGATCTCCCAGGCACAGGACACCTGGGATCCTGTGTTAACACCACCACCAGAGTAATTTATTTTCCTTTATTCTCCCACCTCGATAAACTACGGGTATGTTAGATACACCCAGAAGTCTAAGACTGTGGAAATTAGATTTTTTTTTTTTTTTTTTTTCAATTTCTTCCTCCTTCCTTTTCCCTTAACTTGTTAACCTGGCCAGGCAAGTGTACTTGGTTTTTTCATATCTCATCCTTCTTTTCCAGACCTACTGCTACCATCCTAGTTCAAGGACAATTAGTTTTATAACTGAACTGTTCAAACAATTGGTCTCTGCCACCAATCTTTCTACCTTCTCTACCAGGGTGACAGAGTTCCCCAGGACTGCTATCACAGTTGTCTCTCTCTTGCTCTGAAAACAGTGATTCCCCACTACCTGTTGCACAAAGTCTAACTCTAACATGGTATTCCAAAGTTCTCTGTAATCTAGCTCTTACCTTCCTTTTTAGCTCATTTGTTCTCTCTCCTGCTCTCATCTCTTCCCGAATTGAGCTCTTCATTTTAAGTCAAGCAAAATCAGGTGCCAGAGTTTTGCTAATTCCATTCCCCTTGCCCTGAACACTGTCTTTTTTTTTTTTTTTTTTTTTTTTTGGGACAGGCAGAGTTAGACAGTGAGAGAGAGAGAGACAGAGAAAAGGTCTTCCTTTTGCGTTGGTTCACCCCCCAAATGGTCGCTGCGGTGGCATGCTGTGACTGGCGCGCTGCACCGATCTGAAGCCAGGAGCCAGGTGCTTCCTCCTGGTCTCCCATGCAGGTGCAGGGCCCAAGCACCTGGGCCATCCTCCACTGCCTTCCCAGGCCACAGCAGAGAGCTGGACTGGAAGAGGAGCAGCTGGGATAGAATCCGGCGCCCCAACCAGGACTATAACCCAGGGTGCTGGTGCTGCAGGCGGAGGATTAGCCAAGTGAGCCACGGTGCTGGCCTTCTTTTTCATTTTTCTAAACTTGACTGTCGGTCCACTTTGGATTATGCTCATCCTCTAAAGCTCCTCTAGCACATCTCTAACCATTACCTGGCACCCATCATCTACTATGAAGTAGTGTTATCTATCGATCAACTGATCCATCTGTCTCGCAGAGCTGATCCAAGAGCCTAGCAGAGGGCATGAGTATTCTAATGAAGTTGACACTACTACAGTTTTTTGAGATTCTTGGATGAGACTGTACGGTTGTTTCACTGAAAGTGCCACCCACTGATTCTAGCTCAGGATTATTTACTTTCTTATAAACAACAGCTCAAAGAAAAAGAGTGATTCTAGGAAGGGGAGAATGCTACAAGGTAACTTCAAAATGTTTATGGAACAAAAGAACTAAAAGATAATAAGGGGCTGGCACTGTGGTGTAGTGGACTAAGCCTCTGCCTTGAGCACTGGACTCCCATATGGACGCCAGTTCATTTTCCAGCTGCTCTTCTTCAGATCCAGCTCTCTGCTATGGTCTGGGAAAGCAGTAGAAGATGGCCCAAGTGCCTGGGCCCCAACAACCACATGGGAGACCCAGAAGAAGCTCCAGGCTCCTGGCTTTGGATTGGCTGAGCTCCAACTGTTGTGGACATCTGGGGGGTGAACCAGCAGATGGAAGACCTCTATCTCTGTCTCCCTTTCTCTGCCTGTAACTCTACCTCTCAAACAAACAAAATCTTTTTTTTTAAAAAAGTAATGAACATTTTTTAAACATGCATTTGGTATTTTTTCTTTGTTTGTCTTTTAAAGGTTTATTTATTTATTTAAAAGGCAGAGTTACAGAGAAGCAGAGGCAGGGGGAGAGTGGGAGGGAGGGAGGGGGGAGAAGGGGGGGAAAGGGCGAAGGGGAAGAGGAAGGAGGAGAGAGGGAGAGGGAGTCTTCCATCCACTGGTTCACACCCCAGATGGCTGCAATGGCCAGAGCTGCACCGACCCAAAGCCAGGAGCCAGGAGCCTCTTCCGGGCCTCCCACATGGGTGCAGGGTCCCAAGGACTTGGGCCATCTTCTACTGCTTTCCCAGGTCATAACAGAGAGCTGGATCAGAAGTGAAGCAGCCAGGACTTGACCGACAGTCAAGTTTAGAAAAATGAAAAAGAAGGCCAGCACTGTGGCTCACTTGGCTAATCCTCCGCCTGCTGGCGCCCATATGGGATGCCAGCACTACAGACAGCAGCTTTACCCGCTACGCACAGTGATGGCCCCCACATGCATTTTTTTGAATGACATAAGGAGAGACAGATCTTCCATCTGCTGGTTCATTCCCCAAATTCTCACAACAGCTGAGGCTGGACCAGGCCAAAGTCAGAAACCAGGAACTCCATCTGGGTCTCCCACATGGCTGGCAGGGACTCAGGTACTGAGCCATCAGCTGCTGCCTCCCAGGCACATTAGTAGGAAGCTGCCTCAGAAGCAGAACAGCTGGGACTTGAACCAGGCACTCAGATGTGGATATGAGCATCTCAAGCAGCACCTTACTGGGCCAGAACACCCACCACGTCCAGGAACTTTCTGAGGATCCCCCCCGCCCTGCCATATGAAGAGACTGTGTTGTTTCAAGTCTCAACGGTTTGCCCAAGATCAGAAAAGAACCTCAAATTTTAATCCTATTTCATTTCTTATCATTAAAATGTCTATTTGCTATAAAAATAATTACCCAAATAACTAAATTATTAGGTAAGGCTCATTACATGGGAGATAGAAGGTAAGAGTAAATATCTTCCCAGATATTCTATACTCAGATACCTCAAAAATCATATGAGCAGTTCAACTGAGGGCATGCCAATTCAGATGTAAGAAAACCTAATGGGATAGAAAAAATGTCTTAGACCTCTTAACTGAGGTGTTATAAATTTAAAACTTAAGGTAAAATGATTATTCTAAGTATAGTGGTATCTGTTACCTTTCTGAAATGACCTTGATAAGTAGCAAAGATCATGCTTTTGTGTCCTTTTGGACCCAAATATACATTTGAATCTGAAAGAGTAAAGGGTTTGGCCAAGATGAGAGTCAAGTGGATCCATGGAGCCCATGGGCCTGAGGATCTGCCTCGGCATGGGGTGGGTATTCACCAGCCCAGTATGACTCAGTTTCAGAAGTAAGACCGCACTGACTTCAGTTCAGCTTCCTTCCAGTGCAGACCTTGGGAGGCAAAAGGTAATGACTCAAGCAGTTAAGTTTCTGTCACCCACATGGAAGACTTGGATGAAGTTCCCTGCTCCCAGCTTTGGCCTGACTCAGTCCTGGTTACTGTGGCATTTAGGTAGTAAACCAGCTCTCTGTCTCAATGTCTGTGTGTGTGTGTGTGTGTGTGTGTCTTTGTCTGTCTCTACCTTTTAACAAACTAAATAAATGAATAAATAAAAAATTTTTGGAATATTTAAATCATAAAATGTCTTGGAAATATTTAATTCATAAAATGTCTTGTCTCCCACTCTGTGACAACAGGAAGATTTAAATCAGAAACTGTCTTGGTCTTATGTCTCATTTCTTAACAACAGGAAGTTAAGATTTCCAGGGTATATTAGTCCTGAACAGGACGAGCACATGACAAGACCAGGTGTTCACACAAAAGCTTCGAACGTTTACCTTTGGGGTAGCACTGGCAGATGCACATGAGGAAGCTGGAAGCCTTAAACGAACCGGCCTTCCTCGTGCCTTCTTGGCCAGAAGCAGAAGATAAGTAGCAGTGAGGTGATCGTATTGCCACTGGAAGCAAAGAAAATCAAGTGTTTAGAAGACTAAAATTGTTTGTTAAATAATGTTCTCTTTAAAATTAACATTTTTTCAATGTAATAAACATTCAGAATTTGAAAAGTCAATAGCTTTACAAAGGTATGAGTGAAATGAAAAATAACAATCCCCTGTGCCGTGCCACCACAGACAATTCCCACTCCTTAGGAAGAGCCACTTTGAACTATTTCTTCTGCTACTAGTTCCATATCTCTCAACTCACTGCTCATATAGATTTATATTTTTTCTACCTTTAGATATAACATATAGATTGTCTAGAATGGAAAAGAAGAATTTAGCTCTAATACAACTCCCTCCCTTCTCCACACATGACTCTTCCCTGGATCCCCTTACTGTAAAGTCTTTGCTCCTTATTATAACACTCAAAAACAATTCCTACAGAGAAAATTAGCATGGCCCCTGTGTAAGGATAACATGCAAATCCATGAAGCATGCCATATTGAAAAAGAAAAAAGAAAAGAATTCTTCAGGATGGGTGTTTGGCCTAGTTGTTTAGTTGCCAGCTGATACTCACGTCCTATCCTGGAGTACCTGATTTGTTGTCCACCTCTGGCTCCTGACTCTAGCTTCCTGCTAATGCAGACCCTTGGAGTCAGTGTTGAAGTAACCAGTTCCTGCCACCCACATCGGAGAACTGGATTGAGTTCTGGGCTTCTGGTTTGTCCCTCTCTTCTGCACAACCCCAAGTGTTGCAGGCATTTGGGGAGTAAAATAATGCATGGAAAATATTTCTTTCTGTCTCTCCCTCTATCTCTCAAATTAAAAAAAAAAATCTTTATATCCCCTCCTCACTGAAAAGAACTGCGCCTTTAGCAAAGCTTTTCTTAATAAAATAAAAATCTGATTAAGGCTTCTATTCGCAAGTTAGAGAATAGAAAATAAAAATACAAATCAGAGGTGATATGAGACAGTACTGGACCAGAAGCAAAGCTAAGTGCAATCCTCACCCATCATATCAAATTGCACTCAAAGATAACTGTGAATGCCTCTATCTCTAGGAAAACACAGGTATGATCTGGAAATCAAGCATCTCAAAGAACTAAAAGACCCAGCACCAGATTTCATGGTATCTGGTTCCTAAGTTTAGGGGTGATGCTACAGGGTTGCTTTTAGTCAAAAAGAAAGCTGCTTTGCTGGCTGGCACCGCGGCTCACTAGGCTAATCCTCCGCCTTGCGGCGCCGGCACACCAGGTTCTAGTCCCGGTCGGGGCGCCGGATTCTGTCCCGGTTGCCCCTCTTCCAGGCCAGCTCTCTGCTGTGGCCAGGGAGTGCAGTGGAGGATGGCCCAAGTACTTGGGCCCTGCACCCCATGGGAAACCAGGAGAAGCACCTGGCTCCTGCCATCGGATCAGCGCGGTGCGCTGGCCGTGGCGGCCATTGGAGGGTGAACCAACGGCAAAGGAAGACCTTTCTCTCTGTCTCTCTCTCTCACTGTCCACTCTGCCTGTCAAAAAATTAAAAAAAAAAAAAAAAGAAAGAAAGCTGCTTTGCTCTTACCTTATTTCTATAGCAGAGTCATAGTTCTATGTCAGAGAACTTTAAAGTGGTCAAAATTAGAACTTCAATTTTCTGAGGACTAATTTGTTCTATTTCTTATTTATTCACTATGATTTTCTCTTATCAATGTCTTAAGAGGAGAATGTTCCTTTTTAAAGAGGACATCTAGTAGGCATCAGAAAAGAATTGAGTGGAAACCATACATACATGTAAAATGAGCACAGTATTTATATTCATGACAAAATCACAGATTTCAAAAATGCTGTATTAGTTTTAATGCACTGATAAAGCACAGTAAACAAAAAATATTACTGTCAAACTCATGTTCTGTTTCTTACCAATGAAATTAAATTCTCCATTGTTTGCCTGTTGTTTCTGTGATGTACAGAAAGTTCTGTCACACAGTCATCATCAAGGTGAATAAACTACAAAAAAGAGTTTTATAAACTTTATTTATGAAAAAATCACATACATTCATGGTCTTTAACTTTTAAAATAGCATAATTATAAAGTCAAACACCAATATGTGAAATCAGTATGAGCTTGTCAACACCCCTCATAATATCTGAAGATGTAAGCAGAAGACAACAGCATTTGAGGATGAGCTCTTCTTGAGTTCTTCCCATCCCCACCATCCTCTGACTGACTGCTAGGAATCTGCTATACAGTCTAGAGACCATATTCATAATGCCCCTTCCCTATTCCAAGACCTGCACTAGCATTTTCATCAAGGAGCAGCCACCCAGGCATCTCAGGTCAGAGACTGTACAACAGACTGGTAAGAGTGGCTGAGACGCATAGCATCCTGATCTCAGGTTGTTTCGGTTCAGCAGAATTCAAGTAGCCCTTACAATGGTGCCATAGATGCTGCCTAATCATCAGTATGCTGATGGTAGTAGCAGAACACGATGTATTTTTTTAAAGGTTGAATGATTTATTTGAAAGGCAGAGTGATGGGGGCTGGTGGGGAGAGAAAATGAGAGAGACATGCCATCCACTATGTCATTCCCAAAATGCCCACAACACCTGTAGCTGGACCAGGCCAAGGTCAGGAGCCAGGAACTCCATCCTGGCTCCCACGTGGCTGGCAGGAAACTAAGTACCTGGGCCATCATCTGCTGTCTTCCCAGGTGCATTACCAGGAAGCAAGATCAGAAATAGAGGAGCCAGGATTCAAACTGGCACTCCAAAATGGGATGCTGGCATTCCAAGCAGCAGATTAACCAATGCCACCCCCTCAACGCACAATTTTAAGGAATGAGAGTATCTATACAAATTTCATTTTGATTAAAAATAAAACTTCTGCAGGCATTCATGATGGGACCTTACCAAAGATGGGGCCAGAAATGAACTGAGTAAAGATTACAGAGAACAAAAAGGCAGGAATGGCCTGGACAGAAATTCAGAAGATGACATGGGAGGAGAATCACCAGGAATGTAATTTTAAAGTTTCTCTTCCCAAGTAAGACTTCTCTCCACAACAGCTGCAGCAAGTGGTGTTTTCTGTAAAGTCCTCCTTCACAGGAACTCGGAACAGGTGGGATGATTAACTTCTCCCTTCTGCTGCCTGAGGTCTATTGCCCTGTGATCTCTACCCACCATGAGTCGGTACAACCTGACAGCTAACAGGTCTGGGATTAGGCTTTGGCTTTAATTGTGATGTCACTTAATAAGCGGAGACTTGAGTCTATTACTACACTAAGCCTCAGTTTCATCATTCACAAGAGAGACGGCACAATGTCTTCCAAGGCACTGACATATGGAGAGCATCTAGTACAACATCTGAACAGAACAAGGCCTCAAAACACGGCTCACCATTTTTACTAAGTCAATTCCACTTGATATAAGGGCCTCTCATAAAGATGAATATTCCTATTATAGGCAACTTTCCTCTCCAAGTTTCCTCTTTTCCAGGTCCTTCAACCACCATTTTAATACCATTCTGCCCCTTTCTTTGGATCTCACACATAAGACATCACTGATCTGCGAGATGAGGTATTCAGACCCAGTACAAGGCAGAGCAAAATCATGGCCTTCCCTCGCTTGTTCAGGATACCACCCCTAAAACAATGGCCTCCATCATGAAAAGAGACACAGTACAGAAAAGCATCTCACTATGGTCTGAATGTGTGTGCTCCCCTAAAGTTCAGATGTTGTAACCTAATCACCAGTGCAAGGTCACAAGTGGCCTCTGGTTCCTAGATGGGATTCGTGTCCTTATGAAGTGGTCCCAGAGAGCTACATGGTGCAGAGGCACCATCTATGAACCAGAATGCAAGCCCTCCCCAGACACCAAATCTAGTGCTTAGATCTTGAACCTCCCAGCCTCTAGAGCCATGAGAAAAGAAATCTCTGCTGGTGATAAGCCATCCAGTTTAAGGTATTTTGTTACATAAGCTCAACCAGACTAAGAAAAATTTGCATCATTGACTGGTACAGCATAGTCTCAGGGGTTACACACAACGTAGAGACCACAAAGGTTTAATGATACTGTCATCATGCAAAGTGCTAAGAGTAAGTGTGTATTGTATTGCTTTGGTCTCGGCAGTTCCCAGAACTGTAGATTCCCCTTTAGGCTGATCTCAGCCTCAGAAGCCCAGATATTGTAACATCCAGTTGAGTATCTTCTTGATGTAACTACTGCTCAGGTGAAAACGGAAAGAAAGACCTTTGAAGTCCCCTCTGTGATCTTAAATTATGCCCCCTGAAACACCCTCTCTCTTCCAGACAGGATAGGAAGGAGGTGCTATCATTTCACTGGGCTTCTGAAATGGAAAATGTGCAAAGGATGGGCTGGAAAAGACACCAAGGCCTGAAAAACATGGCTTATCTCAAGAGCTGGATTTCCCTAAAAGGCTCAACACTTTGCCTTATGTGCTCTGAGTCCTCAGCCACACATACTCAGTACAAAAATACATACCAAAAACCAACCAATTAATTTGGATTATCCGTGCCTACTATATTTCCTGTTCACTAGGGCAGAAAATGGAACTATAACTCCTATTTGATATGATACAAGGGTATCATATCATAGAACTGTGCAAAAAAAAAAAAAAGGCAGACCACGCAAGGAGTTATAGGGTAGCATCTATACATTAAAAAACCCCAGTAAGGGCTGGTGCTGTGGTGTAGCAGATAAAGCTGGGTGCCAGTTTGAGTCCCAGCTGCTCCACTTCTGATCCAGCTCTCTGCTATGGCCTGGGAAAGCAGTGGAAGATGACCCAAGTGCTTGGGCCGCTGCACCCACGTGCGAGACCCAAAGCTCCTGGCTTCAGATCAGCACAGCTCCGGCCACTGCAGCCATCTGAGGAGTGAACCAGCAGGTGGAAGACCTCTCTGTCTGTAACTCTGCCTCTCAAATAAATAAAATAGATCTTAAAAAAAAAAAAAAACCTGAAGGACTCAACATTTAAAAGTACTCTGTAAATGGCAAAACATAACCCAAACATGAGAAGAAGTCTGACATTAGAATATCATTCTGAGGGGTGATACAATGAAAACTCAGAAAAGTTACTGTCACCCACCCAAAACTGCCATTTTTCATTCCTAGCCCAAGGTTATTTTCCTTCCACACCACAATGCTGTTCTCTGTGACTCTGTCAACAATGTTTGCCACAAAGGCTGCAGATGGACAGGACACAGGTCTTGAATTTGTGCCAGTTGGCTTTTCTAAGTTGGAACACTTCTGTCTGGATTCAAATCCTGGTTATATACTTGTTAGGTGTTTGACCTTGGGCAAGTTATTTAACAATTCTGTGTCAAATTTGTGGCAATTATAGTACCTACTTCAGAAGGCCAGTGTGAGGATTAAATAAGTTAAGACAGTTAAAAGAGGAACCAGCATCGTGGCATAGCAGGTAAAGCCACCACCTGCGGCACCAGCATCCCATATGGACACCGGTTTGTGTCCCAGCTGCTCCACTTCGATCCAGCTGCTAATGCAGATCCTGTTAATGTACCTCAAAAAACAGCGGAAGATGGCTCAAGTGCTTGGGCCCCTGCTACCTACATGGGAGACCTGGAAGAAGTTCCTGGACCCCAGCTTCAGCCTGGCTCAGTCCTGGACATTGCGGCCATCTGGGGAGTGAACCACCAGATGTAAGATCTCTCTCTCTCTCTCTCTCCCCCTTTCTGTAGCTCTTTTTTTTTTTTTTTTAAAGATTTATTTATTTGAAAGGAAGAGTTACACAGAGAAGGAGAGGCAGAGAGAGAGAGAGAGAGAGGTCTTCCATCCGCTGGTTCACTCCCCAATTAGCTGCAATGACCAGAGCTGTGCCAAAATCTGAAATCAGGAGCTTCTTCCAAGTCTCCCACGTGGATGCAGGCCACCTTGTACTGCTTTCCTAGGCCATAGCAGAGATCTGGATGGGAAGTGGAGCAGCCAAGACTTTAACTGGTGCCCGTATAGGATGCCGGCACTGCAGGCCGCAGCTTTCCCCGCTACACCACAACACTGGCCCCAAATAAATAAATCTTTAAAAAGAAAAAAAAAGGGTAAAGCAAAGCCCATAGAACAGTGCAGTATTCGAAAAAGTACTATCCTAAGACTTCTTTATATATTATACTATTTCTTAAAAGATTTATTTATTTATTTGAAAGGCAGAGTTACAGGGAGGCAGAGCCAGAAAGAGAGAGAAGTCTTCCATCTGCTGGTTCACTCCCTAAGTGGCCACAATGGTCGGAGTCGGGCCGATCCGAAGCCAGGAGTTTCTAGGTCTCCCACGTGCGTGCAGGTGCCCAAGGACTTGGGTGATCTTCTACTGCTTTCCCAGGCCACAGCAGAGAGCTAGATTGGAAGTGGAGCAGCCGGGACTCGAACCAGCGCCCATATGGGATGCCGGCACTGCAGGTGGTGGTTTTACCTCCTATACCACAGTGCCGGACCCAATATATTACACCATTTTTTAAGAGATTCATTGTGGGGCCAGCGCTGTGGCACAGTGGGTTAACGCCTGGGCCTGAGGAGCCGGCATCCCATATGGGCGCCAGTTTGAAGCCCGGCTGCTCCACTTCTGATCCGGCTCTCTGCTATGGCCTGTAAAAGCAGTGGAAGATGGCCCCAAGTCCTTGGGCCCCTGCACCTGCGTGGGAGACCCGAAGAGGCTCCTGGCTCCTGGCTTCAGATTGGCTCAGCTCCAGCCATTGCAGCCAACTGGGGAGTGAACCAGCAGATGGAAGACCTCTCTCTCTCTCTCTGCCTCTCCTCTCTCTGTGTAACTCTGACTTTCAAATAAATAAATAAATCTTTTTTTTTTTTTTTTTTTTTTTTTTGACAGGCAGAGTGGACAGTGAGAGAGAGAGACAGAGAGAAAGGTCTTCCTTTGCCGTTGGATCACCCTCCAATGGCCGCCGCTGCAGCCGGCGCACCGCGCTGATCCGATGGCAGGAGCCAGGATCCAGGTGCTTTTCCTGGTCTCCCATGGGGTGCAGGGCCCAAGCACCTGGGCCATCCTCCACTGCACTCCCTGGCCATAGCAGAGAGCTGGCCTGGAAGAGGGGCAACCAGGACAGAATCCGGTGCCCCAACCGGGACTAGAACCCGGTATGCCGGCGCCGCAAGGTGGAGGATTAGCCTATTGAGCCACGGCGCCGGCTTAAATAAATAAATAAATCTTAAAAAAATTCATTGTATACAAAAAGTCCTTATTACAATGGCACAATAAATATTATCAATTATTACATTAAGATATAAGGAAAATGGTATATTCTTTTTGGAACATTCAAATTTTATATATTTCACTTTATATGCACTGTGCCCAAAATTAAAACAAATTTTCAGATTGCTGGATTCAGACTTTCTCCCTTTTGGTAACTGCTCTCTTACAAACAGTAGTATATTTTAACCTATTAGGCTTATGGCTGAGAAGGCACACAAGGCCCTCCACACGTGGAGAAATGATGACCCCCAATGGCTGAACACAGGCATCTGCAGTACCTACTCTCTCTACCTCACAAGTGGCACATCCCAGTTTCCCTGGACTGCCAGCTGCATTGCTCAGACACTTGCACACTCTGCTGTTCTTAGGCTCTTGGTGTTGGCAACTGCTAGAATTAACTTGTATTTGCTGAACTGGTATCAAAGACATCATAGAGGGCCAGAGAAATTTTATGAGTTGATAGTCATAGGGAAATCAGGAGGGAGTTCAGCTCAGCTCACACGGCCGAAATAATTGGCAGAACAGTAGGGAGTTTGAAGCAAGTATAATCTATTTTCCTAAGACCAGAAGGCCACAGGGAAGAACATTTATAATTTCAATGTGATTCTTCCAGAAAACAAATACCTCACTGATGTATGGAGACTACTCTGTGGTGTGCCTGCGCCACACCTCTGAGCTCTTCTGTTAGCTACACACGTGGCCCACTTCAGTGCAGGAAGCTTCTGTGAAATATCAGAGCATACACTCAATTATCTAAGAAAGACTGAAAATACTTCTCTTCTTAATCGCACACCTATGTGAGGCTGAATTTTATTCCTATGCTTCAATCAAAACAACATGTCAAAGCAGGTTGAATGAAGAAGCAGGTAAGTACCTAGGTGTCTTCTCTTAAGCCAGCTTTTAAAGAAATTTGCAAAGATGTAAAGCAATGCCATTCTTCTCCCTAAATTTCTCTCTCAAATAATTTTTCATTTCTTGGTTTTCTTATTTATAAGTAGACAAAAAGAACTGTACTGACCTGATGGTACACTTTCCACATTGGCTCTGGACCATGTGGTTTGATTTGGCCAATGAGATATTAAAAAGCACAATGCAGGCAAAGGTTTAGAAATGCCTGAATGTCAGGGCTTGCCATTTTTCTTCCTTCCTTTGGAATCCAGCCAGCCACCACAGGAAAAACGTCAGACTAGTCCAGTGGACACATGGAGCCCAGCAAACAGCCAGCACAAACAGCCTGTCTTGTGAGTGAGGCCTGGACCATTTAATCCGTCAAGTTACCAGACAACTGCAACCACATGAGTGACCCCTGGCAAGATTCACACAAAAACTCCAACTGAAACCAAAGAGCCGGTCATCAGAATTGTAAATCATTACTGTTTTAAGTCACTAGATTCTGGGGTTTTTTTTATTCAGCAATTTTTAACTAATAACAAAGTATATGATGTTTAAGTAATATCTACATTTTTACCAAGTTCAAGTTGTCAGTTGTTTCAAAAAGTAATTTTTAAATATTAACATAGGAATAACATAAAAATAATTGCTTAAGGACCAGCACTGTGGCATAGCTGGTTAAGCCACCACTCACAATGCCAACATTCCATATCAGAGTGCTAGATTTTTTTTTTTCCACAAATATATTTTCCATCCTTTTTTTTTTTTTTAAGATTTATCTGAAAAACAGAGTTACAGAGAGAGGTAGAGCAGGGGGCGGGGGGGGATCTTCCATCTGCTGGTTCACTCCCCAGATGACCGCAACGGCTAGAGCTGAGCTGATCTGAAGCCAGGAGCCAGGAGCTTCTTCCGGGTCTCCCATGTGGATGCAGGGGCCCAAGGACTTGGGCCATCTTCCACTGCTTTCCTAGGCCATAGCAGAGAGCTGGATCAGAAGTGGAGCAACCAGGTCTCAAATCAGCGCCCATATGGGATGCCAGTGCTGTAGGCTGGGGCTTTAACCCGCTGTACCACAGTGCTGGCTCCAGAGAGCTAGTTTAAGACCTGGACACTCTGCTTCTATCCAGTTCCCTACTAATGTGCCTAGGAAGGCAGAGGAAGATGGCCCGATTGCCTGGGCCTCTGCCACCCAGGTGGGAGACCAGGATGGAGTTCCAGTCTCCTGGCTTTGGCCTGGCCCAGATCTGGCTGTCGCAACCATTTGGGGAATAAACCAGCAGACTGAGGATCTCTCTCTCTCTCTCTCTGTTGCTCTGTCAAACAAATGAATGAATAAATCTTTTTTAAAAATTCCTTAAATTTGAATAGTACTTTGTGTTTTTTGAGTTGCTATTATATGCCTGTACATAAAACACTGGTTCTCAAAATGTGGTCTGCAGACCCCTTAGGGTCTCCAACGTCAAAACTATTTCTACAATGATACTCTCACTTTTCTCAGTGTTGACACTGCACTGATGACACAAAAGCAATGGCAAATAAAATTGCTGGGGCCTTAGTACAAATCAGTACAGTGGTTTAATCAAAGTAACATATCCAAATAGACTGACCACAGAACCGGGTAACTATACAAGTATCTTCTATTAAACCAGACTTAAAAAGAAATTTGAGAAGACATAAAACATGCCACTCTTGGGGCTGGCACTGTGGCATAGTAGGTTAAGTCTCTACCTGTGGCGCCAATATCCCATATAGGCGCCAGTTTGTGCCCCCACTGTTCCTCTTCTGATCCAACTCTTTGCTTATAGCCTGGGAAAGCAGTATAAGATGGCCCAAGTGCTTGCTTCAGCCTCTGCACCCGTGGGAAACCAAGAAGAAATTCCTGGCTCCTGGCTTCAGATTGGCCCAGCTCTGGCCATTGTGTCCATTTGCGGAGTAAACCAGTGGATGGACAGATGGAAGACTCTTCATCTCTGTCTCTCTCTGTTTTTAACTCTGCCTCTCAAATAACTAAATCTTAAAAAAAAAAAAAAAAGCTACTCTTTTTGCTAAATTTATTTTTAAATAGTTATTCTTCATAATAGTATCTATGACAATATATAATTACTATTATCTTTAAATGAATGAATGAATGAATAAACATTAGGAGGGTAAAGGGGTTCTCAGACTACAAAGTTTGCAACTACTCTGGAAAGTAGAACTGGTTGAACCTACTTTTACAGACAAATAGGCTTAGTAAAGTTAAGTAACTTGCCCAAGATTATCAGAGCATTGTTCACAATCCTAACTACACCTGAGAAACACCAAGGAGCTTTCTGGGTGTTCCAGGATGAAGAACAGCCATTTAATTTTTTTAGTGCTAGGTGATTCTCACGTGCAGCCCCATGTGCAGGCAAATGGATGATCAGGCTACAGGTCTCCCAAACACCAATCTGATCAGTAAGTCTATAAAATACATCTTCTTTTACATTCAGACCCCACTACTTTACTTACAGGACTTTTGCTTTGCCACTCAACAGGACAGTTGTAATCTTGCATGATCCAGGGATGGTTCAATAGGTTTTTCACAGAAATCCGTTTCTTTGGGTCCACCTAGTGGCCATTTAGAAGTAGCTAGAGATTAACATTTCCAATAGATAACACAGAACACCTTTCCTCCTCAGAACTCAAAATGCATCAGAACAGATGTAAACTTTATCATCATAAAAATGCTGTCAAAGACCTTAAAATGGCCTTGGAATAAATTCTTTTAAGAAAGGCAATAGAGGCAAAAAAAAAAAAAAAAAAAAGGAAAAAAAAAAAGCTATAGCAACCAACAGAGGCTTAGGAGATAAGTGTTTAACAAACATGAACTTCATTGGTATGGACATTATTCATGAAGTTCAGTCAATCTATTGTATGATGTAATAGTCTTTTGCTGGAAAACCTATTCATGGGAAATATTCACCAATTTAATATTCAAGCAGCCACAATGCAGGGCATTCACACTGAATATGCAATCTCTACCTCTGATGAGCTTACAATCACACAGAACAAGTTGAAAAGCACACCTTTCTTTTCCATTTGTAATTTTCAAATGTGAGGAGAGGAAAATTAATCAGCAAAGATTAAGTTTTTTGAAGTCTAGAAGAAAGACTGAGGGTTTTCAATCTTATTATGGAGATTTGGTGGTCTGGCCCTACTTAATCGAGGTGGGTGAGCCTGAGGTAAATTCTGAATTAAAGGTGGAGATGGCTTAATAGATGGAAAAACTGGAAGATAGTCTGAATACTTAATGAAAAAAATATTGCACTAATAATACTGTACTCAGATTTTCACAGTGTTTCCTATCAATCTCATTTTATCCTTGTAACATTACATGGCAAATGAGGCCAAATTCTGAAGCCCCATCCTACAGATCAGACCCAGTGTAGGCAGCATGCCTACTGACTGTAGGATGAATACTTCAGCACTCCTATCTTTCACCCTCAGAGACTCATTCCACTAAACTGGTGATTCTCAAAGTGTGGTCCCAAAACCAGCAGCTTCAGCATCACCTGGGAGCTTGTGTGAAATGCAAATTCTTGGGGCCAGCATTATGGCACCATGCGTTAAGCCACCACCTACAGTACTGGCATCTCATGAGCACTGATTTGAATCCTGGATGCTCCACTTCTGATCCAGCTCCCTGCTAATGTGCCTGGGAAAACAGAAGTTGGCCCAAGTGCTTGGGCCCCTGCCACCCACAAAGGAGACTTGGATGGAGTTCCAGGCTCCTGGCTGCAGCCTGTTGTAGCTATCTGGGGAGTAAACCAATGGATGGAAGATCTGTTTCACTTTTCTCGCCCCAACTGCTGAACTCTGCCTTTCAAATAAATAATCTTTTTTTTTTTTTTTAATTTATTTTAAAGGCAGAGTTACAGAGACAGAGAGGGAGAGACACAGAAAAAGGTCTTCCACCCACTGGTTTACTCCCAAATGGCCACAATGACTGAGGCTGGGCCAGGCCAAAGCCAGGAGCTTTCTCTGGGTCTCCCACATGAGTACAGGGGCCCAAGGACTTGGGTGATCCTCTGCTGCTTTCCCAGGTGCATCATTAGGAGCTGGATCAGAAGTAGAGCAGCCAGGACTTGAACTGGTGTCCATATAGAATGCTGGTGCTACAGGCAGCAGCTCAACCTGCTGCGCCACAGCGCAGGCCCAAAATAAATAAATCCTTTAAATAGGAAAAAAATGTAAATTCTTAGTCCGGCCCCAGACCTATTGAATAAGACACTACAGGATTGGGGCCCAACAACTTTGTTTTAACAAGCCCATCTGGCAATTATGGATAGATGCTCGAGAATCAGAATCACTGGACTAGATCGAAGTGTCCAATCAACTGTACATCAGCTTATTCAAGCACCCATTCAGTATATACTGTATACCTAACGTGCTTAAGTGGGAACAAGATAACAGAAAAGACTGGAGCGAAAGCTACCTAGACAAAGCAACCACAGCTCATGGAAAAATAAGAGAAAGAACATCAGAGGCCAGTGCTGTGGCACAGCAGGTTAAGCCTCTTGCTGTGATGCCACCATCCCACATGGGTGCCAGTTTGAGACCTGGTTGCTCCACTGGTGATCTAGCACCCTGCTGTTGCACCCACGTGGGAGACCAGAAAGAAGCTCTAGGCTCCTGGCTTTGGCTTGGCCCAGCCCTAGCCACTGGGGCCATTTGAGGAGTGAATCAGTGGATGAAGATCGATTCTCATCCTCATATTCTTTTCTTTTCTCTCTCTCTCTCTCTCTCTCTCTCTCTCTCTCTCTCCCCTTCTTCCCTTTCCTCCCCCTCGTCCTCGTCCTCCTATCTCTGTAACTCTGCCTTTCAAATAAAATAAGTAAATTTTTGAAAGAAAGAAAAAGAACATCAGCAAAGACATACAGCAGAAGTTTTTTAGAGTTTACAGCATAAGAAAGGAATCAGTAGAGGTTATTTTCAAAGTAGATACAATCAATGGAATCTTTTCTAATCTGATAATGATAAATGTAGTGGGTCCACAGATATTTTAAAAGTTGGATCAAGCAACTTAATAACAGACTTCTATTACTTAAAAATAAGTAACAAAGTTTACCTGTAGCATTTGTTGAAGAAGCAGAATACTACTGGGAGACAGCCACTTAGGAACATCATATTTCCCCCTCTACAAAAAACAAAGAAAACATTTAGGAGATTTAGGTTCGATCAGCCTTGACACAAATTTCTAAGGTAATAATATCCTATAGGTTTATTTCTAAGCCCAAAGACTTCATCCAACGGCAATTTTGGTTAAGCATTGTTGATAAGAAATTCATTTCTTGCCTTGAACAAAATCCAGTAAACTGAACACTACCATCATTTCTAAATTATCCACATACCAAAGGTCTAGAGCAAAGAGAATTTAACGTGGAAAATAAAAATGTTACAGATCTTGGGAATCGACAGTGTGATTACATGGATAGCAGATATACACTGTGCTCAATTTGTATTGCTGAAGAAAGTTTAGTTCATAATCTCACAGCAATTATCAGTTGACACAATGAAGCAGCAGAAAAGTATATTTGGTGGGAAGGCATAGGCTACGGTTAAAACTGGGTCACACAGTATCAACAAAGCAGAATTCATAATGACTGAGACAAACTAATGAAAGCTACTTTCTAAAACAAGTACAGGCTGGCGCTGCGGCTCACTAGGCTAATCCTCCGCCTGCGGCGCCGGCACACTGGGTTCTAGTCCCAGTAGGGGCGCCGGATTCTGTCCCAGTTGCCCCTCTTCCAGGCCAGCTCTCTGCTGTGGCCAGGAAGGGCAGTGGAGGATGGCCCAAGTCCTTGGGCCCTGCACCCCATGGGAGACCAGGAAAAGTACCTGGCTCCTGCCATCGGATCAGCGTGGTGCGCCGGCCGCAGCACGCTGGCCGCGGCGGCCATTGGAGGGTGAACCAACGGCAAAGGAAGACCTTTCTCTCTGTCTCTCTCTCTCACTGTCCACTCTGCCTGTCTAAATAAATAAATAAATAAAACAAGTACCTGTTTGTGCAAATGGAAGACTCAGGAGACAAATGTTTATGACCTACTATACATAGAAACTATGGCCACCAAGTCATGAACCAAAGATATGACCAAGTAGTTGCTAAACAATAATACATGTCAGAATACCTCTTTACATAACCTGCCATATACCCCCTGTTCCCAATTCAGAAGAAATAATAAAACACTTTCTCACAACAGAAAAGTAAACTGCTTAAAGATGCTAGGATAAAAGGCTATTTGAGAAAAATTAAGATTGAATTGTAACTTAAAGTATACACCAAAATTAATTGTACTCTGATTAAATGCAAATATAAAACCTTAAGATTATTTAAAGAAAGCATGGTTATTTTTAGAATCTTTTTGGACATTACAGCAAAGTCAAAAACTATAAATAATAATATACAACAAAATAAAAAGTTGACATTTCTTTACAGCAAAACAGAACAGGAAGTCTGCAGTGTGGCACAGAAGGTCAAGCTGCCACCTGCAACACCTGCATCCCATAGGACCCCCATTCAAGTCTCAGCTGCTCTACTTCCAATCCAGATCCCCGCTAATTTGCCTGGGGAAGCAGCAGAAGCTGGCCTGAGTACTTGGGCCCCTAGCACCCACAAGGGAGACCCAGATGAAATTCCAGTTTCCTGGTTTTGGTGTGGGACAGCCCCAGCTGCTGCAGCCATTTGGGGAGTGAACCAGCAGATGGAAGGCATGCTCTTTCCGTCTCCCTTCCAAATAAAATCTTAAAAAAAAAAAAAAAAAAAAAAAAAAGGCTTACTTATTTGAAAAGCAAAGTTACAGAAAGAGGGGAAATAGAAAGAGGGGAAATGACAGAGACAGAGAGATCTTCTATTCACTGGTTGACTTCCCAAATGGCCTCAACAGGAACTGTGGTAAGCCAAAGCCAGGAGCCAGGAACTACATCAGAGTCTCCCATATGGGTGCAGGGATTCAAGTACTCAAGCCATCTTCTATTGTTTCCCAAGGTGCATTAGCAGGGAGCTGAACTGGAAGTGGGGCAGCCAGGATATGAACCAGTGCCCATTTGAGATGTCAGCGTCATAGGAAGAAGGCACAACACTGGCCCCCAATAAATAAATTAAAAAAAAAAAAAAACCACTGACAACTTAGTTAACTAACAACAAAATGGGAAAAATATCTTTTCCAATCAAATGACAAAAGATTAATATACTTAATCACATAAAAAGATCACAGAAATCATTACGATGTCACCACTACCACACTTGTTCTCATCTTTTTCTCCACCTCAGTAAATAGCAACTTCATTCTAAGAACGGCTCAGGTCAAAAACCTCGAAGTCGGCCAGCGCTGCGGCTCACTAGGCTAATCCTCCCTGCGGTGCCGGCACCCCGGGTTCTGGTCCTGCTTGGGGTGCCGGATTCTGTCCCGGTTGCTCCTCTTCCAGTCCAGCTCTCTGCTGTGGCCTGGGAAGGCAGTGGAGGATGGCCCAGGTGCTTGGGTCCTGCACCCGCATGGGACACCAGGAGGAGGCACCTGGCTCCTGGCTTCGAATCAGTGCAGCGCGCCAGCCGCAGCACGCCAGCCGTAGCGGCCTTTTGTGGGGTGAACCAACAGAGGGAAGACCTTTCTGTCTGTCTCTCTCTCACTGTCTAACTCTGCCTGTCAAAAAAAAAAAAAAAAAAAAAAAAAAAAAACCCTCAGAGTCATCTTCAACTCCTCTCTCACACCTTTCATCCAATTTGTCAACATCTATTGCATCTATTGGCTCCATGTTCAAAATCTATCGAGAATCACTCATCACTACCTCTAATACCACCATCCTCATCTAAGCCAACACAATCTCTCATCCACCAGACTGCCAACAAGCTCCTAACTGGTCTTCCAGATTCCACCACTGAACCCCCTGGCCTAGTCTCCACTCACCACCAATTTTATTTCCTTTTTTAAATTTGTACCTATTCGAGAAACAGAAAGACAAAGAGACAGATAGAGAACCCTCAATCTGCTGGTTCACTCCCCAAATGACCACAAAAGCTGAGACTGGGCCAGGTTAAAGCCAAGAGTCAGGAACTCAATCTGTGTCTCCCACATGGGTGGCAGAGACCCAACTACTTAGCCATGAGTTGCTGCCTCCCACGGTCTACATCAACAAGAAGCTGGAATTAGGAGCCAGAGCCACGCATCAAACCCAGGCACTAGGATGTGGAACAAGGGTCTCCAAACTAGAATCTTAAGAAGTAGGCCAGGGGCCGGCACCATGGCACAGGTTAATCCTCCAACTGCAGAGCCGGAATCCCATATAGGTGACGGTTCTAGTCCCAGCTGCTCCTCTTCCAATCCAGCTCTCTGCTATGGCCTGGGAAAGCAGTAGAAGATGGCTCAAGTCCTTGGGCCCCTGCACCCACATGGGAGACCAGGAAGAAGCTCCTGGCTCCTGGCTTTGGATTGGTGCAGCTCTGGCCGTGGTGGCCATTTGGGGAGTGAACCAACAGAAGGAAGACCTTTCCCTCTGTCTCTCCCTCTCACTTTCTGTAACTCTACCTTTAAATAAATAAATAAAACCTTAAAAAAAAAAAGCAGGCCAAACACCCACTCCACAAACCCAGCCACCCCACCTTTTTTTTTTTTTTTTTTTTTTGAAGATTTATTTGAAAGTCAGAGTCACACACAGAGAGGAGGAGGGGTGGGGGGGGAAGGGAGGGAGGGAGGGATCAGTCGGTCTTCCATCTGCTGGTTCACTCCCCAATTGGCAGCAATGGCAGGAGCTGCACCAACCTAAAGCCAGGAGCCAGGAGCTTCTTCTGGGTCTCCCATGAGGGTGCTGGGACCCAAGGACTTGGGCCATCTTTTTTTTTTTTTGAAAGGTAGAGTTACAGAGAGGCAGAGAGAGAGAAAGGGGCCCAAGGACTTGGGCCATCTTCTACTGCTTTCCCAGGCCACAGCAGGGAGGTAGATGGGAAGTGGAGCAGCTGAGACTCGAACCTATGCCCATATGGGAAGCCAGCACTGCAGGTGCCCTGCCCCCAATATTCTTTTAAAACATTAGGCCAAGTCATGTCACTTCACTATTCAAAACCCTCCATGGCTTCCTATCTTGCACAGAATGAAATCCAAATTTCTTACCCTAACCCTAAGGCCATGCATGACCTGTATCCCCACATCCACCTCACTCCTTGGTATCTCTTAAATTTACCTCCTAACTCTCCCCCTCACCCACCAAACGAAAGTCATATGTCAAGCATGCTCTGGCTGGCGCCACAACTCACTAGGCTAATCCTCTGCCTGCGGCGCCAGCACACCGGGTTCTAGTCCCGGTTGGGGCGCAGGTTCTGTCCCGGTTGCTCCTCTTCCAGTCCAGCTCTCTGCTGTGGCCCGGGAAGGCAGTGGAGGATGGCCCAAGTCCTTGGGCCCTGCACCTGCATGGGAGACCAGGAGGAAGCACCTGGCTTCTGGCTTTGGATCGGCACAGCACGCTGGCCACAACGCATCGGCCATAGCGACCACTTGGGCGGGGTGAACCAACGGTAAAAGGAAGACCTTTCTCTCTGTCTCTCTCTCACTGTCCACTCTGCCTGTCAAAAAAAAAATGCTCTTAAAAAATTATTTGAGAACAGTTTGAAGTTAACATTGTGAGCTAGTAATACAAAGGGTTCCCACTGAAACACATTCTTAAGGATACAGGGACAGCAACCAAAAAGAGAAGAAGAAAAAGAAGAAAAGCCAACAGTAACTGAAAGAAGCTAGGCAAAGAGTGGAGGCAGGTGGGTGGAGATGTCAATCAGCTCTAGCACTGGAGTTCTCTATTTTTATGAACTTTCTAGGATATACTTCCTAAAGAAATCAGTCCAGCTTAAAGGTAAGGAGAGAAATGGACAAATATGGGTCACCCAAAGTCCTAAGTCTACATGGCAGGCTTGATTCCAATTATGCTAAAGAAGTAATAGGGGCTAGGGTAGGCCCTGAGGCATAGCAGGTAAAGCCCGCCTCCTGCAACACTGGCATCCTATATGGGTGCCAGTTCAGGTCCTGGCTGCTCCACTTCTGATCCAGCTCCCTGCTAGTGTGCCTGGAAAAGCAGCGAAGGATGGCCCAAGTTCATAAGCCAAAGAAACTCCTGGCTCCTGGCTTCAGCCCGGTCCATCTCCAGCCATTGTGGCCATTTGGGGAGTGAATCAGCAGGTGGAAGATCTCTCTCCCTCCCTCCCTCCCTCACTCTCTGTAATACTTTCAAATTAATAAATTTTTTTTTTTAAAGTAATAGGAGACAGACATTTGGCACAGCAATTAAGATGCTGGTTGGGACACCCTCATCCCATATCAAAGTGTCTGGGTTCAAGTCCCAGCTCTGCTCCTGATTTCAGTTTCCTACTAATGCACATCCTGGTAAGCAAAATAGTTGGTCTCTGTAACCCACTTGAGAAACTTGAATGGAGTTCCCAGCTCCTGACTCAACCCGTACAGCCCTAGTCACTGCAAGGCATCTGGGGAGTCAACCAGCAGATGGTTCTGTCTCTTTCTGTCTCATAAATAATATGTTTTCCTACCCTTAAAAAAATAAAGTCATCAGAGACCCAAAAGAGTATTTTCAACCCATGAACTTATGGAGAAAAGATTCTGACATTGAAACAACTCAACCTCTCTGATGAGAATAAACATACTGACCTACAAAGTATTTCCTAGAAAGGGCAGAGCTTCCATTTTATTACAAATGGCATTTAATATTATCAAATTTTCACTCACTCTGTATCTAAAGCATTTGATATGACCCAGAGAACTCACTCTTTTTTTTACAGCTTGCCAGGGGACTTCAACACTTGCCAAAGTCAGAAACTGACAAAGCTTTGTTTCTGAATTACAGTAATGAAGCCTCTTATTCATCTCTCCCTACTCCCTACTGTCACTAGCCTACAGCCAAATGAATCCCAACCTGAGTGGTCAGTGCTGCTTGGGCTCCATACCTATCCCCAGGAAAAAAGGATTATTCAATGCTTTAACCAGTGTCCTGGAACTCAGCAGTAATTCACGGTTGCTGCATGCCTGGCCCTGACCTATTCAGTCTCCCTGTCATATCATGCCTTGAGACCAAGGCTGCTCATGAGTCTAACCTTGGGGACTTGATTTGTTCTCCTTCTTGGTAAACTGCCCATCTAACTGGTCTTCCAAACATGTTTACTTCCTCTTGGCAGGGTCTGTTATAGAGTGCTGACCAGCCTGAGACAGGGCCCTCCTACCTGATTAAACAGGGATGATCTACCTGAGTCTGATCCCCACCTGCTCCCACAGTGGCCTCTGTCACGCTGCACTCACTGTTGGGCCTCCCGGTGCTCTCAGTGGTCTTCCAACATGCTGACTGGTAGCCCAGCCATTTGCAGCTTACCCTCTGGCTACCACCTGCCCTGGGTGGAAAAGTGAACCCCGCAACTGTACAAGAATGCACTTCTGCTGCTTTAAGCCACCATGCTGTAGAACTTTGCTACAACCACCCTAGGAATCCCATATCCGACTTCACTTCATATTATCTCTCCCCAAGCAGCATCACCCACTCTAAGGATAACTCTGATTTCAGTTTCAGTCCTTTCTGGTCTCTTACAAAATGCAAGCTAACGGACTCATAACCAGAATTACCCAAATAAATATAAGTATACCTTTAAATTCAGAAACTACACGTGAAAAAGAGTACTCTTAATTAAAAGAAGTCCTCCGAAGAAGCCAGATATGAAATACTCAAAGTACTGAATAAAGAATGCTTCGCCACACCAATCCCAAGTTTCTCTTGGACTCTTGTCATCATTCCTATCATCTCACTTTGAATTTATGAGCTGCCTTTTAACAGATCCCCTGTGCTTTGCTGTGAGTTAGCATCACAGAAGCAGTCCTGCAGAGGCAGAAAGAACAAGTGAATGAGAAGCGTGGCATTCAGCACACTAGTGACCGCAATGGATTGGAGCCATGCATTGTTGCTGTGGATTCGTTCTGAGAGGAGCGTGGTGGGGGCAAGAGGCGGGAGTCACCACACAGACCCCAGGGAATAGGGTGAAAGCAGGCCTGGGGTAAGCACCCTGCAGACTCGTTTATTTTAGTTGCTACAGCAGCTTATATAGCCAAGGCAGCCAATCCGGTCAAGGGGTGGTCTATGCCCTAACCAATCACACCCTGTTGCCATGTGGTTTCCGAAGCCATCCAATCACAGCCTGTCGCCAGTCAGGCTCCATTGTCATGTGGTTTCCGAAACCATCCAATCACAGCCTGTTGCCAAGCAGTTTCTATTGCCAGTGGCCATCTTGGCATGGCCTTCTCATTCTACCACAATGCATTAAGCTGGAATCCCAGTTTTGCTTCTTACTAGCTCTATGAACTTGTACAAGTTATTTAATCTCTCTGACCCTATTTCCTAACAGAGTAGGCTAAAGACAAAGCACCCAGGTCCAAATCTAAGACTCACTACTTACTAGCTCCATGACCTTGAAGCCCTTTAACCTTACTGTGCCTCAGTTTCCTCATATACAAAAAGAAATAGAATAGCACTTGTTACACAGAATTGTTCCTAGGATTCGATGATTTAATACATACAAAGCACTTAAAAACTCAATGAGTGTTAATTTCTGCTGCTGCTGCCCCCACTACCACTATTACTGTCTGCAATGCCACTTACAGGAGCATAAAAAGAATAGAGGGGCCAACACTGTGGTGTAGCAGGTAAGGCCACCATCTGCAGTGTGGCATATGGGCACTGGTTCATGTCCTGGCTGCTCCATTTCTGACCCAGCTCTCTGTTATTGCCTGGGAAAGCAGTGGAAGATGGCCCAAGCTGAGCTTTGCCCCTATACCCATGTGGGAGACCCAGAAAAGGCTTCAGGCTCCAGGCTCCTGGCTTTGGATCAGTGCAGCTCCAGACATTGCAGCCATCTGGGGAGTGAACCAGAGGATGGAAGATATCTCTCTCTCTGCTTCTTATTCTCTGTAACTCTGCCTTTCAAATAAATAAATAAATCTTTAAAAAAAAAAAAAAAAAAAAAAAAAAGAAGAGGATGTGTATGACAGTACCCAACACACTGCCCTGCACATAAAAGATAGTAAATGTTTACTGAGTCAGAAATAAGCAGAAGAGAGAGACTCAAAAACGTAGTGGACTAGAGATGGACGTGTTGGCCAAGTCTTATGAAAGCCAGAGTATTAAATGTTTGGGATAGTAAGAAAGGCTAAAGCTGTTCTGAGGAATGCCATGTGGCCTCTCAGTGGAACTCTGGTCCACTGCAGCTTCCTCCAGTGTGGAGACAACACACCCGCCCAGTGTAGAGAGAACACCTCTGTGTCATCACTTGCAAGTCATGAGGCCTGTGACTCATCACCACATCCTGACAGTCTCAGCTTCATTCTCTGCACTGAAATATCGGCTGGGTCCAGAGCCGAGCTTTGCTGTTAGGCTTAACACTAACTCTTATTTGTACACAGTATTTTAAAAGGCTCAAAAACACTTGTACATGTATTTTATCATGTGCTTGGTAAGCAAGAATTATTAACTACAATATACAAATGAGACAACTGCATTGCAGTGGGGACATGAAGTACTTGTTCAATACCATAGGGCATTGGTTCTCAATAGGAGGTGATTTGTCCCATAGGAACATCTGGCACAGTCTAGAGACATTTTTGATTATCACAACTTGGGGGCTACTATTGGCATCTAGTGGGTAAAAGCCATGTATCCTGCTAAATATCCTATAATGCACAAGACAGCCCCTACAACAAAGAATTATCTGGTTCAAATGCCGACAGTGCTGAAGGCGAAAAACATTGTCATATGGCAAAAAAGGGTTAGTGATAGGGCAAGATGAGGAACACAGTACTTCTTCTAATGTACTGTACTACAAGGTGCAAGCACACCTACAAGTAGACAGAGAAAAGCTACTTACTTAAATAGTAAAATAGATAAACAAAGATCAATCAGCAAAGACCTCAAAAGGAACAATTCTGCTGGGGAAAAGCATCCCCACAACAGCCCCTTGTCAACCAGGGCTGTTCCCCCTAACTCTTGTTTTTGCTCAGTCTTTGGAGAATTCCTGTTCATTTATTTAGGGGATGATTACCTTGACAATGAAAGCAAGAAATGGGTAACAGTGGGAGAATGCCAAATGGGAGGGGTAAAAAGATTTGTGGGCTAAGCAAAATAATCCAGGGCATTCCAGTGGTCTTGAAATTGTTCATTTTTCACAATGTTCTCAGAAAGGCAATATCTCCAGCACATAATCATAGTACTGCAGTCAATTCTGTAATTGTAAAAATACAGTCTCATAGAAAGGCAACTTGTTCATTTTCTTGCTCGTTTTCTTTAAAATTTTACTTTAATCCTACTCAGCTTTTATTTACTAAATTATTTCTATTACCCTAATATTGGTGTGCCAAAACTGGAGTACAGTTATGCCTGCCTTTGAATGTAACAACGGTAAATGAATATAGGTGATATTAATAAGATTAATACTCAGTCTATTAGTAATCATGCTGAAAATTGCAGTCGAGCATTTTGGTTAAAATAGTCAACAACTGGAAAAGAAAAACGAAGTCTGCCTCTTAAACAAGAATTGCATACAGTGTGTCAAATATTGCTGGGTTTTTCAATCAGACCAAGAACTGAGGGAAGTGTTATTCCCAAGTGAGGAATTTCAGAACATTCTAGGCAAAGATACATACTGCATGCAAGTGATACGACACCTTAATTAGATTCAACCAGCAGACTGTATTATACTGCGACTCGGAACAATAGTTCTGAGCCAAGATTACAATAAATTTCAAAATCTATAATGTGTGAAATTAAATTCCACAATAATGCATAAAAGTCCTAATTTGAATCAATTTTCAACTTGCAAATACATGAAAAGCTAAAAAATGAAATTCAGAGTAAGAGAAACAAAGACGACATAGTATTAGTAAATAATAATAATTAGGAAGGCCAAATCTCTACTGAGCAACAAGTAGACATTTTCTACCACATTCATTCCACTGCAAAGGTACCAAATTTGCCAAAAATATCAAAACTGGATCTAACATATATTATTAGGAAGTAACACTTGTATTATTTTAAGGTCAGTTCCTTTCCACAAAGAATTAATTCAGATCTTCTAATACATTTAAGAAAAATAAATAAAAGTAGAGAACACTGATGTTTGTTGGTATATTCACCTTGTATTGATGAAGCAATATATTAATAATTAGTAGCATTAGTTCCATGGTTACTGTACAAATCTGAACTTACAGTGAAAGCAAATGAAGACAAATAAACAGTACAGAGGTTTAAGGTCCAGATAAGGAAAAATACAGTAAAGCTTAGCACTAAGTCAATAAGTTAGGATCACCAGGCTGGCACTGTGGCCCAGAAGGTTCAGTTGCCACCTATGACAGCAATATCACATATCAGCCCAACGGTTCGAATTCCAACTGCTCTGCTTCTGATCTGGATCCCTGCTAATGTGCCTGGGAAAGGCCAAACATGTGGGACACTTGGATAGATTGTCTGGCTCCTGGCTTCAGTTTGGCCCTGATCGGAATATTGTGGCCATGTGAAGTCTGAAACAGTGTATGGAAGATCTCTTTCTCTTTCTCCCTCCTCTCCCCTCCCTCCCCGCTTTCAAATAAATAGATGAGGGGCCAGTAGAGGATAAAGCCGCCACCTGTGGTGCTGGCATCCTATATGGGTGCCAGTTCGAGACCCCGCTGCTCCATTTCTGATCCAGCACTCTGCTATGGCCTGGGAAAGCAGTAAAAGATGGCCCAAGTCCTTGGGCACCTGCAACCAGGTGGGAGACCTGGAAGAAGCTCCTCACTCCTGGCTTCGGATCGGCGCAGCTCCAGCCCATGAAGCCAACTGGGGAGTGAACCAGCAGGCAGAAGACCTCTCTCTCTCTCTGCCTTTCCTTCTCTCTCTGTGTAACTCTTTGAAATAAATAAATAAATCTTTTAAAAATAGATGAATTTTTTATTAATTTACTAGCTACCTTCTATTAGTTATTTCTCCTTTTCCTTTAAGATTTATTCATTTATTTGAACTATGTCTATTGGTATTGTCACTTATTTTATCTTTAAGGATAAGACTACAAAATATTCATTAATGTATCTGATATTGATTAGAAATCAACACCCAGAACATTTAGCACTGGTCCTCTTCTATTCAGTTTTTTTTATTTTAAGATTTATTCATTTATTTAAAAGGCAGAGTAACAAAGAGATAGGGAGATCTTCCGTCTGCTAGTTCACTCCCCAAATGGCCAAAACAGCCAGTTCTGGGAAAGGGTAAAGCTAGGAGCCAAGAACTATATCCTGGCTTCCCACAAGAGTGGCAAGGGCCTAAGTACCTAGGCCATCTTCTGCTGCCTTCTCAGACACATTAGTAGGAAGCTGGATTGGAAGCAGAGCAGCTATGACTCAAATTAGCACTCTGAAATGATATGCTAGCACCACCGGCAGCAGTTTAACCCGCTGCACCACATCATCTCCTCTATTCAGTTTTCTAATCAACAACATAGACAAATAAGTATTTAAGAAATATATGGGGGGCCGGCACTGTGGTGTAACGGGTAATGCCACCGCCTGCAGTGCTGGCATCCCATATGGGCACCAGTCTGGGTCCTGGTTGCTCCACTTCCAATCCAGCTCTCTGCTATGGCCTGGGAAAGCAGTGGAAGACGGCCCAAGTCCTTCGACCCCTGCACCTGTGTGGGAGACACAGAAGCTGCTCCTGGCTCCTGGCTTCAGATCAGCACAGCTGCGCCCACTGTGGCCAACTGAGGAGTGAACCAGCGGATGAAAGACCTCTCTCTCTGCCTCTCCTTCCCTCTCTGTATAACTCTGACTTTCAAATAAATAAATAAATGTGGGGTTTTTTGTTGTTGTTGTTGTTGTTGTTGTTGTTGTTGTTTTTAAAGAAGAAAAGAAATACATGGGGCCAGCGCTTGCTACAGCATATTCAAGCCAGGGCCTGTAGCAGCTGCATTTCATATGGGCTCCAGTTCGAGTCCCAGCTGCTCTACTTCCCATCCAGCTCCCTGATGGGGCACCTGGAAAATCAGTGGAAAATGGCTCAACTCTTTGGGCCCTTCCACCCACATGGGAGACTGGAGGAAGCTCCTCACTTCAGCCTGGCCCAATTGTTGCAGCCATCTGGGAAGTGAACCAGCAGATGGAAGATCTCTTTCTCTCTCCTCTAAATCTGCCTTTCAAATAAATAAATAAATATTTAAAAAATATACAAATAGGCATACTTCTGACAGTAACAGCTGCCATTACATGAGAGCAGAATCAACACTCAAAAATTCAACAGGGGCCACTGTCATGGTATAGTGGGTTAAGCAGCCACCTTTGACACCAGCAACCCATATGGGTGATGGTTTGTGTCCTAGCTGCTCCACTTCCAATCCAGCTCCCTGCTAACATGCCTGAGAAAGCAACAGAAGATAGTCCAACTGCTTGGGTCCCTGAACCCACATGGGAAACCCAGATGAAGCTACTGGCTCCAGGCTTAGGCCTGGCCCAACTCCAGCCACTGTGGTCATTTGGGGAGTGAACCAGCAGAGAGAAGACCTCTCTATGCCTCTCCCCATCTCTGTAATTCTGCTTTTCAAATAAATAAATATTTTTTAAAATTCAATGGGGCAGACATTTGGCACAGCAATTAAGATGCTGGTTCAAGTCCCAGCTGCTCCACATCCGATCACACTCTCTGCTGTAGCTTGGGAAAGCAGTGAAAGATGGCCCAAGTCTTTGGGACCCTGCACCTTCACTGGAGACCTAGAGGAAGCTCCTGGCTCCTGGCTTTGGATCAGCTCAGCTCTGGCCATTGCAGCCATTTGGGAAGTGAACCAGCAGATGGAAGACCTTTCTCTGCCTCTCTAACTTTGACTTTGAAGTAAATAAATAAATCTTTAAAAAAAAATTCTACCTTCACTTTTGATTCAGCTTCCTGCTAATATAGATCTTGGGAGGCAGCAGCTGATGGCTCAAGTACTTGAGCCCCTGCCACCCACGAGGGATACCTGCATGGAATTCCAGGCTCCTGGCTTCAGCCTGGCCCAGCCCTAGCTATTGCAGGCATTTGGGAAGTGAACCAATGGATGGAAGATCAATCTCTCTCCCTCTCTCTGCCTTTCAAGTAGATGAAAATAATAAATATTTTTTAAAGATATGCAACATACATACTTCAGAAAGCTCCCATCCCCTTGAAGGGGGGAGGTGGGGAACTAAGAAAAAAGGCAAAAAGAAATTCAACTAAGGGCCCAGCATTGTAGTATAGCAGTTAAAACTGCTGCCTGCACCTTTTGGGTGCCAGTTTGTGTCCCAGCAGCTCCGCTTCTGATCCAGCTCCCTACTAAGGGCCTGGGGAAAAAAAAGTGGAAAATGGCCCAAGTGCTTGGGCCCCTGCACCCATATGGGAGACCTGGAAGAAACTCCTGGTTTCGGCCTAGCTACTACAGCCATCTGGGAGCAAACTAGCAGATAGAGGATCTCTCTGTCTCTCCGTCTCTCTCTCTCTGTAACTCTTTCTAATAAAAGATATTTTAAAAAAAAAATCAGTAAAAAGATTAATGCATATCCTCTGGGCAGAAGTAATTTCAACAGAACTCAAAAAAGCATAACTTTGTTTCTGTACACCTACTTACAGAGACCCAGATTTGGCCTGCAAAGACACCTCCCCTGGGGGGTGGGCTCTACCCTAACAATTAAGATGATGGTTAGGATGGCTACACCTCATATCAAAGTGCCTGGGTTCAATTCCTGGTTCCAGCTCCTAACTCCAACTTCCTGCTAATGCAGACCCTGGGAGGCAATGGTGATGGCCTGAGTCACTGGGTCCATATCACCCACATAAAAGACGTGGATTGAGTTTCTGGCTCCCAGTCTTGGCTCCCCCAGCCACTGCAAACATTTGCAGAGTGAACAAATGTATGAGAGCGCTCTCTGTCTCTAAGTAAAATGTTTTAAATACTTAAAAACAAGTCACTTTCCCTGGCTTCCACATTAGTTTTTGGAGTTCAAAATTCATTGAAAACTTTATCATTCTACCTTTTTAAAAAAAATCTACACTAGCAAACCAGATTCAACAGCATCTTAAAAGGATTATATATCCATAACCAATAATATTTAATCCTGGAATGCAGGGATGGTTCAACATACTCAGGTCAATCAATGTAATACAACATATAAACAAAATTAAAGAAAAATGACATGATCATCTAATTTGATGCAGAAAGAGGGTGGTATTCTGGCATAGTGGGTAAAGCCACTGACTGAGTGCCAGCATTCCATACGGGCACCAGTTTGTGTCATGCTGTTCCACTTCCGATCCAGTTCGCTGCTAATGGCCTGGGGAAAGCAGCATCAGATGGCCCAAGTATTTGGGTCCCTACCACCCACATGGGAGACCTAGAAGAAGCTCCCGGCTCCTGGCTTCGGCCAGGCCCAGTCACTCTATTGAAGCCATCTGGAGAGTGAACTAGCATATGGAGGATATCTCTCTCTCCCTCTCTTCCTCCCTCCCTCTGTGTAATACTGACTTTCAAATAAATAAATAAATCTTTAAAAAAACTTTTTAAAGATATTTTTAATTATTTATTTGAAAGGTAGAATTACAGACTGTGAGAGAGACAGAGAAATGTCTTCCTTCCATTGGTTCACTCCCTAAATGGCCACAACGGCCAGAGCTGTGCTGATCCGAAGCCAGGAGCCAGGTGCTTCCTCCTGGTCTCCCATGCGGATGCAGGGGCTCAAGGACTTGGACCATCTTGTACTGCTTTCCCAGGTCACAACAGAGAGCTGGATCAGAAGAAGAGCAGCCAGGACTAGAACTGGCGCCCACATGGGATGCCAGCACTGCAGGTGGAGGATTAACCTACTGTACCACTGCGCCGGCCCCTAAAAACACAAAAATTATGGGGAAAAAACATGACAAAAGTCAATAGTCCTTTCATGATAAAAATACTAAACAAACTAGGAACAGAGGAGTTTGTGCTAGGGCTTACAAGGTTAAGCCTCAGTCTGCAGCAGTGGCATCCCATATAGGCACTGGTTTGAGTCCCAGCTGCTCCACTTTCAATGCAGCTCCCTGCTACTGCACCTGGCATAGCAGCAGAAGATGGCCTAAGTGCTTGGGATACCCAGCAGAAGATCCTAGCTCCTGGCTTCAACCTAGCCCCGCCCCATCCATTGCAGCCATTTGGGGAATGAACCAGAGATGGAAGACTTCTCTCTCTCTCTAACTCTGCCTTTCAAATAAATACAATAAATTTAAAAATAAAATGAAATAAAACAGGAATATGGCTGGCGCCGTGGCTCAATAGGCTAATCCTCCACCTGCGGCACCAGCACCCGGGGTTCTAGTCCCAGCTGGGGCACCAGATTCTGTCCCGGTTGCCCCTCTTCCAGTCCAGCTCTCTGCTGTGGCCCAGGAGTGCAGTGGAGGATGGCCCAAGTGCTTGGGCCCTGCACCTGCATGGGAGACCAGGAGAAGCACCTGGCTCCTGGCTTCAGATCAGTGCGGTGCGCTGGCCACAGCGCGCCAGCCGCAGCAGCCATTGGGGGGTGAACCAACGGAAAAGGAAGACCTTTCTCTCTATCAAAAAAAAAAAAAGAAAAAGAAAGAAAACAGGAGGAGGAGGAAACTACCTCAACAAAATAAAAGCCACACATAAAAAAATCCTTGTTATGACATTCAGCTGTGAAAGACTGAAAGCTTTCCACCTAAATCAGAAACAAAACAAGGATGCCAACTTTCATTACTTCTGTTCAACACAGTAACAGAAATCCCAACTAGACTGCTCAGGCAATCAGTAAGTAAAACTCTGACATAACTCACAATTTAAGAGGTACAGAGGGCATAGAATGAAATCCCCCTTCTATCTCTTTACTCTAATTTCCCTTGCCAGAAGGAAGAGTAAGCAACAACTGCTATCTCCTTCTGTATGTGAACAAGCAGTATCAATATGCCTCTCCTTTCTTTTTTACAAAAATGACAGCACACTATATATACTTTTATAAAAAAGATTTATTTGGGACCGGCATCGTGGCTCACTTGGTTAATCCTCTGCCTTCAGCACCAGCATTCCATATGGGCGCTGGGTTCTAGTCCCGGTTGCCCCTCTTCCAGTGCAGCTCTCTGCTGTGGCCTGGGATTGCAGTGGAGGATGGCCCAAGTGCTTGGGCACCTGCACCCGCATGGGAGACCAGGAAGAAGCACCTGGCTCCTGGCTTCGGACTGGTGCAGCGCTGGCCGTGATGGCCATTTGGGGAGTGAACCCACGGAAGGAAGACCTTTCTCTCTGTTCTCTCTCTCACTGTCTGTAACTCTATCTGTCAGAGTTAGAGAGATCTTCCATCTGCTGGTTCACTCTCAGATGGCCACAATGACCACCACTGAACCAAGCCAAAGCTAGGCTAGGAGCATCTTCTGGGTCTCCCATGTGGGTGGTAGGGGCATGGGGAGTTGGCCCATCTTCTGCTGCTTTCCCAGGCCATTAGCAAAGAGCTGGATCTGAAGCAGAGCAGCCAATACACAAGCCAGTGCCCATATGGGATGCTGGCATTGCAGGTGGCAGTTTTACCCACTATGCCACAATGCCAGCCCCTATATACACTGTTCTACACCTTGCTTTTTCACTTAACAATAATCTGAGATATCATTTCATTATTAGAACTTAACGAACCTTCCTCACTCATTTTTATAGCCACAGTGTATTCTACTGTAAAGATGTAATATGACTTAACTACATTTTCCAAAAGAAAAAGAAAGCACTAATAAGATCCACAAGAATTAAGAAATAAAAAGGTCACATAGTAAAAAGCAAGCACTGTATTACTCTGCGTTGAGATACAGACCCTTGGAGAGCATTTAAACATCACACAACCCAAAAGAATACCCAAGGCCGTGTCTCCAACCCTGACTTATTCATTCACTATTACAAGTTATTCATTATTTATTATTAACATGATAGATAAGCTACCAAACCAGCTCTTTCAAAATTGGAAAAGAGTTTTCTCCATCAAATTAAAGACCCATTACTTTCCAAATATCCCATTTAAACAATACATCAAAAAAAGCAATCATATCAGAATAGCCAGGAAAACTGAAGGGGAAAAAACAGAACAACAAGAAAAGACTAATTCCATTAGACATTAACAAAAAGTTATTGTGTAGGTACAGTAATTAAAACAATTAGTTAGGGGCCAGTGCTGTGGGATAGTGGTTAAAGCCGCCGGCTGTGGCACCAGAATCCCATGTGGGTGCCGGTTGGAGTCCTGGCTGCTCTACTTCTGATCCAGCCTGGAAAAGCAGTGGAAAACGGCACAAGTGCTTGGGCCCCTGCACCCACTTGGGAGAACCAGAACAAGTTCTTGGCTCCTGGCTTCAGATCAGCCCAGCTCTGGCCTTTGCAGCCATTTGGGGAGTGAACCAGCACATGGAAGCTCACTGTCTCTTCTTTTTTCTCTATATTTCTGCCTTTCAAATAAACATTAAAACAAACAAACAGAGAAATGTGTAAATGTAGGAATTGGGTATTGTAAATAAAACCATCATTCCAAATAACTGGAAAAATAATTCATTACTAATAAATAGTATTGGGACAGCCAGCTAACCAACCATAATAGTAATAATAATATAGTAATAATAATAGTTGTTATTATTATTATTATAGATGCCTAAAAACTATCACAGATCAGAACAGGCTAAATTGACATGATGACTAAATGTAACAGGGTGTCCCAGAAGGATATTAGCAGAGGAAAAAGATACCAGGGGAAAACTAGCAGAAATCACATTACTGAATTAAAAGTAATATACTGACGCTAGTTCCTCAGTTACAACAAATGTACTAAAGGAACACAAGATGTTAACAATAAGGAACACTGAGTGAGGGGACAAATAGAAACTATTCACAACTTTTTAAAATAAAAGGTTTATCTAAAAGTTTACAAAGCCACGTCTTGGGGCCTGCACTGTGGCATAAAGCTACCACTTGCAGAGCTGGAATCCCATACAGGCACTGGTTCGAGTCCCAGCTGCCTCACTTCCAATCCAGCTCCCATGCACCTGGGAAAAGTAGCAGAAAATGGCCCAAATGCTTGGGCCCCCTATCACCCATGTGGGAGATCCAGATGAAGCTCCTGGCTCCTAGCTTTGGACTGGCCCAGCCCTGGCTGTTGCATAGATATGGGAAGTGAACCAGAGGATGGAACATTTCTTCCTGTCTCTCTAACTCTCCCTTTCAAATAAAGAGAATAAATCTTTTAAAAAGAAAATATGCCGAGTTGACCTTTTTTTTTTTTAAGATTTAATTTAGGGGCTGGTGCTGTGGCATAGTAGGTAAAGCCACTGCTTGCAGCACTGGCATCCCACATAGGTGCCAATTCAAGTCTTGGCTTCTCCGCTTCTTATCCAGCTCCCTGAAATGGTCTGGGAAAGCAGCAGAACATGCCCAAGTGCTGGGGCCCCTGCACCCCCATGGGAGACTTGAACAAAGCTCCTAGCTCCTGGCTTCAGATCAGCCCAGCTCTGGCCATTGCAGCCATTTGGGGAGTGAACCAATGGAGAGTTCTCACTCTTTTTCTGTCTCTATCTCTCTCCTTCTCTTTGTAACTCTGCCTCGCAAATAAATAAAATTAAAAAAAAATTATTGGGCCGGCGCCGCGGCTCACTAGGTTAATCCTCCGCCTAGCGGCGCCGGCACACCGGGTTCTAGTCCCGGTCGGGGCGCCGGATTCTGTCCCGGTTGCCCCTCTTCCAGGCCAGCCCTCTGCTGTGGCCAGGGAGTGCAGTGGAGGATGGCCCAGGTGCTTGGGCCCTGCACCCCATGGGAGACCAGGAAAAGCACCTGGCTCCTGGCTCCTGCCATTGGATCAGCGCAGTGCGCCGGCCGCAGCGCGCCGGCCGCGGCGGCCATTGGAGGGTGAACCAACGGCAAAGGAAGACCTTTCTCTCTGTCTCTCTCTCTCACTGTCCACTCTGCCTGTCAAAAAAAAAAATTAAAAAAAAAAATTATTTATTTATTTATTTGAAGTCAGAGTTACAGAGAGGCAGAGACAGAGAGAGAGAAAGCAAAGTCTTCCATCCACTGGTTCACTTTCTAGATGGCCATGATGACCAGAGCTGCGCTGATCCGAAGCCAGGAGCCAGGAGCTTCTTCTAGGTCTCACACGTGGATGCAAGGGCCCAAGAACTTGGGCCATCTTCTACTGCTTTCCCAGACCATAGCAGAGAGCCGGATAGGAAGTGGAGCAGCCAAGGCTTGAATTGGCACCCATATGGGATGCCTGAACTGCAGACAGTAGCTTTACCCAATACACCACAGCACCAGTCCATACATAAAATTTTTTTTTTTAAGATTTATTTTATTTATTTGAAAGAGTTACAGAGAGAGGTAGAGACAGAGAGAGAGGTCTTCCATCTGCTGGTTCACTCCCCAGATGGCCGCAATGGCTGGAGCTGTGCCGATCTGAAACAGGAGCCAAGAGCTTCCTCCGGGTCTCCCACACAGGTGCAGGGGCCCAAGGACTTGGGCCATCTTCTATTGCCATCCCAGGCCACAGCAGAGAGCCAGACCAGAAGAGGAGCAGCCGGGACTAGAACTGGAGTCCATATGGGATGTCGGCGCTTCAGGCCAGGGCTTTAACCTACTGCACCACAGCGCTGGCCCAATCCCTAAAATAAATTTTTAAAAGATTTATTTATTTATTTATTTGAAAGGCAGAATTACAGAGAGACAAAAAGAGGCCTTCCATCTGCTGGTTCACTCCCTAAATGGCACAATGGCTAGGGCTGGGCTGGTCGGAAGCCAGGAGCCAGGAGCTTCTTCTGGATCTCCCATACAGGTGCAGGGGCCCAAACACTTGGGCCATCCTCCGCTGCTTCCCCAGGCACATTAGCAGTGAGTTGGATCGGAAGTGGAGCAGCTGGCACTCCAACTGTTGATCATATGGGATGCCAGTGTCACAGGTGGTGGCTTTACCTGCCGTGCTACAACGCTGGCCCTGACCACTCTTGACTGATGATCTTCAAAGCCGGGGCATGTGCACTCCAGAGGATATGATAGAATGATACATTGCGATGTGGAAAGAAAATAGTAAGACTTCTATTTATATTTTCTACTAAAAATGAGACAAAAGTCAAGCTTTGCTGACATTTAGTACACACATTGGTACTGGCACTGGCACTAGTCCTTACATAAACTACATCATGAAATGCTGCTCAGGAAGAATGGAGGTGTCACATTCCATTGAGTGCAACAGTGCCACACAACAGAAGACTGTGGTACTGGGTTTCACCACTGTTGGTGTATTGTGAAGTTCACAATGTTTGTATCAGCCCAGTTAAACAGATTATTATAATATCTGGCTTAACTAAACTAAATCCTCACAAAACAGCCAAGGGCTCAAAAAGATTCTTACAAAGAAATCACAGATTAAAGATAAGAGGTTTCTCTAGGATAGGATATAAGAAAAACTACTAATTCAAATAAATAAAAATTGAAAACTAAACGAGTGCCCTAGAATTGGTGTTCTACAGGGTGGGCAACAGGGCAAGTAGGACTACCACTTTAACTCTCTGTGCTACTTCCCAAAAGTAAGAGTTGCTTCAGGTTAGTTCCCTACCTGTAGGTGTCCATCCACACATGACATCTGACCACTCTTCCTCCTGTTTCTCCCATCTCTCTGTCTACTCTATCAAGAATGCTCTCGGGCACCAGCGCCATGGTTCACTTGGTTAATCCTCCGCCTTCAGTGCCAACATCCCATATGGGTGCTGGGTTCTAGTCCCGGTTGCTCCTCTTCCAGTCCAGCTCTCTGCTGTGGCCAGGGAGGGCAGTGGAAGATGGCCCAAGTGCTTGGGCCCCTGTACCCACTCGGGAGACCAGGAGGAAGCACCTGGCTCCTGGCTTCAGATCAGCGCAGCGCCAACCATAGCAGCCATTTGGGGAGTGAACCAATGGAAAGAAGACCTTTCTCTCTGTCTATCTATAACTCTGCCTGTCAAATAAATTTAAAAAAAAAAAAAAGGAATGCTCTCACATCCCTTTCTGAAGCACTTCTATCTACCCTTGTTTTAAAACCTGATAGGCCTGCTACTGCCTCCACTAAGAAATCAGCCCCCAGCAGACAATTATCAAAGTGTTTGTCCATACCTTTTAGTATCTTGTACAAAGCAAACATTCAGAAAATATTTGTTAGACAGAAGTAAGTATGTTTCAGAGAAACTGTTCTGCTGGCCTGACCTTGATTTGCTAGGGAGCCCAATATCATGCTTTCTCCCTCTTTACATTATCTTCCTTTGTTAGCTTGCTTTAAAATTAACTCTTAAAAAAAGATTTTACTATTTTACTTGCTATATATGCATTTTTAAATAAATACAATTCATGTATTATAAAACTTATCCTTTTAAAGTGTACAACTGTGTGGATTATAGTATACTCACAAGGTTGTACAATCATCACTATTTTTTAATTCTGGAATCTTTTCACCATCCCCAAAGGAACTCCACACTCATTAGCAGTCGACTCCCCACCCCAACTCTCAATCAACCACTAATCTACTTTTTGTCTCTGACAGACATGATTTTAACAAAGCTTACCATACTCTTAACTGTGCTTTTAGTGTACACCTTAAAGCCAAGCGTTTCCTTCTAAACAAATGGGGGGGTCTTAGATTACTATGACTTAATAGGAAAATGTAATTTATTTTTTTTTTTTTTTTTTGACAGGCAGAGTGGACAGTGAGAGAGAGAGACAGAGAGAAAGGTCTTCCTTTGCCGTTGGTTCTCCCTCCAATGGCCGCCGTGGCCAGCGCGCTGCTGCCGGCGCACTGCGCTGATCCAATGGCAGGAGCCAGGTACTTATCCTGGTCTCCCATGGGGTGCAGGGCCCTAGTACTTGGGCCATCTTCCACTGCACTCCCTGGCCACAGCAGAGAGCTGGCCTGGAAGAAGGGCAACCGGGACAGAATCCCAGCGCCCCGACCGGGACTAGAACCCCGTGTGCTGGCACCGCAAGGCGGAGGATTAGCCTAGTGAGCTGCGGCGCCGGCCTGGAAAATGTAATTTAACACAGCAACTTACTAAGTTGTTATTTCAAGCTATAATACAAAAACTCTTACCAGGAAAATCAGCTTACATATTTACTCACCTTAGTTCAGAGGCATCCTAAAATACAGAATACTTTGCTTGTTTTTGTTTTGTTAAACTTTTTATTGAAGTATAATACACATAAAGAAGTGTATGAAGAGGATATCTTGATGAATTTTCAAAAACTCAATAGACAAATACAACCAGCACCCAGATAAACAACAGGCACCCCTACTACTCCCAACCTCAATTACACTCAAATGAAAACTATCTTGGTTTCTAACAGCACATATTACTTTAGCCTGTTTTTGTAATTTCATAAATGGAAACAATATAGCATGCAGTGTAGAAAACTTTTACATTGGGGCCAGTGCTGTGGTGCAGCAGGTTAACACCCTGGCCTGAAGCACTGGCATCCCATACGGGTTCAAGTTCAAGACCCAGCTGCTCCACTTCTAATCCAGCTCTCTGCTATGGCCTGGGAAAGCAGTAGAAGATGGCCCAAGGCCTTGGGCCCCTGCATCCATGTAGGAGACTCCAAAGAAGCTCCTGACTCCTGGCTTAGGATCAGTGCAGCTCCAACCATTGCAGTAAATTGAGTGAACCAGAGGATGAAAGACCTCTCTCTCTCTCTGCCTCTCCTCTCTCTGTGTAACTCTGACTTTCAAATAAATAAATAAATCTTAAAAAAAAAAAATACCTTTTACATTGGAATTCTATGCCCTGCAATACTCACCATAATCTTCTTGTACAAAGCCATGACATTATCATCATCAAATGGTAAATATCCACACATAAGTACGTATAAGAGTATGCCCATGCTCCAAACATCTGCCTGAAAGGGGGAAAGAAAGTCATTAAAAAAAAAAAAACAGGTGCCAGTTCAAGTTCCAGCTGCCCCACTTCTGATCCAGCTCCCAGCTAATGCACCTGGGAAAGCAGCAGATGGGCCCCTGCACACACACACAGGAGACTGAACACAGTAGCAGGATCCTGGCTTCATTCTGGCTCAGCCCCAGCCATCTGGGGAGTGAACCAGCAAATGGAATCAATGTCTCTCTCTCTCTCTCTCTCTCTCTCTCTCTCTCTCTCTTTCAAATAACTAAATAAATATTTTTTAAAAATTTAGAACACATTTCAGATGTCAGGATGCTTAACAGAATCACAGAATCTCTATAAAGCTGGAAAAGGGCTCAGGGATCATCCACTTCAACCTGCCATTCTACAGACAGGGAACCTGCAGTCCAAAAAGGAAGGCTGTCCAAAGTCACCGCTCTGAGGCCTCTGGACTTCCAGTTCATGTACTCTCCTCCAGCTGGACTCCAACACTTAATAGAAAATAATTTCCAGCTGGCTGGGCTGGCTTAGACTCGATAAAGAAATGAAGCCAGGTTTCTGATTCTGAAAGATAATTCTACAATGCTCTTGAGGGTGTAGGTTATATGAGGATTATGTAAACAGGCATGAGGATGTCAAAACAAGTCTTAAAATTTCCTGATAATCTGCAAATGTGTATAAGCTGCACTGTAAAATCCTTTCTGTGTAGAGAAATCTGAATAAAGTTCAGTGATTAACTTTTCAAATAGAGAGGATACAAATTAGCCTGCCAGCACAAAGAGCCCTACAATCTCAAAATCCAAAAGCAGCTTAACCTTCATATGAGCTCTCCATGGGTGCCAAGAGGCCTAAGCAGTAACTATTTACTCAGGCAGTATTTGGCCTTCGTCAACAATGACAACACCATTAGCTGAGGAGAACTCATAGCTCCTTAGGAAAATTTTCAGAAACAAAGACAGCAGAGGGGCAGAGAAACAGGCAACAGAGTTAAGATAACTTGAGTACCATGAGAAATCTACGCAGCACCTATATGAGTACTAGGTAACCCAATTCTAATCTTATCTACTGAATCACATCAAGTTATTAGGATTCTACTGTGATACCTCAAGTGAACGATTTGCTCTAAAATCTGACATCTGAGAGATGTCAAATATTTAATCTATACACGGAGGCATGATGGCATGGCTATCATGATCAGGATCTTAAACTAAAAGCCAAGACACTTCACAAGAAAGAGTAAGCTAACATGGCCTTGTCAAGTACCATAAGAGGTCAACAGAATATGTATGGGATTAAACTAACAAACAAAATAACAGTAACATCCCCATAGAAATCTATCAAAGTCCACTAAAAAGAACAAACTGGAAAAGTGTTCTTCAGTTAACTCATCAAAGCACCTTCACTTCACTGTTTCAAATTAGGTACAAAATTAGTTAACGGAGCTGATGCTTTGGTGTTGTGGGCTAAGCCTCTGAGTGTGTTGGCAGTATCCCATATGGGCACCGGTTCATGTCCCGGCTCCTCCTCTTCTGATCCAGCTCTCTGCTATGGCCTGGGAAAGCAGTACAAGATGGCCCAAGTCCTTGGGTCCCTGTACCCACAAGACACCTGGAAGAAGCTCCTGGATCCTGGCTTCAGATCAGCTTGGCTCCAGCCGTTGCAGCCATTTGGGGAGTGAACCAGCAGATGGAAGACCTTTCTCTCTGTCTCCTCCTCTGTCTATAACTCTCTCTCTCTCTCAAATAAATAAAATCTTAAAAAAAATTATTTAACTAAAATCATAAGCCAAACCAAAATGTAATCCACAGGCTACCAATTGCCAAATAAGAAATAAAGAATCAGGAGGAAAAGAGTTTTAAGAAATTTCCTGTGAGAAATTATTGAAGGAATTTAAGTTATTTGTCATGGAACATGGTCTTAGAGCATGGGCATCAGAATCTCTGCTAATTTTATTTCCCTATTTATGTATCTGAGAGGCGGAGACAGTTCTCATCCACTGGTTCATGCCCTAAATGCTCACGACAACCAGAGCTGGGTCAGGGCCAAAGCTGGGAGCCAGGAACTCAAATCCAGGTCTCCCACATGGGTGGCAGGAACTCAATTACTTGAGCCATCACCACTGCCTGCCTGGGTCCACACTGGCAAGAAACTGGACTCAGAAGCCAGATTCAGGAATTAAACGTAGGTTCCCCAATGTAGGATGTATAGGATGGAGGTATCTTTTTTTTTTTTTTAAAGATGTATCTATTTGAAACGCAGAGCGACAGAGACAGAGAGATAGATAGAGCGAGATAGATCTTTTATCTTTTATCTACAAGTTCACTCACAAAATGCCTTTAACTGCTGGGGCCCAGCCAAGTTGAAGGTTGGAGATAGGAACTCCATCTGGGTCTCCCACATGGGCAGCAGAGACCAAGTAATTGAGCCATCATTTGCTGTATTCCCAAGAGCATTAGCAGAAAGCTAGATCCAAAGCAGAGTAGCATAGACTAGAACCAGCAACTCCAATATAGGATGGCATTTTGACATGGGACATGGCTATCCAAGTGGCAGCTTACACCATGGAGCCATAATGTCCACCCCAAGCACCCAAGCATCTTAACTGTTGGGCTAAATCCTCACTCTTTCTAGTGCTTATTTTAAAATTAAAATACTTAAAGCCTCACCTAAAAAAACAAAACCAAATTCTGAGGGAATAGTCCTCAGTGCTTTTAACGAGTGTCCCAGATGTTTCTTCAATACACTGTCCTCAAGACACTGTTCTTAGAAGGATGAAAAGTCCAACAACATGGACAAGTAAACAACACATGGGGACATGGCTCAATAGGCTAATCCTCCGCCTGCGCCTGGTTCGTTCGTTCGTTCCTCCGTTCCTCCCTCCCTCCCTCCCTTCCCTCCTTCCTTGACAGTTAAGACAGTGAGAGAGAGAGAGACAGAGAGAAAGGTCTTCCTTCCGTTGGTTCACCCCCAAAATGGCCACCACGGCCGGCACTACGCAGATCTGAAGCCAGGAGCCAGGTGTTTCCCCCTGGTCTCCCATGTGGGTGCAGGGCCCAAGCACCTGGGCCATCTTCCACTGCCTTCCCGGGCCACAGCAGAGAGCTGGCCTGGAAGAGGAAAAACCGGGACAGAATCCAGCGCCCCAACCGGGACTAGAACCCGGGGTGCCAGCGCCACAGGCGGAGGATTAGCCTAGTGAGCGGCAGCGCCAGCCTGCAACTGCCTTTCAAATACATAAATAAATCTGATTTAAAAAAAAAAAAAAAAAGCCAAAAAATAAAAACCATGGAAGTATTATCCAATGACAAAAGAATCAACAATATATGACATATACTAAAAAGGATGAGATAGGGCCGGCATTGTGGTGTAGTGGGTAAAGCCATCACCTTCAATGGCAGCATCCCATATGGGCAGCAGTTTGAGTCGATCCAACTCCCAGCTAGTGGGTCTGGGAAGGGAGTGGATGGTCCAGTGCCTGAGCCCCTGAAGCCCACGTGGGAAATCCAAATGAAGCTCCTGGACCCCAGCTTCAGCCTGGCCCAACCCTAGCTGTTGTTGTGACCATCTGGAAGTGAACAGTAGATGGAAGATCGATCTCTCTGTGTCTCTCTCTCTCTCTCCCTGTAGCTCTGACTTTCAAATAAATAAGTCTTTAAAAAAAATTAAAACAAGTCGTACAAAACAATCTTCTCACGTTACGTCTTAAGTAACCTAATACCTCCCAAAGATTCTCCCACCTAACACACGACTGGTTCCAAATGTTCCACATGAAAAGTAGATTCTGTAAGGATCACACTGTACAAAAGCATGTTAAAGAATAAGAACCTGGGGCCAGCGCTGTGGCGTAGTGAGTAAAGCCACTGCCTGCAGTGCCGGCATCCCTTGTGTATGCCAGTTCCAGTCCTGGCTGCTCTACTTCCGATTCAGCTCTCTGCTATGGCCTGGGAAAACAGTACAAGAGGGCCCAAGTCCTTTGGCCCTTGCACCCACATGGAAGACCCAGAAGAAGCTTCTGGCTCCTGCCTTCGGATCAGCGCAGCTCCAGCCATTGGGGACAACTGGAGAGTGAATCAGTGGATGGAAGATCTCTCTCTCTCTCTGCCTCTGCCTCTGCCACTCTGCTTTCAAATAAATACATAAATCTTTTTGTTGTTGTTGGTTTTTGTTTTTTTTTTTGTTTTTTTTTGACAGGCAGAGTGGACGGTGAGAGATAGAGAGACAGAGAGAAAGGTCTTCCTTTGCCGTTGGTTCACCCTCCAATGGCCGCCGCAGCCGGCCACCGCGCTGATCCGATGGCAGGAGCCAGGTACTTATCCTGGTCTCCCATAGGGTGCAGGGTCCAAGTACTTGGGCCATCCTCCACTGCACTCCCTGGCCACAGCAGAGAGCTGGCCTGGAAGAGGGGCAACCGGGACAGAATCCGGCACCCCGACCGGGACTAGAACCCGGTGTGCCGGCGCCGCAAGGTGGAGGATTAGCCTAGTGAGCCGCGGCGCTGGCCAATACATAAATCTTAAAAAGAATAAGAAACTTATTCAACCCGGCATTTCCTGAGATTTTTTTTTTTTTTTTAATGATGATAAGTAATTTCAGGAAAACTAGTACTCCAGAGAACGGGAGGAGCTGACTGACTTGAAGTAGCAAGTATAAAGCAAGGCAGAATCCTGGGCTTCTGAACCTAGACTCCTACTCAGGACTGCTGGCCTCGATCAAGAGTAGACTTTGAACAAAGTACAGGCTTTCTCTGTGCTAACCAGCACCTCGGAAAACTGAACCTGCAATCCAGCCCTGTGTCCAGCCCAGCTGGACTAACAAGTCCAGGCTGCCACGGTCCAATACAAAAGCAACCACAACAAGGACACCAGAATTATATCCCTGCTTTATAAGTGCATTATGTGTTAGGATACTTACCGCAAGTTATTAATTCTTTTTATTAGTTTACACATCTCATTCTCCAAACAGACTGAACTCTTTAACAAGATTATTTACTGCTTCACTGTTATATCCTGAGTGCACAGTCCTTGACTCACTATAGGTCACCAAAAAATGTATAACCATTATATACTGAATTCATCAATGAATAATTACCTCCGATCCAAGATATGATTTGCCTTGTATTAATTCAGGTGCTGCATAAGCAAGACTTCCACAGCATGTCTGTAGATGGTAATCCTTATTACCCTGCCAGTAAGATAAAAATAAAACACTTAGTAACTCAAATCCTTAAGAGAATTAAATCTTGACAAAGCAAAGCAGAGAAGCTAGATGAACTAACCCCAAATAATAAAAGACTCCTGCAGCAACCCAATGTTCTCTGCATACATGAGTGCCTGCACCTGTGGTCTCAGAGTTTCTGGGTTTCCAATACCACTATAACCTGGCCCAAACTCACTCATTTTCTCCTTAGCTGAGTCAAGTCAGGTTCACACTTCCCTAGACAGATATCTATTCACATTATATCAGTGTAGCGTACATCCAAGCACCCACATCTTCCTACCTCCAGGTACTCAGGCAAAAAGGACTATTTCTTTACTGCACCCTATCTCCAATATCAAATCCTTGCACATGCAAAAGAGCTCCTTTCTCAGAGGGAAGAAAGCAATACGAACATAGATGAGCGCCTTGTGAGTCTGTTTCCTGGACTCAGCTCTAAGACAAATGACCACCTTCGCTTCGAGGATCTGTTCAAAACCAGAAATCTGCTCACCTTCCCCCACAGAAACAGAGACATGCTGACGAGGAGGCAGCTGTGAAACACTTGTGCAGAGCTCTGCAGCTGGCAGGGAACTTCCCAGACTGGGAGACTTCATTCACAGCTGGACAACATGGTTAAGAAGTGAGCTCCTCACAGAAGGCTGAGGCAACCCTACTTTGTTAGATGGCGTTTGTGTGGGATGAAATCTGTGGCAGGCACAAACAAAGGCTAATGGAGTTTGTCACAAACATTCTCCACTGCCTCCTGTGGAGAAGAAGACATGAACCAGTCTCTCTGTTCAGTCTGTTATCTTTATAGGTCTGTCAATGCAAAAAAAAAAAAAAAAAAAAAAAAAAAATCACCTTCCAGCATTTGGTTCCCAGACCAAGGGCTCCACAGACAATCTCTGAAAAGCCAAGGCAGGAGAGAGAATCAGAAACAATCAGCCACTCAGCCAAAGGGGCAAAAATTGGATTCCCTTTGCACCTTTCTAATTCTGACTGGGGCAGAAAATAATCATGGGAGCACAAAGGGCTGAGACAAGTCTGCAAGCCCAACATCCTTAATGAGTGTAGACAGCTCATTTTAGAGACTGTGAGTACCATCATTAGAGAACTCAGGAGGAAGCCTCCAACAGGCAGCCACACAGGAGAGCCGCTGCAGAGCGCAGCTGCAAAGTTCAAAGTCACCTCAAAGAGAAGTTGCACTGAGGCACACCAGCACCTAACTGTGGAGTGCAAACTAAGGAAACGTCACAAAAATACAAACGGGAGTCCAGGAGGAAAGCCGACACTGCCAAGGCTCTCTTTTTTTCAGGCAGACACTCAGACCAAGCCTTTCTACCAAAAGCAGCCACACATCTCTCAAAACAAGAGTTGTTTTCAGCCTACAGGGTGAAACTTGTAAGGAGAAACTCCTGTGCAACCATGAGAACACTGGTCTGGGCCACAAGACACCCAAAGAAGCTACGAGGGCACCTACACTGACAAGAAATGCCACTTCACAGGAAGCATCACCATCCCAGGGTGGATCCTGTCTGGTGATGAAGACACAGAGGACCAAGACACAGGATGAAGATACAGAGGACCACCTGCCATCTGCCGGAACTATCGCCTCCACTACATTGGCAAGCACAACCACTTGAGAAATGCCACAAGAACACATCTATGCACCTGTCCTCCTGCTTCAGGGACATCCAGATCAGCAACATTGTCACCGTGGGCACATGCAGCCCCAGAGCAAGGCAGTGTACTTCAATGTGCTCAAGGTCACCAAGGCCACCAGCACCAAGAAGCAGTTCTGAGACTGCATAGTCACCCACTTCCCCCACATGAAAGTTATTTTCCTATTCAAAAGTAAATAAATGAATAAATAAAAGTACACATGGACTTTTTCCTTTTTCTAAGAAAGGGGCTTGTCTCTGAAAATGCAACTAATTGTTAGTTAAACAACCACATGGATAACAAAGAATAGATTTGCAGTAAATTTCCAACTTATGTCTGAATGAACAAAGGCATCATCTAGTGGCAACATACTCAAACTGCACGGACATGATCAATCAGCATCTGAGCTGTGACTGTCTCATGTCACCCTGGCACCATGAATTTTCTCACAGCATATCCATGGGGTCTGCAGCAGGACCAACCCTGGGCCTAGAGCTGCAGCCCTCAGTCTAACTTACATACTGGAACAATCTAAAGAACTTGCAAAAACTATTGATGCCAGGGATGAATTTAACATCTGTCTCAAAGGATACAAGTCTTAAGGCAGTACAAGATAATATACTAAGAAGTGCATTTACAAAGGAAACAAATGCCATTTTTAGATCTACACTTACCTTAGGTTTTGCACAGAGACCAAAGTCAATCAGCTTTAATTTATGATATTCATCAAATAACAAATTTTCCTAGAAGACAAAGAAATTTTTTAACTATATATTGACTTCCTTACAGCACATCCCACTCTCGCCGTTTCTCACATTGATTTAAGGTTTATATTAAAAAACTTGGGTGGATTTTTCCTCTCTTGGAAGCCCCCCTCCATGGCGCTTTAGCTGGAAGCCTTTGATGCTAATAAGTCTTTTTAAATCTAAAAAAAAAAAAAAATACCACCTTGGGTATTATAAAGCAGAAATCAACTATGAAATGATAAGAAATATACAAGGGGAAAGAAAAGGAATGTTGATAACTACAGCACTTCCCTCAAAACACACTATTATAATCCATTTTCTCTTTGGTGCCCTAAAGATTAACAAAACACAGTTTGAGCCAAAGGCAAGTTTAAACCACAAGAGTGAGCTCAAAGAGTTGGGTTATAAAGACAACACAGAACAGTAATACTGCCATAACTTCTCAGACCAATTCTAAGTTCCTGACGCTGGTACCAAGCAACATACAAATCAATATTCACCATCCCCCACATTAATCACAGCCTGCAGATTTAGTGAATATTCACATTTTTATTCTGTGCTTTAAAAGTAGAGTCTGTAGGGGTAGGAGGGGCGGCGCTGTGACATAAGAGGCTAAGGATCTACCTGCAGCACCAGCATCCCACATGGGCACCAATTCAAGTCCCCACTGCTCCACTTCCAATCCAGCTCCCTGCTAATGCTCCTGGGAAATCAGTGGAAGATGACCCAAATCCTTGGGCCCCTGCACCCACATGGGAGACCTCTTGGCTAACTTCAGCCTGGCCCAGCCCTGGCCATTGCATCCATCTGGGGAGTGAACCAGTAGATGGAAGATTCTCTCTCTCTCTCTCTTTCAAATGAATAAATGAATCTTAAAAAAAAAGAAACAGAAAAGGAGAGTCTGTCAATTCACTGAACTGCTCCCTTCTGAGGAATAATGGAATTAAAATGAAAAGAACAGGCCGGCGCCACAGCTCAATAGGCTAATCCTCCGCCTTGCGGCGCCGGCACACTGGGTTCTAGATCCGGTCAGGGCGCCGGATTCTGTCCTGGTTGCCCCTCTTCCAGGCCAGCTCTCCATGGGAGACCAGGAGAAGCACCTGGTTCCTGCCTTTGGATCAGCGGGTGCGCCGGCCGCAGTGCTCCGGCCGCTGCGGCCATTGGAGGGTGAACCAACGGCAAAGGAAGACCTTTCTCTCTGTCTCTCTCTCTCACTGTCCACTCTGTCTGTCCAAAAAAAAAAAAGAAAAAAAAAAAAAGAAAAAGAAAAAGAAAAGAACAGGGGATTAGAACAGAGAACAGGACACTAAAACGAAAATACTCAATGACATAACATTCTCAAAGAAAACGCTCAATACTCTCCTTTCAAAGATAAAATCCTGATTATAAAGACATTTATAATGTCACACACAATGGACAGATAAATAAAATGAAAATCTGCCCAAACAGCCTACCAAAAGTCAAAAAGCAAACAAGGAAAAAAAGAAATGTGAGAGCTGCTGACTAAAACAAAAAAGGAGCAGCAAAGCTAAGACAGATGCCCTAACAGAACTTGCAGAAACCCAGACAGTGGTAGGTGGATGCTGCCGACCTCTTGGGTGAGCACGGAGCCCTGCTGCAGCCACTCACCGGTTTGAGGTCCCTGTGAGCGTAGCCCTGGCTGTGCACGTAAGCGACCGCGGACAGTATCTGGCGGAAGACAACTCGGGCCTCCTCTTCCGACAGGCGATCCTGGGAAATGATGTAGTCGAACAGCTCTCCTCCAGGGCAGTACTTCAACAGCAACAGTCACAGAGACATCGTTATCACTTGAAAAATCACTTCCGAGAGATTTCAGAAAGTCATACATCGCTCAGAAAAATTAATTCAACTTTAAAGGCAAAGGAAGTGAGCGAGGCACATTCAGAGCTATACTCTCAGGATCAAACAAGCCAGTAATTAGTCCAGGAATGAGAACAATAACTCTTCCCCTGAACATTTTTATTACCAATAAATAGAAGTAGAAGCAACTACTACTATGATTCTAAAAAGCTCATTCGGGGATTTATATATTTATGGCAAAGTAGTAAAACCAATTCTCCTCTTAATTCAACTCACATTCAGTATAGTTACCTGAAATTAAAAAAAAATAGCAGTAATTATTGTTCCTCTAGTAATTATTACTGGTCACTGCCCCAAGACCAGTGATTACCAGTCTGTATCAGAAGCAGCCCAGTTCCCCAGAGGGCCTCAGAGGCTGCGAGGAGGCGGCTTTGAGCCAGAGCACGAAGCTCCAGGATCTCCATCACTCTCCAGAGTACTCACTCTTCTGTAACCTGGGTTTCCATTTAGGACTTCATCTCATTTTAATTTTACCAGTTAAAATTAAAAATGCATATAGCCTTTGGCCTCATGGTTCCATATTTAAGAAGTGTTCTTATAGATGCACTCACTCACATGAAAAATGGTGCACATTAAAGACCATTCATGGGCAGGTGTTTGGTGCAGCAGTTAAAACGCCCATGAGAATGCCTGCATCCAACACTGGAGTATCCGGATTCGAGTCTTCGCTCTGGCTCCTGATTTCAGCTAATTCTAATTTCAGTTTTCTGTGGACCCTGGGAGGCAGCAATAATGGCTCCAGTAGCTGGGTTCCTGCCAACTCAGTAACTGGGCCACTGCCACCCACATGGAAGACTTGGATTGAGTTCCCAGCTCCCATGTTCAAGCCCAGCCCAGCCCCCACTGCTGCAGGCATTTCGAGTACAAACCAGTGATGGGGAGCTCTTCCCCCGCCTTTTCCCCCATCCTCCCCACCTCTCATCTCAAAGTTTTAAAGGAAAAGGGGCAAATGTATACAGAAACACAGACATACAGAGAGGAAAACATCATTTGAAGGTGGAGGCAGTGGAGGAGGATCTCTAAAGCCAAGCAATGGCAGGCACCAGTGACCCAGACACCAGGAGGGGGCATGGAACAGATTCTCCTTCAGAACCTGCGGAAGGGACCGACCTTTCCCACACCTTGACTTCAGACTTCTAGCCTCTAGCACTGTGAGGTAATATTTCTGTTGTTTCAAACCACCAAGTTTGTAGCACCTGTCATAACATTCCAAGGAAATTAATACTTATACACCATATGAAACTGCAATGGGAGCCAGCACTATGGTGTAGCAGGTAAAGTCACTGCCTGCAGTGGGAGCACTGAGTCCGGGCTTCTCCACTTCTGATCCAGCTCCCTGCTAATGTGCCTGAGAAAGCAGCAGAAAATGGCTCAAGTGCTTAGGCCCCTGCACCAACATGGGAGACCCAGAAGAAGCTCCTGGCCCCTGGCTTCAGATTGGCCCAGCCCCGACAGACAGATGAGGCCATTTGAGAGTGAATCAGCGCATGGCAGAACTTTCTCTCTCTGTCTCGCTCTCACACACTCTCTCTGTAACTCTACCTTCCAAAATAAATAAATCTTTAAAAAAAATTCTTTAAAAAAAAAAACTGCAATGAATCCTTCCCTCTAAGAACTCTATAAACTATTACAGTCCATTCACTGAACCACACCACTCCATCAAGCGGTATGTTAGAAACAGTACATTGGGGCCAGCGCTGTGCCGCAGTGGGTTAACACCCTGGCCTAAAGCGCCGGCATCCCATATGGGCGCCGGTTCTATTCCCGGCTGTTCCTCTTCCAATCCAGCTCTTTGCTGTGGCCTGGGAAAGCAGTAGAAGATGGCCCAAGTCCTCGGGCCCCTGCACCCACATGGGAGACCTGGAGGAAGCTCCTGGCTCCTGGCTCCTGGCTTCGGATCGGTGCAGCTCCGGCCGTTGCGCCCATCTGGGGAGTGAACCAGAGGATGGAAGACCTCTCTCTCTCTCTGTCTCTACCTCTCTCTGTAACTCTTTCAAATAAATAAAATAAATCTTAAAAAAAAAAAAAAGTACATTTATCATGAATCCCTTATTTATTATATACATCCACTTGATCTAAAACTGTTATGATTTCAGGACTGTGGAACATACCTCAAGAACCATGAATATTTTGTTGGCTGTCTCTAGCACATGGTAGAGTTGACATATATGCTGATGTCTCAGATTCTTCAAAGCATCAATCTCTGTTTTAACCCGGGGCAAATCACTCTGTGCCAAAATATATTGAATGGGCAATCAATTTATCTGGGTTTAGTTTTCCAGACATCAATATAAGTAGCTTTAATACTAAGTAGCAAAAGCCATCAAGAGTCCCAAATTGTTCAACTCAGAAAAATATAACAAAACTTATTTGTATGTATATAAAGGCCTTAAGAATTTGATAAAGGCGGGTAAAGCCAGCATGGCATAGGGGGTAAAGCCACCACCTGCAGTGCCAACATCCCATATGGGTACCAGTTTGAGTCCTAGCTGTTCCACTTCTGATCCAGCTCTCTGCTATGGCCTGGGAAAGCAGAAGATTAACAAAGTCCTTGGGACCCTGCTGCACTCGCATGGGAGACCCAGAAGAAGCTCCAGCCTCCTGGTTTCAGATCATCCAACTCTGTCCATTGTGGCCATTTGGGGAGTGAACCAGTAGATAGAAGACCTCTCTCTCTGCCTCTGTCTCTGTAACTCTGCCTTTCAAATAAATAAATGTCATTTAAAAAATCTTTATTAAAAAAATTTGATAAAGGCAATTTCTATGACAGTCAATAGCATTATGACCAGAAAAATTCAGAGATCTCTGACTCCTTTAGAAGGAGAGCATTCCAAACAAGAAAAATGACAAACACTCTACTTAGTTACTTACCATGCCTAGACTACCACTTTTTTTATTTTATTTTATTTATTTGAGAGGTCTAGTTCTAGACAGAGGGACATAGAGAGAAAGGTCTTCCGTCTGCTGGTTCACTCCCTCAATGGCTGCAACCCCTGGAGCTGGGCTGATTCAATGCCAGGAGCCAGGAGCTTCTTCCTAGTCTCCCATGCAGGTAGCAGGGGCCTAAGCATTTGGGCCATCTTCCACTGCTTTCCCAGCAGAGAGCTTAATCACAACTAGAGCAGCCAGGACATGAACCAGTGCCTGTATGGGATGCTGGTGCCACTGGTGGAGGCTTAGCCTACCACACCACAGTGCCAGCCCCCTGGACTACCACTTTCAAGCTTGGCAATGCCCCTTAAGAAATATGCTGAGCTGGGGCCAGCGCTTTGGCACAGCGGGTTAAAGCCTTGGCCTGAAGCACCGGCATCCCACATGGGTGCCGGTTCTAGTCCCAGCTGCTCCTCTTCCTATCCAGCTCTCTGCTATGGCCTGGGAAAGCAGTAGAAGATAACCCAAGTCCTTGGGCCCCTGCACCCATGTGGGAAAACCAGAGGAAGCTCCTGGTTCCTGACTCCGGATCGGCATATAGAGGGGCCAGTACTGTGATGTAGTAGGCTAAGCCTCCACCTGCGACACCATTATCCCATATGGGCTCTGGTTTGTGTCCTGGCTGCCCCTCTTCTGATCCAGCTCTCTGTTATGGCCTGGGAAAGCAGTAGAAGATGGCCCAAGTCCCTGGGCCCCTGCCACCCACATGGAAGACTCAGAAGCTCCTGGCTCCTGGCTTCAGATCAGCACAGCTCTGGTGGTTCCAGCCATTTGCGGAGTGAACCAGCGGATGGAGGACCTTTCTGTCTCTTCCTTTCCCTCTAACTCTGTCCTACAAATAAATAAAACAAATCTTAAAAAAAAAAAAAAAAAGAAAGAAAGAAACAAAACATGCTGAGCTGAAAAACCAGTGAATTTAGGTGAAAACTATGTGGGTATTTGCAGTCCCCATCTTCTGACTTTACTAGGAGCTTGAAGTTTGGGGGACCAGCACTGTGGCACAGTGGGTTAAGCCACTGTCTGCAATGCCAGCATCCCATATGGGAACTGGTTTGAGTCCCAGCTGCTCTACTTTCAATCCAGCTCCCTATTAACATGCCTTAGAGAGCAGTGAGGCCGGAGCCGCAGCTCACTAGGCTAATCCTCTGCCTTGCGGCACCTGCACACCGGGTTCTAGTCCTGGTCGGGGCGCCGGATTCTGTCCCGGTTGCCCTTCTTCCAGGCCAGCTCTCTGCTGTGGCCAGGGAATGCAGTGGAGGATGGCCCAAGTACTTGGGCCCTGCACCCGCATGGGAGACCAGAAGAAGTACCTGGCTCCTGCCTTTGGATCAGCACGGTGCGCTGGCTGCGGCGGCCATTGGAGGGTGAACCAACGGCAAAAGGAAGACCTTTCTCTCTGTCTCTCTCTCACTGTCCACTCTGCCTGGCAAAAAAAAAAAAAGAAAGAAAAGAAAGCAGTGGAAGATGGCTAAGTGCCTGGAACTTTATACCCACATGGGAGACCCTGAAGAAGCTCCTGGCTTCCGCCTAGCCCAGCCCCAGTGGTTGTAGCCATTTGGGGTGTGAACCAGCAGATGGAAGATTTCTCTCTGTGTGTCTCTCCCTCTCTCTCTGTAACTCTGCCTTTCAAATAAATAAACCTTAAAAAAATTTTTTTTCAAAATAAAAATATGGTTGGGAAGGAAGATAAGCCAAGCTGGAGATTTAAAATACAGGAACCTAGAAATACTATGAAAGAAAAAATTAAGGCTGGTGCCGCAGCTCAACAGGCTAATCCTCCGCCTAGCGGCGCCGGCACACCAGGTTCTAGTCCCGGTCGGGGCACCGGATTCTGTCCCGGTTGCCCCTCTTCCAGTCCAGCTCTCTGCTATGGCCCGGGAGTACAGTGGAGGATGGCCCAAGTGCTTGGGCCCTGCACCCCATGGGAGACCAGGAGAAGCACCTGGCTCTTGCCTTCAGATCAGCGTGGTACACTGGCTGCAGCGCATTGGCCGCGGCGGCCATTGGAGGGTGATCCAACGGCAAAAAGAAGACCTTTCTCTCTCACTGTCCACTCTGCCTGTCAAAAAAAAAAAAATCTGGAAATACTATGAAAGAAAAAATTAAAACTTTATTATAAAAAAGACTCAGTCTGGGGCCTACATTGTGGCTGTGATGCCAGTGTCTCATATGATCAGCATCTCATATGGGCACAGGTTCAAGTCCCAGCTGTTCCACTTCTGATCCAGCTCCCTGCTAATGTACCTGGGAAAGCAGCAGAGGACGGCCCAAGTACTTGGGCCCCTACCATCCTCGTAGGAGACCTGGATGAAGCTCCTGGCTCCTGGCTTCAGCATAGCCCAGCCCTAGCCATTGTGGCCATTTGGGTAGCTCCTGGCTCCTGGTTTCAGACAGGCTCGGCTCTGGTCCCAGCCGTTGTGGCCATTTGGGGAATGAACCAGCAGATGGAAGAATTTCTCCCTGCCTCTACTTCTCTGTAACTCTGCCTTTCAAATAAATAAATAAATCTTTTAAGAAAAGAAAAGAAAAGAAAAGAAAAGAAAAGAAGAAGAGAAAAGAAAAGAAAAGAAAAGAAAAATGCTAACAGCCTGGAAAAAACAGTGGAAGATGGCCCAAATGCTTGAGCCTCTGCCACCTTCATGGGAGGTTTGGACGAAGTTCCTGGCTCTTGGCTTTGGCCTGGTCCAGCACTAGCTGTTGCAGCCATCTGGTAAGAAAATAAGTAAATGAAAGACCTATCTCTGTGTGTCCCTCCTTCTCTGTAACTCTGCCTTTCAAATAAATAAATTTTTTAAATTTAAAAAATTAAAACTAATCATAAAATTTTAAAAGCTATAAAAATATTCTAAAAAAGAGCAAAAACTGGAACATTAGAGCGAACTCACATCTTAACCACAAAATTGATCTATAGGATAAAGTATTTTTAAAATATTTTAAACTTACCCCTAGTGCATTTTTATCCATGATTTTTATAGCTACCATTTCTCCAGTGAGGATGTGGCAGGCAAGTTTGACCTTTGCAAAGCCACCTACGTACATAAAAATGTAGTATGAAGAAGCAAGCAAGAACTAGGCACAAACATCTATACTTTTCAAAGGCTTTACTGGGCCATATATTCCTAGAAATCTGTGAACCCTTTCTTCCTGTTGCTTTCAAAGTGTAAAAGCCATGAATCTAGCCTCCTCTCATCCAATGTCTAGCTAAAGAGCCTTTTTTTTTTAATCATAGCAGTACAGGTGAGTCTTCAAAAAGTTCATTGGCAATGGAAAATCTATTTTTCCATTTTTATTATGGAAATTCTATGCATGGATTTCAAAAGGTTTTGTACCAAAATAAACTTACCTTTAATTCCAGTTTCCACAAACTTTTTGAAGTATTCACATGAGAACAGAATTCACTCTTGTGGATTTTGTTTTACAATTAACATTGCAATTAAATTTGCTTTATTAACATTGTTAGAATATAAGACAGCTGAGACAGAAGACAAATTATATAAAACTTCCATTCACTTTAAAAACTATGAGGATACGTAATTATGTTCTAAAACTGGATAAAAGGTTCCACATAGGGACCTAAATCTCCAAATTAACATTTCCAAGAAGTTCCAGCTAGCTTATGTCTCTCTCTGCCTCCCCCCATCCTGGGCTTCTCTTATTTAAGTAAAAAGCAATCCAGATGCTTGAATCCAAAAATCCTGGAAGCATCCTTACCTCTTTCTTAGCACTCCAGAACCAACCTACCAACAAATCCTGTTGGTTATGTCTTCAAACATATCAATGGTTAGCTTGGGGGAAAGGAGGAGGTACTAATTGGAAATGGCATAGTCTTAACCTGAGCAGGGACTGTTTGGGCGTATGTATATGTAAAAATCCATCAAGAATAGTGCACTTTGCATATTTTACTGAGTGCTACAACCTAATAAATAAAACATACTCCTGTGTGTGTGTGTATTTGTGTGTATGTAAAACCCCATCCCTGGGACTGGCTCTGTGGTGTAGAAGGTTAAGCCTTAGCCTGTGGTGCCGGCTCCCTGCTAATGCGCCTGGGGAAGCAGCAAAAGATGGCCCAAGTGTTTGGGTCCCTGCATCTGCATGGGAAACCTGGAAGAAGCTCCTGGCTTCGGACAGGCCCAATTCCAACCATTGTGGCCATTTTGGGAGTGAACCAGCAGACTGCAGCCTTCTCTCTGTCTCACCCTTTCTCTCTCTCTCTAACTCTGCTTCTCAAATAAATAAATAAATCTAAAAAAAAAAAAAAAAAAAAAAAAAAAACACCCCTTTCACTACTTCACTACCATACCCAAGCCACCATCATCTCCAACATCACTCACCTGAAATACTGCAATTGCCTCCTAACATCTCTTTGCTTCTGCTCTTGCCCTCCCCTACCCAATCTTTTCATCACCAAGCAGCCAGAGGGACCCTGTAAAAACACCCCCAGTGATGCCTTGGCTCAAAATTCTCCAATGACTTTTATATAGAATGAAGTCAAAGTCCTAGCAAAGATCTACAAGGCTTCCCCTTCTATTCTCTTCTCTCCTTGGCCCATGTTCTCTTACCAAAGTAGATAAAAGAATTTTTAAATGACATAGGTTAGACTAAAAAGTTCATGACTATTCCTCTAAACAAACTACAATCTAAACAGTTGATCTATCCTCTGTCCCCCCCAAAATAACAATAATAATTACCTGTTCCAATAGTTTCATATAATTCATAATATTTAAGAAGTTCATCATAATCTTTCATAGTCTACCTGGAAGTGATTCAAAATTACAAAAGAACCTGTAACACAGAAATAGTATATGATCAATTAAGGAAATATGACCAAATTATCTTTACTACCTTGAAATCACAAACATTAATAAACCTTAGGCACATAACTGATACTAGACAAACTGATTAGCCATATTTAAAAAAAAAAAAAAACAACAATCTAGATTCCTAATCACCCACCCATCTCATATGGGCACTGGTTCACGTGCCCACTGCTCCATTTTTGGTCCAGCTCCCTGCTCACAGCCTGGAAAAAGTAGCTTCACCTGCTATTCCACGGCGCTGGCCTCCCATGCGGGTGCCAGTTCAAGTCCTGACTGCCCCATTTATGATCCAGCTCCCTGCCAATGGCCTGGGAAAGCAGAAGATGGCCCAAGAACTTGGGCAACTCCACTCATGTAGGAGACCTGAATGGAGCTTCTGGTTCCTGGCTTCCACCTGGCCTAGACCTGTCTGTTACAGCCATTTGGGCATTGAACCAGCAGATGCTTCTCTCTCTCTCTCTCTCTCTCTCTCTCTCTATATATATATATATACAAACTCTGCTTTTCAAATAAATAATATAAATCTTAAAAAAGAAAAGAAAAATCTTTTCCAAGAACTTTTTTTAAAAGATATTTTTATTTAAAAGGCAGAGGGGCCGGTGCCGCAGCTCACTAGGCTAATCCTCCGCCTGCAGCGCTGGCACACCAGGTTCTAGTCCTGGTCGGGGCACCGGATTCTGTCCTGATTGCTCCTCTTCCAGTCCAGCTCTCTGCTGTGGCCAGGGAAGGCAGTGGAGGATGGCTCAAGTGCTTGGGCTCTGCACCCGCATGGGAGACCAGGAGGAAGCACCTGGCTCCTGGCTTCAGATCGGCGCAGCACGCTGGCCATGGCAGCCATTTGGGGGGTGAACCAATGGAAAAAGGAAGACCTCTCTCTCTCTAACTCTGTCAAAAATAAAAAATAAAAAATAAATAAATAATAAAAGGCACAGAGGGAGCCGGCCAGTGCTGTGGTATAGCAGGCAAAGCCACTGGCTCCTGGCTTTGGATCGGCCCAGCTCTGGCCATTGCAGCCATTTGGGAAGTGAACCAACAGATGGAAAATCTCTGTCTCCTCTTCATTCTCTGTAACTCTGCTTTCAAACAAAATAAATCTTTTAAGAAAGGCAGGCAGGCAGGCAGGCGCAGCAAGAAAGAGCAGCCTTCCTCTAGTTCCCTCCCCAAATTTCTATAAAGCCAGAGCCAACAACTCAATCCAAATGTCCCATAAAGGTGGCAAGAACCCAATTACTTGAGCCATCACCACTGCCTCCCAGGGGTCACACTGGCAGGAAGGCAGAGTCAGAAGTTAGTCTGAACTCAGATGCTCTCATGTGGGATGGGGCATCTTAACCAGTAGACCAACGCCCTTGGAGCTTTTTGAAGCTCCTTCATACTCACTGAGCAACTGAGGACGTAATTAGAAATACTCTTATTTATTTACTCAGATTTTTTAAAAATGTATTTGAGACAAAGAGAGCAAGAGATCAATCTCGTATCTAGTTCACTCCCCAGATGCCTACAAAAAGGCAGGGCTGGGCCAGGCTGAAGCCAGGAGCCTGGAATTCAACGCAGGTCTCCCATATGGGTGGCAGGAACCCAACCATTTGACTTCCTGGTCAACTAGCAGAGACTTGCACCAAGGTAACCCTGAAACAATGTACTGGGGCCAGCACTGTGGAGCAGTGGGTTAAAGCCTCGGCCTACAGTACCAGCATCCCATATGGGAGCCACTTCAAGTCCCAGCTGCTCCACTTTCAATCCAGCTCTCTGCTATAGCTTGGGAAAGAAGTGGAAGATGGCCCAAGTCCTTGGGCCCGTATACCCGTGTGATCCAGAAGAAGCTCCTGGCTCCTGGCTTCAGATCGGCTCAGCTCTGGTCATTGCAGTCATTTAGGGACTGAACCAGCAGATGGAAAACTCTCTCTCTGGATCAACCTCTCTCGGTAACTCTTTCAAATAAATAAAAATGAAATGTACTTTTTTTTCCCCTTTCTTCCATTTTCTCTACCTAGCCCTTTCTCTCAAATTACACCATGTCTTTAGTGAGCAATACCAATGTGGACCCAGTTTATTTGTTAAATCTAGGGAATATCATTTGGGCTATATAAGAAAATTGGTGGGGGCCAGCAGTGACACAGGTTAAGCCTCCACGTACAGCACCCGCAACTCATATGGGCGCCAGTTCAAGTCCTGGCCGCTTTACTTCCAATCCAGCTCTCTGCTAATATGCCTGGAAAAGCAGTGGAACACGGCCCAAGTTCTTGGGCACCTGCACCCATGTGGGAAACACAGAAGCTCCTGACCCCTGGCTTCAGCACGGCCAAGCCCCAGCCATTGCAGCCATTTGGGGAGTGAACCAGCATATGGAAGATCTGTCTGTCTCTGTCTCTCCTTCTCTCTGTATCTCTGCCTTTCGAATAAATAATTAAATCTTAAAAAAAAAAAAAAAAAAGAAGAAGAAGAAGAAAAAGAAGGGAAGGGGAGGGAAAGGGAAGGGAGGGAAGGGGAGAGGAGAGGCGAGGAGGGAAAGGAACGATATTGGTGCTTACATTATATACTACCATACTAATAGCAGATTATACTTGAGTTTTCAAGTTTGAGGGTATAGTGCTGGTTCGAAACATTTTTAAGTGCTTTGTTTATGCTCTAGTTTGGAATACAGAACACAGGACCTAGGATTGTTATAAGTCAACTTTGTAACGGCCAAAGGAGGCACAGGTGTTATTGGTCATGTGGCAGATGGTCTCTCAGCTGTGGACAGTGAAGAAGACCCACCCAAATCAGATCCCCGAGTGTCCTTCTGGGTAGGATGAAATAGAAGTATCGGAGCCATACATGACTGAGGAAACAAGGAACCGGCTATGTAGTGGGAGGAGGCTTACGGTTCAGTCTTACTGATTTCAGACCCAAAGCAGAATACAGAGCGGCTTATAATGTGCGCCGTCATACGTTTAGTTAGCACCCTGCCCTGCTCCCTTACAGAGGCTTGGGGGGAGGGGTAACCAACAGAGTTATGCAGGAGGGAAGATCCACTGGTAAACAAGCCCCTGAGGGTGCAGTAAGCGCTGTCCTGACTCCTCCCACGGGAAACAAAATCCAAATATGAGCCAAGAGGTTAGGAATATTGGCCTCTAAGCAAAAAAGCACTTCTGCTCCTGCGCCACCACATACGCGCCGTCCCGAGAAATGCCGGCGTGAAGCCCCTGGACAATCACTCCTCCTAAGTGCTGGGGGCCGGCGTGAAGCCCCCGGACAATCACTCCTCCTAAAGTGCCGGGGGCCGGATGGCTCCCTCGGGAAGCCTTCCCCTGCAGGTGTCCTGGAGGCAGCAGCGTGGCTGCTCTCTCTCCTATAGCAGCTGGTGCACGCTCCCCTTTTCAGTGCGAGTCTCTTAAGCCACTACTTTGGGGACAGGAAGGACCTGGACACTGCAAAGGGGGTGATAGCTAAGCCCTGTCCTCCTGGTCTGTGAAGCCGAGTTGTCCTGATAGAAATAACTCAGCACCTTCCTCGGATCTTTCACGTGGGCAGCCGGGGTCGCGGGAATGGGAACTCACTCCTATCGCAGCCTCCTCGGGGGCTGGCGCTTTGCCGGCACACCCGAGCGGTAACTCGGTGAGGTCGGGTCTCTCGCTATCCCACTCACACAGGAGAAAACCGGGGGTCGGGAGGCCTAGGTATCTCCTCCAGGAACAAGGCCGAGGGGTGGGGTCCCGGTGAACTCCTCGGTCACACTGGGCTCCGGCGGCCGCTGCCGGCACCCCGCACAGCCCAGACCCCAGCCCTCGCCTTCGGCTGCCGTGGGCAGACGACAGAACTGACCTGAGGGGCACGGGGCCGGGCGGGGCGGGGCCGGACAAACGGACAGACGAGCCGGCCAGCCGTCCCGAGCGCCGCGGCGTGTGCCAGGAGCTCCTAGGAATCTTTTCGGTAGTCGCGCTCAAGCCGCTTCCGCCCGCCAAGGGAATCAAACCTCCCGGGCCGGAAGAGGCGGGGCGCGGCGGGGGCGCGCGCGGCCGGGACGCGCACGGCGAGCGGGGACGCGCGCGGCGGCTGGTTCCCGCGGGGAGGGGCGGGGCGGGGCGGTGGGTCCGCGAGTGAGGTGGCCGTTTGGTGTTGGGGGCTGCTGAGGGGTGTTGAGACGTTGGCTCGCAGGCTGGTGTCTGCCTGAGGGCGCGTGGTGTGGACCTGCGAAGCTTCTGCAAACCCAACTTTCTATGTTCTGTTTCCTAAAATTGATCTACCGGAAAGATCTCAGGCAATCACAGTTCTCACTTTTGTCCGCCTCTTGCCCATTGGCCGTTCTCCCACCCAACAAAGAGAGGTATACCTTTCCCCTCTCCTGAATCTTACTAAAATCTGTCGCCAGGAAAAATTAAAAACCCTAGGAGCCGAATTAATTGTCCATTAGATAACACGGCATCGTCAAAACCAACGTAGTAATCCAATAGAAGTTTTTCTGATACCTTTATTCTCCTTATGTATTTATTCTTTTTTTTTTAATGTTTTTTTGACAGGCAGAGTTAGACAGGAAAGAGAGAGAGAAAGATCTTCCTTCTGTTGGTTCACCCCCCAAATGGCCGCTACAGCCAGCGCTGTGCCGATCTGGAGCCAGGAGCCAGGTGCTTCCTCCTGGTCTCCCATGCGGGTGCAGAGCCCAAGGACTTGGGCCATCCTCCACTACACTCCCGGGCCACAGCGGAGAGCTGGACTGGAAGAGGAGCAACCGGGACTAGAACCCAGGGTGCCGGCGCTGCAAGCGGAGGATTAGCCAAGTGAGCCGTGGCGGCCATTATGTATTTATTCTTATTTGGAAGGAAGAGTGAGAGGCAGAGCGATCTTCAATCCTCTGGTTCACTCCCCAAATGGCTGCAATGGCCAGGGCTGGGCCAGGCCAAAGCCAGGACCCTGGAACTCCAACCCCCTCTCCCAGGTGGGTGGCAGGGACCCAAGTACTTGAGCCATCTTCTGCTGCTTTCCCAGGTGGATTAGCAGGGACCTGAATTGGAAATGGAGCAGCCGGGACTCGAACCAGCACTCAAAGGTGATGTCAGTGTCGCAGGCAGTGTGTTGACCTGCTGTACCACGATGCTAGCCTACCTTTGCTCTTTTGATTACCTGTGTAATTTTGATCATCTGTATGAGTTACAATTGTAGTGCTAGCTTGATCCAATAGAAAAAATTTATAGACACAGGAAAGAAAAGTTAGATGTAAGCTTCTATGTGTATTTTTATTATAATGAAGTATGATAGGGTGCTGGATAAAAGACTGTCAAGAAAAAAAATATGACAGTAAGCTAGCACTTGTGGCCAGTGTCAAGCCCAATATTTAGATTCTTGGCTCCTGTTGACTCCAGCTTCCTGCTAATGCAGACCCTGGAAGGCAGCAGTGATGGCCGAAGTACTTGGGTTCCTGCCACCCGCATGGGAGTCCTGGACTGAGTTCCTGGCCCCCAGCTTCAGCCCGGTTATTGCAGACATTTAGGATATGAACCAGGAAGAAAAGAACTCCCTCCTTCTCCCTTTCTCTCTGTCTCTTTGTCCTTCAAAAAAAAAAAAAAACTTAAAAAAAAGTATATACAACATTTTGTGGAATGAAATATGAGTAAGGAGAAAAGGTAGGGGAAATAAGAGAATGTTAAAAAGAGGTTGTGGGATTTTGTTTATGTTGTTGGTAATGGATGATGGTCAATATCGAGTCACTGGCATTTCCAAGCTGATGGATACCTTTAAATGATGTTACAGTTTCATTTTACAATGTTTAGGACAGGAGCTTCTGGAAAGGGGAACTCACTGATGTGCTGAGAGGTGGTGCAGCTGGAAAGGGCGTGGAAACTCTTCCCCATACCTCATTTATCTTGCTCGAGGCATCGCTTTCATTTGGCTGTTCCTGAATTATACCCTTTGTATTAGGTTGGTAAATGTAAATAAAGTGTTTTTCTGACATAAATAAATGCTTACAATAATCCAGCGTTTGAAAACTATTTGCAATAATCTAGAAATTATACCCTTTTCAACTATTCACATTATGATGAAACACTTTAGATGTAAAATTTTCAAGATTATTTTGAGTTTCCATTTCTCAAAACAGTTTGAAGATCACTGAATTAAGAACAAGTATGCAGCAAGAGAGAAAACATCTCAGTGTAGGCAGCGTGACTCTCTGAGGGTTCATTTCCTCACTCGGACCACAAGGAGGCTGGATTGTGATTCTGCTGCTCCCTGTTTCAAGAAACACTAACGGGCTGGAGTTGCCATGCAGTGTGTTAAACTGCCGCCTGCAAGGCTGACATCCCATATCTGAGCACTGGTTCAACGCCCAGCTATTCCACTTCTGATCCCACTCCCTGCTAATGCTTAAGTACCTGGGCCCCTGCCACCCACGTGGGAGACCCACATGGAGTTCCAGACTCCTGGCTTTGGCCTGGACCAGCACCACCTGTTGCAGCCTTTGAGAAATGAACTACTGGGAAAAAGATTTCTCTCTCTCTCTCTCTCTCTCTCTCTCTCTCTCTCTCTCTCATCCTGCCTTTCAAATAAATCAATAAATCTTAAAAAAAAAATTGGGGTCAATATTGTGGCATAAGGGGTTAAGCATCCCATGTGAATACCAGTTCAAGTCCTGGCTGCTCCACTTCCCATCCAGCTCCCTGTTGATGGCCTGGGAAAGCAGCAGAAGATGGCCCAAGTGCCACCCACGTGGGAGACCTAGAGAGTTCCAATTCCTGGCTTCCCCTGATCCAACCCTGGCTATAACAGCCATTTGGGGAGTGAACCCGTGGGAGGCAGATCTCTCTATGTCCCTGTGTGTGTCTCTCTTTCTATCCCTCTCTCTCCCTGTAACTCTGCTTTTCAAATAAATAAGTTAATCTTTAAAAAAAATCACTGGGGCTGGTGCTGTGGCATAGTGGGTAAAGCCACCGCCTGCAGTGCCGGCATCCCATAAGGGCACCGGTTTGAGTCCTGGCTGCTCCACTTCCTATCCAGCCCTCTGCTATGGCCTGGGAAAGCAGTAGAAGATGGCCCATGTCCTTGGGCCCCTGTACCCTCATGGGAGACTGGGAAGAAGCACCTGGCTCCTGGCTTTGGATCAGCACAGCTCTGGCAGTTGTGGCCAACTGGAGAGTGAACCAGCGTATGAAAGATTTTCTTTATCTCTCTCTCTCTCTCTCTCTCTCTCTCTCTCCTCTCCTCTCTCTCCTCTCTCTCCTCTCTCTCCTCTCTCTTCTCTCTCTCTCTGCCTCTCCTTCTCTCTGTATATAATTCTGACTTTTAAATAAGTAAATAAATCTTTAAAAAGATCACTGTGTGATATCAAGTCATTTGGGATATAACATCTCTGCCAATAATAGCACCACTAGCAGAACTGATAAAATCCGCTACGCATTTGGAACATTTCATGTGCACTTACGTGCTTCATCTCTATACCCAAATGTCTGCCGTTCTCACATCGGAATGATTTGTGCTATTCATTCTTTCATCAGTCTTCGGTGTCTATGCTGTGCCAGACCCTATTCAGGACAATGTCAGAAAAAGGAAGAAAAGAGATCGTGGCTTCTGCCCAAGGGAGCTGGAAGACAAGAGCCAGGCTCATAGACAACCAAAAGTAACCAAGAGCCAAATGGAAGTGCTACACATCCAAGGACAAGCACGTGCAGTGGTGCCACCCACAGCTCAAGGAGGGGAACAATTCATTCTGGCCAGGGGATTGAAATACTTTGTACTAGAGGAAGGTTTTGAGAAAAAATGGAAAGAAGTTACAAGAGAGCATTCCCCGGTCAGGAGAAACTTGTGCAGAGCACAAAGGCAAGAAAACACAAGCCTCCGTGGAGAAGGGCAGGTGGAGGAGAGCACAGGGTATAGAGGGTGTGGCAAGAAAGAGTGAGCTGCAAGAAGGGGCTCCCCGGTGGGAGGAGCCTGGCATGCCGGGCCAGAGTTGGGAGGAGTGCTGAGCGGCAAAGGGAGATGAGCTCATCTGCATTTCAGAGCACAGCAATGCACCCACTGCCAGCACTTGAGAGTGCCAGACCTGCCCAGCTGGGTGACGGCTGTGCTTCTCTGATGGCGGGATGGATGCCACGAGTCTCAGCACAACACATGGCGGTAGTCCAGTCTCTGAAGGTGCTGTTCACACCAAAGCCATCTCCCTTCTGAAGCCATCCAGGTTAGCTGACCTCAGGCTAAACACCCTGCCCTGATTTCTGGACCTAATCCAAGAGCAAGTGGGACACCCACACAGTTAAGTTGGGGGTCATAGACCTGCTGAAAAAGAGAGAGGAGGACAGCATTTAGTGCAGTGGTTAGGTTGCTACATGGGACCAACATCTCACACTGGCTTGCCTGTTGGAGTCTTGGTTCCTCTGCCTCCTGCTAGTGTGCAGTCCTGGGAAGCAGCAGGTGATGGCTCAAGTCCCTGCCACCCACATGGGAGAACCAGATTGGGTTCTGGGCTCCTGGCTTCAGCCTACTTCAGTCCCAGAGGTTCTGGGCATTTGAGGAGTAAACCAGAGATCTCTCTGTGTCTCTGTGTGTGTGTCTCTCTCTCTTTAAATAAAATGTAAATAAATGAATGAATTTTTTACAAAGAAGAGGAGATTGACTTAAAAATAAATACTTAAGGGACAGGCACTGTGGCGTAGCAGGTTAAGCCGCCGCCTGCAGTGCCAGGATCCCATATGGACAACAGTTCAAGACCCAGCTGGCTCCACTTCCGATCCAGCTCTCTGCTATGGCCTGAGAAAGCAGAGAAAGCAGTAGAAGGTGGTCCAAGTCCTTGGGCCCCTGAACCCACATGGGAGACCCAGAAGAAGCTCCTGGCTCCTGGCTTCAGATTGGCACAGCTGCAGCCATTGCAGCCAATTGGAGAGTGAACCAGAGGATGGAAGATCTCTCCCTCTCTCTCTCTCCCTCTCTCTCTCTCTCTGCCTCTCCTTCTCTCTCTGTGTAACTCTGACTTTCAAATAAATAAATAAATCTTTAAAAAAAATACTTAAAATACTTCAAGAAAAACTTAAAAATACTTCAGGGATTTTAAAACTACTTTGGGAATTTAAATTTAAAAATAGTAAAACTCTAAAAATAATAAACTAGATATAAAACATACAGAGCTATGTAATACTCTCTAATGGCCTGCACTCCCAGCACCCGGGGACCAGGCCAAGAAATGCTACTGTGATCAGAATCACTGAGACTTCAGCAAAACGCAGGACTCATGTGCACCCGAGGAGGTGAAGTTGAAGTCTATTAAGTGGATGAAATGAAGGTGCTTCCCTCGAACCTCCACCAAAAGAACACAAAGCAGCCAGGTGACAATGAGCAGAGAAACGATGATCCCAGACACTCTAAGTTGTCAATGAGAAAAGTAGAGAAGCAAAGAAACCCCCATGGAGGATGGAGGAAAGATCTATTCTTTTCCTTTTAATGTAAATTTTTAAAGAGATTATATATTTGAGAGATAGAGTTACAGACAGAGACAGAGAGGTCTTCCATCCGCTGGATCACTCCCCCAAGTGGCCACAACGGCTGGAGCTGTGCCAACCCAAAGCCAAGAGCCAGAGGCTTCTTCCGGGTCTCCCACGCGGGTGCAGGGGCCCAAGCACTTGGGCCATTCTCTGCTGCTTTCCCAGGCCATCATCGGAGAGTTGGATCAGAAGAGGAGCAGCCATATGGGATGCCAGCACCGCAGGCAGAGGCTTAGCCCACTACACCACAGCACTGGCTCCAAGAAGATCCACTCTTAAGAGACAGACGCTGTGAGTCCAGTCCCTGTGGTGGATGATTCGTCAGCAGAGGAGAGATTGAGTGGCAGGGAGCAGCAAGGACAAGTCCTCTCAGAGGCAGAGGGGAGAGGGGGAATAGCAGCATCCCTACCCCTGGTCTCGCTCTAGGCAACCATCTGGGGTTGACAGTAGCTAATCCCCAGGGCCTGCCACCCTCATGTGAATTAATCCAGAACTCTGAGTCCTCTGAGAGCCTGAGTGCAGGTCCTGGGAGAATGCCTGCTTCACCCCTGGGAGCATACAGCCTTAAACACACACACACACACACACGCACACACACACACGCACACATGCACATGCACACGCATGCACACACGCACACATGCGCACACGCATACACATGCACACACGCACACGCACACATGCACGCACATGCACACACACGCACATACACACATACACACACGCACACATGCACACGCACACATGCACGCACATGCACACACACGCACATACACACACGCACACACAGGCGCACACATACACACACGCACGCACATGCACATACACACAGGCACACACGCACACATACACACACGCACACGCACGCACATGCACACGCATGCACATGCACACACACGCACCAACACACACACACGCACACACACATGCACACACGCACACAGTGGTCCACTTAGCACCAAGACTCATCTCTCTTAGATGAGACTCAACCCCACATTTATGTGGCTGATATCAGCCTGGTACACAGGTAGAAGCCCAATAATCACTCCGGCTGTCTCTCTCACCTCTCTCTCTTTAAATATTTATTTATTTGAAAGGCAGAGTGATAGGGAGAAAGAGAGATTTTCCATCCACAGGTTCACTCCCCAAAATGGCCAGGGTTGGTCCAGACTGAAGCCAGGAACCCACAGCTGCATCCAGGGTTCCCACTGGTGGCAGGGGTCCAAACGCTTGAGCCATCATGTGCTGCCTTCCCAGGCACATTAGCAGGGAGCTGGATCAGAAGCAGAGCGGAAGGAACTTGAACTGACGCGTTGATATGAGAGGCCAGCATTGCAGGTGGCAACTTAGCTCACTGCCCCACAATGCCAGCCCCTAAACTCTTTTTAAAATATAACTTTTGGGTCCACTGTTGTGATGTAGCAGGTGATGGAATAAATACATAAGCCTCAGCCATTCTCACTTATTGCCCAAAATATAGATAAATATTGGAATTTATTCCTTGCTCTTGAATCTCAATTGGGTCACACACCCGACTGCCTTCATACCCACCCTCCATGGCCACCTGAAAGACCAGTTGCTGGAACACTTGAAAGACCAGTTCCAGGAATTCTCCTCTGCCTGTTGCCCCCTACCCAGCCCCCATCCCTAGCCCTCCTAAAATATAAAAAGGCCCTGCCCCTGGGAGTAGGGGCCTTCTGCCGTGTGTTCCGTCAAAGTACACATGGGCAGCTGGTCACCCACTTCTACTAATTTACTTTTTCTGAATAAATTCGATCTGCCTGTAAATTCGTACACTGCCTCCTCTCTATCGTGCACCTCTTTTCCTAACATTTATGGGCCCCATGTGAGGAGGCACCGATCTGCAACTCTTTTCCTAACGGCAGGTACAGCTGCAGCCTCTGATACCAGTATTCCCCACATGGGTTCTGGTTGAAGTCCTGGCTGCTCAACTTCCTATCCATCTCCCTGCTAAGCAGCAGAAGATGGTCAAAGTGCTTGGGCCCCTGCACCCATATGGGAGACCCAGAAGAAGCACCTGGTTCCTGGCTTCGGCTTAGCCCAACACTGGTTGTTGCAGCCATTTGAGGAGTGAACAAGCAAATGGAAAATCTGTGTGTGTGTGTATGCATGTATGTGTGTGTGTTATATATCCCCTTCTCTCTGTGTAACTCTGCCTTTCAAACAAATAAATACATCTTTAAAGATAAATATATCTTTAATGTATTTATTTATTTGAAAGACAGGGTTATAGAGAGGCAAAGGCAGAGAGCGAGAGAGATCTTCATCCGCTGTTTCACTCCCCAAATGGGCACAATGGCCAGCGCTGTGCCAATCTGAAGCCGGGAACCAGGAGCTTCTTCCGGGTCTCCCATGTGGGTGCAGGGGCTCAAGTACTTGGGCCATCTTCTACTGCTTTCCCAGGCCATAGCAGAGAGCTGGATCGGAAGTGGAGCAGCCGGGACTTGAACCAGTGCCCATGTGGCACAGTTTTATCCACTATGCCACAGTGCCAGCCCCAGTACATTTTCTGTAAGTTTAAATACCCAGGCCTAAGAAAGCAGGGTATTTTTTGAAAAAGATTTATTTATTTGTTTGAAAGACAGCAGAGTTACAGAGAGGCAGAGGCACAGGCAAAGAGAGTAGTCTTCCATCCACTGGTTCACTCCCTAAATGGCCACAATGGCCGGAGCTGGGCCAATCTGAAGCCAGGAGTCAGGAGCTTCTTCCGGGTCTACCACATGGGTGCAGGGGCCTGAGCACTTGGGCCATCTTCCACTGCTTTCCCAGGTGCATTAGCAGGGAGCCGGATTGGGACTGAAACAGCTGGGACTCAAACTTGCTCTCTGACATGGGATGCCGGTGTCACAAGCAGCAGCTTACCCCAACTGTGCACATTGCTGTAATTTGTTAAAGAGATCCTTTAATGAAGGTACTGAGGCAGGGTGGAGTAAGGTTCTCAAAGGGAAAGTTGAGACTCCCAGGGAAGAACAACCACAAGCCACGGAATTTTGTGGAGCAAGAAAAGAACAATTCACCAGCTGAAGGGTGGTGAGAAGCCACAGAAGAGGAGCCACCCCTGGCAAGGGTTGCAGATGTTGAGGGAAGTGGCCCCTTATACACACAGCAAAGTAGAGAAGAGGCAGCAAGAATAAATGCAGTTGGGAGCCAGCAGGTAAGGCAACCTGCAGATAACCCACAGACGTAAATCTCCCAGGGGGAGAGGCGTGGGTGAGGGATGGAGGGGGCTGCAGGAGAGCAGAACAAACAAACCAAAAAGTCAGTCCACTGTCAGCTGGGGTGGAAGTGTAGATAGCAAATATGGGTGACACATGTACAGACAGAAATGGGAGAGGCAGTGAGGTACAGAAACGGCTAAGAGATGGGCCGGCACTGCTGTGTAATAGGTTAAGCCTCTGCCTGCGGTGCCAGCATCCCATATGGGCGCTGGTTCGAGTCCTGGCGCTCCACTTCTGATCCAGCTCTCTGCTATGGCCTGGGAAAGCAGTGGAAGTTGGCCCAAGTGCCTGGGCCCCTGCACCCATGTGGGAGGCCCCCAAGAAGCTCCTGGCTCCTGGCTTTGGATTGGCCCAGCTCTGGCTGTTGCGGCCATCTGGGGAGTGAACCAGTGGATGGAAGACCTCTCTCTCTCTGTCTCTCCTTCTCTCCGTCTGTAAATCCGCCTCTCAAATAAATAAATAATTTTTTAATATTATTTATTTATTTATTTGAAAATCAGAGTTATACAGAGAAAGAGAGGCAGAGAGGGAGAGAAAGGTCTTCCATCCACTGGTTCACTCCCCAGTTGGCTTCAATGGCCAGAGCTGCGTCGATCCGAAGCCAGGAACTTTTTCCAGGTCTCCCACGCGAGTGCAAAGGCCCAAGGACTTGGGCCATCTTCTACTGCTTTCCCAGGCCATAGCAGAGAGCTGGATCAGAAGTGGAGCGCCAGGACTCGAACCAGCGCCCATATGGGATGCTGGCACTGTAGGCGGTGGCTTTACCCACTATGCCACAGCACCAGCCCCAATAAATCTTAAAAAAAAAATGAAGAAGAAGAAATAGCTAAGAGAACAAGTGCTAACATCATACCCCAGCCTCTCCACTGTTTTGCTGTGAATATGATTTAATATCCCTGGGCACTGTGAGAATTAAATGAGATCATGGATATGATGTTCTTGGGCTCAAAAAAATTATAGCTGTTTTATGTGCCATAAAGACACTTCATTCATTTATTTTCAAACAAATTAGCTTTGAAATGTCATGTATAATAATCGTGGTGATGAGGCCGGTGCTGTGGTATAGCAGATAAAGCCACTGCCTGAAGCGCCGGCATCCCATATGGGTGCTGGTTGGAGTCCTGGCTGCTCCACTTTCGATCCAGCTCTCTGCTATGGCCTGGGAAAGCAGTGGAAGATGGCCCAAGTGCTTGGGCCCCTGAACTCACATGGGAGGCCCCAAAGAAGCTCCTGGCTCCTGGCTTTGGATCGGCCCAGCTCTGGCCATTGCGGCTATTTGGGGAATGAACCAGCGGATGGATTACCTCTCTCTCTGCCTCTGCCTCTCTGTAACTCTGACTTTCAAATAAATAAGTAAAGCTTTTAAAAAACTGTAAAAAGAAATTAAGCATAAAATTATATGAATGTTAAAAAACACTCGTGGTAGGCCAGTGCCGGGGCTCCATAGGCTAATCCTCCGCCTGCGAGCCAGCACACCAGGTTCTAGTCCTGGTCGGGGCGCCGGATTCTGTCCCGGTTGCCCCTCTTCCAGTCTAGCTCACTTCTGTGGCCAGGGAGAGCAGTGGAGGATGGCCCAAGTGCCTGGGCCCTGCACCCGCATGGGAGACCAGGAGAAGCACCTGGCTCCTAGCTTCGGATCAGCGCAATGCGCCAGCCGCAGCGCACCAGCCGCAGCACACCAGCCGCAGTGGCCATTGGAGGGTGAACCAACGGCAAAAAGGAAGAACTTTCTCTCTCTCTCTCTCACTGTCCACTCTGCCTGTCCAAAAAAAAAAAAAAAAAAACACTCATGGTGATTTATTGTAGGTTCAGCAGGCTCTTTGCTGCTTGCATCTGGGTCTATGGCAGGCTATTACCACTTGGTGGCAACATACCCCAGTCACCAATTCCATTGTTGGGAGCGATGATTTCTTTAAAAAGACTACACACTCTGATAGAAGTGCATAGCACCATCTATGGAGCAAGCTTGCCACTAAGGCTCTGGATACAATACCAACTTATAGGAAATATGGGAGAGGAAGGGACATGCTAAGCATCATGAGAATACCAACAGCAAAAGGCAGAGATGGAAAACACTACAGGACAAACACCAGCTGCTTTTTAAAGGAAAGGGCAAATAAAAAGTTGGAGGTAAAATCTTTGATTTTAACAATAATAATAATAATAACAACAATGGGAGTACCCTAAAGGGAGTGGGCATCGTGGGTTAAGCAGCAATTGGGGTGCCTGATTCCTATATCAGAGTGCCTGGGATGGAGTCCCACCTCTGCTTCCAATCCAGCTCCTTGCTAACACACCTGGGAGGCATCAGGTAATGGCTCAAGTTCTTGGGTCTTTAGTGAGACCCAGATAGATATCCTGGTTCCTGACTTTGGCCTGGCCCAGTCCTGGCTGCTGTGGGCATTTGTGTCATGAAGACGAAAGCCCTTTCTCTCTCTCTCTCTCTCTGCATTTCAAATAAATAAAAATGAAATAAATTTATAAAAGAGGGGCCGGCGCTGTGTCGTAGCGAGTAAAGCCGCCGCCTGCAGTGCCGGCATCTCATATGGGCACCGGTTCGAGTCCCAGCTGCTCCACTTCCAATTCAGCTCTCTGCTATGGCCTGGGAAAGCAGTAGAAAAATGGCCTAAGGGCTTGGGCCCCTGCACCCGTGTGGGAGACCTGGAAGAAGTTTCTGGCTCCTGGCTTCGGATTGGCCTGGCTCCAGCCGTTGTGGCCAACTGGGAAGTGAACCAGCGGATGGAAGACCGCTCTCTCTCTGTCTCTCCTTTCTCTGTGTAACTCTGACTTTCAAAAAAATAAATAAATCTTTTTAAAAATTTTAAATAAGAGGCCGGCGCTGTGGCTCACTTGGCTAATCCTCCGCCTGCAGCACCGGCACCCCGGGTTCTAGCCCCGGTTGGGGCGCCGGTTCTGTCCTGGTTGCTCCTCTTCCAGTCTGGCTCTCTGCTGTGGCCCGGGAAGGCAGTGGAGGATGTCCCAAGTGCTTGGGCCCTGCACTCACATGGGAGACCAGGAGGAAGCACCTGGCTCCTGGCTTCAGATCAGTGCAGCGTGCCGGCCGTAGCAGCCATTTGGAGGGTGAACCAACGGAAGGAAGAATTCTCTCTCTCTTTCTCTCTCTCTCTCTTGTCTGTCTCTCTCTCTCTCTGTGTAACTCTGCCTGTAAAAAAAAATTAAAAAAGAAAAAAAACTGAAGAATCAAATTGTCAAATCACAATAAAAACATTTATGGGACAATCAGGGAAATGTAAATATTGTCTGGATATTGGATGATATTAAGGAACCATGGTTAAACTTTATGGTGGGAGTGATGAGGGTATCGTGGTTATATTTTTCAAAGGATGGACTATGAGGTCTTTGGAAGAGATTTGTACTGAAATTCGTGTGTAATGGCACAGAATAAGCATCCTTCAGCTGAAATCTGAAATTCTCTGAGCCCCCACTGGACACCACAGGTGGAAAATTCCATACCATGAAACTGTGCTTCACGTACAAAACTTTTTTTGAAATTTATTTATTTATTTGAAAGTCAGAATTACACAGAGAGAGAAGGAGAGGCAGAGAGAGAGAGAGAGAGAGAGAGGTCTTCCATCCGCTAGTCCAATCCCCAAATGGCTGCAACGGCCGGAGCTGGGCTGATCCAAAGCCAAGAGCCTGGAGCTTCTTCCGGGTCTCCCACACGGGTGCAGGGGCCCAAGCACTTAGGCCATCTTCTACTGCTTTCCCAGGCCGCAGCAGAGAGCTGGATTATAAGTGGAGCAGCTGGGACTCAAACCGGTGCCCATATGGGATGCTGGCACTGCAGGCAGCGGCTTACCTGCTACACCACAGCTCTGGCCCCATGTACAAAACTTTTTAAAATATTGTATGAAATTGGGCCGGTGCCGCGGCTCAATAGGCTAATCCTCCACCTAGCGGCGCCGGCACACCGGGTTCTAGTCCCAGTCGGGGCGCCGGATTCTGTCCCGGTTGCCCCTCTTCCAGGCCAGCCCTCTGCTGTGGCCAGGGAGTGCAGTGGAGGATGGCCCAGGTGCTTGGGCCCTGCACCCCATGGGAGACCAGGAAAAGCACCTGGCTCCTGGCTCCTGCCATCGGATCAGCACGGTGCGCCGGCCGCAGCGCGCCGGCCGCGGCGGCCATTGGAGGGTGAACCAACGGCAAAGGAAGACCTTTCTCTCTGTCTCTCTCTCTCACTGTCCACTCTGCCTGTCAAAAAAATAAAAATTAAAAAAATAAATAAAAAATAAAAAAATAAAAAAAATATTGTATGAAATTACCTTCAGGCTGTCGCTCCCCCTCTTCGTGGAGGAACGACACAGGACCCTGCGCTGTTCTTTCTGTCTGCTCAGCCCTCCCCGGGTTTGCTGCTGGTTCTTCCCGGGTTGGCTACTATCCCTTCCACCTCCGTGGAAGGGCAGTTCCCCCTGGCCACATTCCCCACTTCCGCAGGGGAGCGGCACACCGCCGGCCGGTTCTCTCGGGGGCTGCACAGGTGTTCCCTCAGATGTTCCCCTTAGATGTTCCCCATAGATGTTCCCGGTGCATGCCGTCTCTCTCCTCCTTTATAGTCCTCCTCCGCCAATCCTAACTCGGCTGCCCACACGCCGAGTACGCTGCTCTCCTCCAATCAGGAGCAAGTCCTACAGTTTATTAGTTGAACTGGAGGCAGCTGTGCGGAAGCTGTTTACTTCTCTCCCAGCGCCATATTGTGGGAGAGCAGATGCATAGAATAAGTCTTAATTCCAGTAACTCAGTCTAGTCCGGTTTGCTCCCCACAGATCCCCCTTTCTTTTTATTTTTTTGGCGTTGATACGCGCCTGTCTTCGGTGTCCCGCGGCACACACTCTGCTCTACTTGCTAGAGTTGCCACAGGCTCTTACAAGTCCTATCAATCAGGAAAACCGAATCCGGGTCCTCTCTTCGCCATGTTGTGAGGAGGTTTTTAGGCGCTGATGCGTGCCTGTGTTCGGTGCCCTGCAGCGCATGCTCTGCTCTGCCCGCAGGGGCTTACAAGCCCTAACAATCAGGCAAACCGAATCCAAGCCTTCTCATTGCCGTATTGTGGGGGAGACTTATTAGTGTTGGTTCGTGCCTATCTTCGGTGACCTGCAGCTCATACTCTGGTCGAGCTGCTTGCTGGCGCTTACCGCCTTAATCAGGCAGACCGAATCCAAGCCTCCTAATTGTTGTATTGTGGGGAAGCCTTACTGATGTTAATTCGTGCCTGTCTTCGGTGACCTGCGGCGCATAAGCTGCTAGCTGCCCGCAGGTGCTCATCGCCTCACTTGATCAGGCAGACCGAATCCAAGCTTTCTCATTGGCATGTTGAGGGGAGGCCTTTCTATTTCTCTATTTCTCTATCTCCGGGCATTCCTATTTCTCCCATTTTACTTCTATCTTCCAGCATTCCTATTTCTCTCACTTTACTTCTAAACTTCTATTTCTCTTATCCCCGCGGCTTTCCGGTACCCGCCCCGAGGCTGCTTCCCGGCTCTGAGCCGCTTCAGCCCGCGCCTCTCTCATCTGCGCGGCTTCCCGGCTTTGCGCGGCTTGGCTTCGCGCGCTCCGCGGTCTCCACGCCCTTCGCGTCTGCACCACGGCCTCGCGCCAGCCCCGTTCCCTATCTATTCACGCCCCGTGCTCTCTCTGCACGCGGCGGCTTCCGCGAGTAACACAGCGTAGCTTACGTGTCCGCCACTAGCATTCAATCTAAGTTCCCCGGGCTAGCCTGGCGAATTCAACCCAGTTTACGTCTCCGCCCCACGGTTTGGCTTCCCGTCCTTTGCTCCCCGGGCTAATCAGACGGATCCCAATCTGGCTTACGTTTCAGCTTCTGGTTTCAACTTTTCGCCCCCTATTCCCGGGCTAACTTGAGAATCCCAAAGTGGCTTCCGTTTCCGCCTTGGCCTGCCCCCCGCGGCTTCAATTTCCCTAACATTTTTCTCTACCCGGTATGTTTCCCTAAGTTTTCTTCCAACAATATTCCTCCCTCATTTCTCCTGGCCTCTCCCCACAGTCCGCATCCGAGTCTGTTTGTTCTAGCTTTCACTTTCGCTTTCGACCTTAGAGATTTCTCCCAGCTTCCCCCCGTAGTCCGTATCTGAGTCTGTGCCTAGGCTTTCAATAGCTTCTTCCGGCACCTTTATCGTCCGGCTTTTCCCTAGGCTGTTTGCTAGTCTCTCTCTCCGGTATTTTCCCAGTTCTTCCCGTTTCTTCCCTCCTAAGTTTGCTATCCGTCCTAGGTTTCCTATCCGAGTCACAGCACCATTATGTCGCTCCCCCTCTTCGCGGAGGAACGACACTAAGCCCTGCCTAGGCTTCATATCCGAGTCACGGCACCATTATGTCGTTCCCCCTCTTCGTGGAGGAACGACACAGGACCCTGCGCTGTTCTTTCTGTCTGCTCGGCCCTCCCCGGGTTTGCTGCTGGTTCTTCCCGGGTTGGCTACTATCCCTTCCACCTCCGTGGAAGGGCAGTTCCCCCTGGCCACATTCCCCACTTCCGCAGGGCAGCGGCACACTGCCGGCCGGTTCTCTCGGGGGCTGCACAGGTGTTCCCTCAGATGTTCCCCTTAGATGTTCCCCATAGATGTTCCCAGTGCATGCCATCTCTCTCCTCCTTTATAGTCCTCCTCCGCCAATCCTAACTCGGCTGCCCACACGCCGAGTACGCTGCTCTCCTCCAATCAGGAGCAAGTCCTACAGTTTATTAGTTGAACTGGAGGCAGCTGTGCGGAAGCTGTTTACTTCTCTCCCAGCGCCATATTGTGGGAGAGCAGATGCATAGAATAAGTCTTAATTCCAGTAACTCAGTCTAGTCCGGTTTGCTCCCCACACAGGCTATGTGTATAAGATATGTATGAAACATAAGTGAATTTCATGTTTAGACTTGGGTCCCCTTCCCCAAGATGTCTCATTATATATATGCAAATATTTCCAAACTGGAAAAATTCCGAAATCTGGAACACTTCTGGCCCCAAGCATTTCAGATAAAGGAGTCTCAAAGTGTAGGATAGCTGATATTTCTAAACAATCCAGGAGGCAGGAAGGAAAGACAAGGTGGAAACAAAATTGGCCATGAGCTAATAATTGTTGAAGCTGAAATGAGGTCTTTGGAAGTTTGTTTTATCCTTGCCACTCAGCACGTCAGCACCAGGCGAGCATGGGGCACGGCGGTAGCGACGTCATTGCTTGGGAAGTCCACATCCCGTACGCGAGTGCCTGGCTGAGCCTGGCCACTGTACCTCCAATCCTGCTCCTGGCTGACGCACACCCGGGAGGCAGCAGGCCCAAACCGTGGCCTAATCTGCTGCACCACCACACTGGGGCCTATTTATTAGGTTTTCCAAGTACTTTGACTTTACTCTGATACTTTCCCTACAGACTTTTCCCACAATTTCTCTCTAGCTGCACTTTCCAGCAGAAATGTAATAAAGCCCCATATGTAACTGTGAACTTTCTAGGAACTTTATTACAAATGATTTTTAAAGGTGAAATTAGCTTTGCTATATTTTGTTTAACCTAATATGTACATAATATTACTTCAGCATGTAATAACAAAATATTTATTAATGAAAAATTTGCACTTTTAAAAATTTGTATTTGAAAACAGAGACAAACAGACATTTTTGATCCACTGGTTCACTCCTTAAATGCCCACAAAAGCCAGGACTGGGCAGATCCAAAGTCAGGAGCCTAGAATTCAATCCAGGTCTCCTAAGTGGGTGCATGGTCCCACACACCTGGGTCATCTTTTGCTGCTTGCCCAGGCTCATTAGCAGGGAGCTGAATTGGAAGTGGAGCAGCTGGGACACAAACGAGCACCCATTTGGGATGCTGCAGTCCCAGGCTGCAGCTTAACCCAACGCACCACAATGCTGGCCCCTCAAACAACTTGTTTTATCATTGGGTTTCAATTGTAAAAATTATAAGGTAGCAAAACATTACATTTTCATAAAATCACCTTTGTTAATGAAATTCACTGAGATGCTTGCATTTTGTTGTCTCTGCCCATTTTGCCAAAAGGAATGTGGACTCTTCTCTCTTACTTGTTTGCTTGGGCATTTGCATCTCCAAATGTGTGGCTAGGGATGTTGCATCGATCCTTAAGTTGGAGTGGATACATGGCCAAAGCCAGTTCGATTTTCCAGAATGGTCAATGACCTTTGCCAAGGGTCCCTGAAAAAACAAAGTCCTCTCTTCCCTCTGTGTACCCCGTGGTTTGCTCCAGAGAAGTTCAATGTCTGTTAAAACCAAACAAAAATACCTTGTAGGGGTGGGAGGTATGTAGAACAGATTCCGGGCTCAGATCATTTAAACACATTTTTCCCTTCAAAGAATCTCTCGTGAAATAATGGAAAACCCTAACACAGCAGCGTCAGCTGCGAGACAGAGGGGTGATCCCTGCCTTCCCAGACTCGGCGCCTGCAGCACTTGACAGTTCCTAAACTCTTTGTTTTGCGATAATTAGAGATGCCTAGCACCTTTCAAAGACAAGTCCAGGAGGTCCAGTGCACCCTTCATCCCCACCTCCCTCCGTATCTCCGCAGCTTCAGTCCTGTGCCAGACCGGTAAACCTACATTGCTGCGGTGGGCTGATCTTGCCCACGTGTCCGCAGTAACGCTTGGGCTCATTAGCGTGTCTGTGTGTGTGCACGTGGCTGTGCGTGTGCACGTGCCTGTGCGTGTTTGTGTGCAGCACTCCACCATGTGATCACACGTGGAGCCTGGTGTGTGATCGGCACCACCGTGAGGATGCGGAACTGAACCCTCATCACACCCCACCCTCCTGTGACCTCTTTCCAGCTGCTCCTCGCCCCTTGTCCCCATCTCTCAGCCGGTCTCCGTCTCTGTGATACTGTGCCAATGTTAAGGAAATGGAATCATACATTATGTATCCTTTGAGATTGGCTTTTCTCATTCAGTGTCTTAGCCTGTTTTCTGCTGCTGTAAAAATAGACCAGCAACTGGCAGCTTATAAATGCTGGCAGGTTGTAGGGCTCTGGGCTCTAGGGGCTGGGAAGTTAAAGATCGAGGGTCCTTCCTGGGCCACAGCAGAGAGCTGGACTGGAAGAGGAGCAACCGGGACAGAATCCGGCACCCCGACCGGGACTAGAACCTGGGGTGCCGGCGCTGCAGGCTGAGCATTAGCCTAGTGAGCTGCGGCGCCAGCTGAACTCTTCCTATTAATAACAAACCCACTACGGAAGTAACTCAGCCACTTTTTTCTCTAACGGCCTTCATCCATGGATGAAGGTAGTGGCTCTATGACCCATCATCTCTAAAAAGACCCACCCTCTTGCTTTAAGGTTTATTTATTTATTTGAAAGGTAGAGTGAGAGGGAAAGAGAAAGAGAAAGAGAGAAAGAGAGAGAGAATCTTCCATCTGCCGATTCATTCCCCAAATACTTGCAACAGCCCAGGACTGAACCAGAACAAAGCCAGGAGCCTGGAATTCCATCTGGGTCTCCCATGCAAATGGCAGGAACCCAAGTACTTAGGTCATCTTCTGTTGCCTCCCAGGGTTCACATTAGCAGGGAGCTGGATGAGAAGTGGAGGAGCCTGGGGCCGACATGGTGGTGTAGAAGGTAAAGCTGTCACCTGCATTATCAGCATCTTGTATGGGTGCTGGTTCAAGTACTGGCTGCTCCACTGCAGATCCGGCACCCGCTCATGGCCTGGGAAAAGCAGCGGAAGATGACCCAGATGCTTGGGCCCTTTCCACCCTTGGCTGGCTCCTGTCTTCAGCCTGGCCCAGACCCAGAAGTTGCAGTCATCTGAGAAGTGAACCAGTGGATGGAAGATCTTTCTCTGTTTCTTCTTCTCTCTCTGTAACTCTTTCAAATAAATCTTTAACAATAAATAAAGTGGAGGAACATGGACTGGAAAAGAGGCACTCTGATGTGGGATGCAGCTGTCCCACTGGCAACTTCACCTGCTCCCCCACAAAGCCCACCCCAGATCCTTCCTCTTACGACTGCTACAATGGCAGTGAATTTTCAGTGGTTTCAGAGGGGACATTCAATCCACAACACACAACAGTCAGCATAACCTTGAGGTTCACTCAAGTTGTGTATATCAATAGTTCTTTCCTTTTCATTGCTGAGTACATTTCATTGCTGAGAACATCCATGGTCTGGATGTTCCACAGTTCAAACATTCGTCAATGGAAGGATATTTAATTTCTAATTTTGCCTAATATGCATAAAGCCACTGTGAACATTATGTACAAATGTCTGTGTGAAAATAAATTATTCCTCTGAGATAAATGCCCAAGAGTAAAGTTGCTGGGTCATGCAGGAAGTTCATTTTGGTTTTAAAACAAAGTGTTATGGGCGTCGCAGCTCACTAGGCTAATCCTCCGCCTGCGGCGCCGGCACCCCAGGTTCTAGTCCCAGTTGGGGAGCAGGATTCTGTCCCGGTTGCTCCTCTTCCAGTCTAGCTCTCCGCTGTGCCCGGGAGTGCAGTGGAGGATGGCCCAAGTGCTTGGGCCCTGCACCTACATGGGAGACCAGGAGAAGCACCTGGTTCTTGGCTTCAGATCGGTGCTGCACACTGGCTGTAGCAGCCATTTGGGGGGTGAACCAATGGAAGGAAGACCTTTCTCTGTCTCTCTCTCTCTCACACAAACTCTGCCTGTCAAAAACAACAACAACAACAAAGTGTCCAGAAGTGAGTGTTGTGGGGCAGCAGGTTCAATTGCTGCTTGGGACACCCACAACCCATATCAGGGGGACTGGGGATGAGGCCCCCTCTGCTTCTGATCCATCTTCATGCTAATGCACAGCCTTGTCAAAGTCCCCTTGGTGTTTCAAGGTACAAACTCATGAATCACTGATACCATTTCCATGCCCTGGTCAATTTATTGCTAACATGTCAAGATCCAATGAATGAGATACATTAAGGACTAGAATAATTTCTCCTGATAGGGGAAGATATAGAAGCCAGAACTGCATTCTTTTTCTCAAAAGAATGCCAGAGAGCTAGCAAGCTGGTTATAGGAAACTTCTTTTCATAGATATATAAGACTACAAATTTTGTAAACACAAGCCACAAATGCCTGGGTCATATTTCAGTCCCTAGAAATATAGTATAGTAGTAGAAAGAGAATGGGTTTGGCATCAAGAGTTTTGATTTAGAGTTCTGGTTGTTTTTTTTTTTTAAGATTTATTTATTTATTTGAAAGAGTTACACAGAGAGAGAAGGAGAGGCAGCAGAGAGAGAAGGAGAGGCAGCAGAGAGAGAGGTCTCCCATCTGCTGGTTCAGTCCCCAATTGGCCGCCACAGCCAGAGCTATGCTGATCCGAAGCCAAGAGCTAGGAGTGTCTTCCAGGTCTCCCACGAAGGTGCAGGAGCCTAAGGACTTGGACCATCTTCTACTGCTTTCCCAGGCCATAGCAGAGAGCTGGATTGGAAGTAGAGCAGCCAGGTCTTGAATTGGTACCCATATAGGATGCTGGCACTGCAGGTGGTGGCTTTACTGCTAAGCCACAGCACTGGCCCCCTAGAGTGCTGTTTTTTGTTTTTTTTTTCCCACTGGAGAGTTGTGAGACCTGGAATGAGTCATTTGACCTCTCTAAACTTCACTAGCCCTGAAATCCATAATGATGGCTACCTTAGAGGCTTTTTGCAAAGATAAAATATGCTAGGGTCAGCATTGTAGCACCATAGGTTAAGCCACCTGTGACACCAGCATCCCATATGGACACAGATTCAAGTGTCAGCTTCTCCACTTACAATCCAGCTTCCTGCTAATGTGCCTGAGAAATCAGGGGAAGATGGTCCAATCACTTGGTCTCCATGCAGGAGACCCAGAGTTCCATGTTCTTGGCTTTGACCTGGACCAGCCCCGGCCATTGTGGACATTTGGGGGAGTGAACCAGTAGCTGGAAGATTCTCTCTCTCTCTCTCTCATGTCGCCTCTCTATATAACTCTTCCTTTCAAATAAATAAAATAAATCTTTGAATAAAAGATAAAATATGTGTATATCTGCCATATTTCTAAATATAATATACTGTGATGGTGATATAATTATTATTATTATTATTATTTGCCAGGCAGAGGTAGACAGTAAGAGAGAGACAGAGGAAAGGTCTTCCTTCCATTGGTTCACTCCCCCAATAGCCGCCACGACTGGCGCTGAGCCGATCTGAAGCCAGGAGCCGGGTACTTCCTCCCGGTCTCCCATGCGGGTGCAGGGACCCAAGCACCTGGGCCATCCTCCGATGCCCCCTTGGGCCACAGCAGAGAGCTGGACTGGAAGAGGAGCAGCCAGGACCAGTACCCGGCGCCCTGACCGGGACTAGAACCCGGGGTGCTGGCGCCGCAGGTGAAGGATTATCCAAGTGAGCCATGGTGCCGGCAATATAATTATTATTGATAGGAAAATTAGAAATATTTGCCAGAGGGCCAGCATTGTGGCGAAGCAGGTGCCGACATCCCATATGGGTGCTGGTTCAAGACCCAGCTGCTCCACTTCTAATCCAGCTCTCTGCTATGGCCTGGGAAGCCAGCGGAAGATGGCCCTAGTCCTTGGGCCCCTGCACCCATGTGAGAGACCCAGAAGAAGCTCCAGACTCCTGGCTTCAGATTGGCACAGCACCAGCCGTTACGGCCAATTGGGGAGTGAACCATAGAATGGAAGACCTCTTTCTTTCTCTCTCTCTCTCTTTCTCTCTCTCTCTCTCTCTCTCTGCCTCTCCTCTCTCTGTGTAACTCTGTGGGGAGCAACTGAGACTAGACTAAATTACTGGAACTGCTAGGACTAACACTATGCATCTGATCTCCCACCATGTGGCGCTGAGAGAGAATAAACAACTTCCACAGGGCCGGCGCCGCGGCTCACTAGGCTAATCCTCCGCCTGCGGCGCCGGCACACCGGGTTCTAGTCCCGGTCGGGGCGCCGGATTCTGTCCCGGTTGCCCCTCTTCCAGGCCAGCTCTCTGCTGTGGCCAGGGAGTGCAGTGGAGGATGGCCCAGGTGCTTGGGCCCTGCACCCCATGGGAGACCAGGAAAAGCACCTGGCTCCTGGCTCCTGCCATCGGATCAGCACGGTGCGCCGGCCGCAGCGCGCTGGCCGCGGCGGCCATTGGAGGGTGAACCAACGGCAAAGGAAGACCTTTCTCTCTGTCTCTCTCTCTCTCACTGTCCACTCTGCCTGTCAAAAAACAAAAAACAAAACAAAAAAAAACTTCCACACAGCTGCTTCACCAATTCGACTAACAAGCTGCAGGAGCTGATCCTGCTCCTGATTGGAGGAGAGCAGCATGCTCGGTGTGTGGGCAGCAGAGTTGGGATTGGTGGAAGAGGACTATAAAGGAGGAGAGAGACAACATGCACCAGGAACATCTGAGGAACTCCTGAGAGAGAGCCGGCTGGTGGCGTGCTGCTCCTCCACGGAAGCAGGGGAAGCGGCGGGGGTGCCGCCCCTCCGCAGAGGCAGGGGGGCCGGCAGCAAACCCGGGAAGGGCTGGGCAAAGAGAACAGCGCAGGGTCTGGTGTCGTTCCTCTGCGAGTGGGGGAGCGACATAACTCTGACTTTCAAATAAATAAATAAATCGTAAAAAAAAATTTGCTAGGTTGGCACCCTCCATCTCACCCCTGTTTATTAGTTTTTACATATTTTTTAAATGGAAATTTCAAACACTCAGGCACTGGAATACGGGCTGCAGGCATGGTGTCCCAAGTGGCGACTTAACCTCTGGGCTACATGCCGGCCCCTACATTTTTAGTACTAAGTGTTTTAAATTAGATGTGTGTTTTACACTTACAGCACAGCAGTTCAGTTCAGACAAACTTCACATCAGGGGTGCAGCAGCCGGATATGTACTCCCAGGAGCTCACGACAGCAAAATCTGTTTTTCTCTCACGTGGCGTGTCCATCATGGGGAGGCTGCTCCCCACTTTCACCCTGGGACTCCAAGCTGATGAGTCAGCTTGCATCTGAAACATGGCTCACCCAGCGGGCAGAGAGAAAAGACAACCCTGGAGGGCGGGCCTTTAGCCTAGAGTTGAGACACCCATATCCCACAGCACCGAACCTGGGTTTGATTCCTGGTTCTGGCTCCTGACTCCAGCTTTTCTGCTAATGTAGACCTTGGGAGGCAGCAGTGATGGCTGAAGTAATTGGATCCCTGCCACTCATGTGAGAGACCTGGACGGAGTTCCCAGCTCCCTGCTTCTAACCGGCTCAACCCCGGCTGCTGTGGGTGTTTGTGGAATTAACAAGTGGACGGGAGCTCTGTTCAAGTCCCCTTCTCTCTCTGTCTCTCAACTAAATAAACATGGGAAAAGAAAATAAATATTGTCTGAATAGGTTAAGGCATGCCTCTGTAGGGAAGCAACCACAATAAACTTTGGTTAAAAAAAAAGATTAAATTTCTTTTAACATAGACTAGGACAAACCTTCTAATACATCCATAAAAACTGAAACATCAAACTTCAGCCACCTATTCTGCATCACCCCTTAAACTCTGGCAAGCGACCAAGTATACATTGCAATAAGATAGCTTCCAAAGGGCCAACATTGTGATGTACCTGGTTAAATTGCTGCCTGCAACACTGGCATCCCATATGGGAGCTGGTTTGAGCCTTGGTTGCTTCGCTTCCAATCCAGCCCCCTGCTAACACACCTGGAAAGCAGTGGAAAACGGCACAAATGCCTGGGCCCCTGCACCTACATGGAAAACCTGGATAAAGCTCCTTACTCATGGCTTTGACCTGGCCCAGCCCCAGCCATTGCAGCCATTTGGGGAGTGAATCAATAGATGAAAGACTTCTCTCTCTCTCTCTCTGTCTCTCCTTCTCTCTCTGTAACAAAGCCTTTCAAATAAATAAATAAATATTTTAAAAAAAGACAGCCTTCAGTAGCTGACTCGGTTATCATGTTGGACATGCAAACTGTAATTTAAAGGACCGTGATCCTGAGTGGCTTGCAGGCCAAGACTAGAATCCATGCCAACATATGCGTTCCAACTGGGGGAGCTGGGTCTATAAAAAGGCTCGCCAAGCTCATTTTCTCAGCCTTGTGAAATTCTGCTGAGCACTCCCCCGGCCGCACTTTGCACCAGACCACCCATGTGGATACACACTTCTCACTGCAGGCCTGCCTGGAGCCCAGCCACAGCCACACCAAAACCACAAACCCTGGGCATCCATGCGGCCTCTGCAAAAGCAGCCCTAGGTTTTCTCTGCTCTGCGGCGGCGCCTTTAGCCTGGGAAGAGAAGCAGCGTCAGTCACCAGGAGATGCCGTGGTGAAGCCTTCTGGGAGAACTGGGGGAAGAGGAAGGACAAACAAACCCAGGACTGACCACGTGACCTGCACAAGTGCTGAATCCTGACTGCAGAATCCCTTGCTGTGGTGGCTTGCTGTTGGCCACCAGGAAGGCCTTCTCCCCAGCTCACCTTCTCCACCATCTAACGACACCAAACAGTAATACCCCCAGAAAGGCGTGTTCATGACCCATGATCTACCCAAGGACAGGAGAATAGGGTGAGGAAAGGAGCCCTTCTGTGGAGAAACAGCACTGCATACCATGTACACAAAAATCTCAACCATCAAAAATACTTTAAATACTTTATTCCCCTGCACAAATATAGTAGCACCTTTCTAAAGGCTATATATATTGGGGCTGGCGTTATGTCATAGCTCTGTGTCAAAGCCACCAACTGCAGTGCCAGCATCCCAAATGGGCGCCAGTTTGAGTCCCAGCTGCTCCACTTCTGATCCAGCTCTCTGCTATGGCCTGCGAAAGCAATAGAAGATGACCCAGGTCCTTGGGCCCCTGCACCCATGTGGGAGACCCGGAAGAAGCACCTGGCTCCTGGCTTCGGATCGGTGCAGCTCCAGCAGTTGCTGCCATCTGGGGAATGAACCAGCGGATGGAAGACCCCTCTCTCTCTCTACCTTTGCCTCTCATAACTCTGCTTTCAAATAAATAAATAAATCTTTTTTTAAAAAAAGACTATATATAGGCCGGCACCGCGGCTCACTAGGCTAATCCTCCACCTAGCGGCGCCGGCACACCGGGTTCTAGTCCCGGTCGGGGCGCCAGATTCTGTCCTGGTTGCCCCTCTTCCAGGCCAGCTCTCTGCTGTGGCCAGGGAGTGCAGTGGAGGATGGCCCAAGTGCTTGGGCCCTGCACCCCATGGGAGACCAGGATAAGTACCTGGCTCCTGCCATCGGATCAGCACGGTGCGCCGGCCGCAGCGCACCGGCCATGGCGGCCATTGGAGGGTGAACCAACGGCAAAGGAAGACCTGTCTCTCTCTCTCACTGTCCACTCTGACTGTCAAAAAATAAAAAATAAATAAAAATAAATAAAAAAGACTATATATATTGTATTAGGCAAATAAGTGACTTCTTTCAAATAAATGTGATTACTATTCCCTTTAAAATAGTCTTTCTCTGAAGGAAGGAGAGAACTTCCACTTTGACTATGACCTTGTCAGAATAAGATCGAAGTTGGCGAACTCAAAAGGCTTCCATAGCCTTGGCAACTCATGACTAGAGCCTAGGGAGATTACTGACGCCATAAACAAAAGTGTCAAATTGTTAAGTCAACAACAGGAGTCACTGTGTACTTACTTCTCATGTGGGATCTGTCCTTAGTGTGTTGTCCAATGTGAAGTAATGCTATAACTAGTACTGAAACAGTATTTTACACTTTGTGTTTTCTGTGTGGGTGCGAACTGATGAAATCTTTCCTTAATATATACTGAATTGATCTTCTGTATATAAAGATAATTGAAAATGAATCTTGATGTGAATGGAATGGGAGAAGAAGCGGGAGATGGGAGGGGTATGAGTGGGAGGGAAATTATGGGGGGGCATTGTAATCCATTAACTGTACTTTGAAAATTTATATTTACTAAAGAAAAAAGAAAAGAAAAATAATAGTCTTTTAAAAAATCTTTTTAGTGGCTGGCATTGTGGCACGGAGGGTTAAGCCAAAGCCTGTAATGACAGTATCCCATACGGGCTCCTTGATGTTCACCAAGTCCTTGATGCTCCAGTTCCAATCCAGCTCCCTGCTAATGCATCTGGGAAAGCAGCAGAAGATGGCCCAAGTGCATGGGCCCCTGCCACCCACATGGAAGACCCGGACAGAGTACCTGTCTCCTGGCTTTGGCTTGTACCCTCCCTGGCCATTGCAGCCATTTGAGGAGTGCACCAGCAAATGGAAGATACCTCTCTCTGTGTCTTTCCCTCTCTATCATCCTGCTTTTCAAATAAATAAATCTTTTTTTAAAATAAATTTTTATACTAGACTATTGTAAATATATACAAGTGTTGAGACAGCAGATGAGATGCTGCTTAGGAGGCCAGCGTTGTGGTGCAGCAGGTTAAGCTGCCACCTGCTACATATGAGCCATGCTTTGAGTCCTGGCTGCTCTGCTTCCAATCCAGCTCCTTTCTAATCCACCTGGTAATGTAGCAGTAGAAGACCCAAGTGCTTGGACCCCTGCCACCCATGTTGGGGACCCGGATGGAGTTTCTGGCTCCTGGCTTTGTTCTGGCCCAGCCCTGGCCGTTGCAACCTTTTGAGGAATAAACCCACAGAAGGAAGATCGCTCTGTCTCTCCCTCTCTCTCTCTGTAACACTGCCTTTCAAATAGTAATTAATTAAAAATTAAATTTAAAAACAAGATGCCGCCTAGGACACCTGCATGATATGCCGGAGCGCGGGGTGGGGGTGGGGTGTGAGTTCAAGTTAAGCTCTGCCACTTCAAATCCAGCACCCTGCTAATGCACACCCTGATGAGGGGCAGTGCTGATGGCTTAAGTCACTGGGTACCTGCCACCCACATGAGAAGCACAGGTTGACTTCCAGGCTCCTGGTTTTGGCTTGGCCCAGCTTCAGCTATTGCAGGCATTTGGGGACTGAACTAGCAGATGGAAGATCTCTCTGTGTCTTTCTGTCTCTGTTTAAATATATACAGAAGAGTATACATAATATAATAAACCCATGCATTCATCCCTTTGTCTTTTTTCTATTACCATTACTGAATACTGCAGACTGAGTAATTTATAATGAATAGAGGTTGATGATGGCACTGTTAAAGCCACAGCCTGCAGCACCAGCAAAACCATGTAGGCACCGTTAGCGTCCTGACTGCTCCAGTTCCGATCCAGCTTCCTGTTAATGACCTGGGAAAGCAGCAGAGGATGGCACAAGTGTTTGGGCCCCTGCACCCACATAGGAAACCTGGATGAAGCTCCTGGCTCCTGGCTTAGGCCTGGCCCTGCTCCAGTCATTGCAACCATTTAGGGAGAGATCCAGGGGATGGAAGATCTCTCTTTGTCTCTCCTTTTCTATCCCTGTAACTCTGCCTTTCAAATAAATAAATAAATCTTCAGAAAAAAAAGAATGGAGATGTATTTACGTTGCATTTCTGGGGAGTAAGAAGCCCAAGAGCGCAGTGCTGACAGCCGGTGAGCACCCTCTTGCTCATGATAACATGGCAGAGGACATCACATAGTGGTGATGGGGACTCAGGCAGGAGGCAGGGAGGAGCAGACGAGTTGGAATTTCTGCCAGCCCTGCATTGTAACTTTGTCCTTTCACCTGTCAGTTTGATACGCTCATTTCCCATGATGCACTGATGTGTCTCATCCAGGACCAGGAAGGAGGAGACACCAGGAAGGCCACATGGCAAGCACCATGAAAATCCCAAAAGGCACACTAAACTCCACCCTGTTTGCATATTCAATTAAGGCACCACACTCTATCTCCTGAAACATGGGAGGAGCTTTCCCACCCACGCACCCACCCACCCCCCCACCCCCCCGCTGCCCCTCTCTCTATGTGTCCTCTGGGGCCTCCTCCTCCCCCCTCCTCATAGACAAGCCTCTGGCCCACTCATGAAGGAGATCTCTCTGTGTGCAGTGGCCCGCACTCACACGTGAATGCACGTTCACTCTATTTTAAACAAATCCTGCCCTCACATGTGCACTGTATGGATGCCTCAGCTTTGAATCCTTATCCCTATGGGGGCAGGAACCTGGCATAAAGAGGAGGAGGATGCGTGGGCCGGCAACAGGAGACAGAGTAAGCCTGTGTCAGCATGGGTCTCTCTTCCTTCTCTGATAACGCCACTAATACCATCACAAGGGACCCCATCCTGGTGACCTCATGTAATCCTAATCACCCCCAAAGGCCTCACCTCCAAACACCATTAACACAAGCTTGGGGATTAAGTTTCCACAAGAGTCTTGGAGAGGACAAACAGCCAGACCACAGCAGTCACCAAGCGATAGCACTGATTTGTTCAAGGTCAGTCTGGTTCCATGGTACACCTGCCTACTAACCTCTTGCACTGTAATATTTTGAAGCACTGTCTAAATACAAAATCTCTTCATATAAATATTTTAGGATATATCCTTGAAATAATTTTTAAAAACATAAACATGGGGCTGGCGCTGTGGCGTAGTCGGTAAAACCGCTGCATGCAGTGCCATCATCCCATATGAGTTCTGGCATCCCATATGGGTCCCAGCTGTTCCGCTTCTGATCCAGCTCTCTGCTATGGTCTGGGAAAGCAGTGGAGGATGGCCCAAGTCCTTGGGCCCCTGCACCCGTGTGGGAAACCCGGAAGAAGCTCCTGGCTCCTAGCTTTGTATCGGCTTAGCTCCAGCCTTGCGGTCATTTGAGAAGTGAACCAGTGGATGGAAGACCTCTTTCTTCCTTACCTCTGCCTCTCTCTAACTGTGCCTTTCAAATAAATAAAATAACTCTCTTTAAAAAACCATAAATATATGGGGCCAGCATTGTGGTGTAGTGGATTGAGTTGCTGTTTGGGACATCAGCATCCCATATAGAAATGCCAGTTCTTGAAAAGAAAAGAAAAGAGGCCGGCGCCGCGGCTCAATAGACTAATCTTCCACCTGTGGTGCTGGCACACTGGGTTCTAGTCCCGGTCGGGGTGCCGGATTCTATCCTGGTCGCTCCTCTTCCTGTCTAGCTCTCTGTTGTGGCTCGAGAGTGCAGTAGAGGATGGCCCAAGTCCTTGGGCCCTGCACCCGCATGGGAGACCAGGAGGAGCACCTGGCTCCTGGCTTCGGATTGGTGCAGCGCACCGGCCGCAGCGGCCATTGGGGGTGAACCAACAGAAAAAGGAAGACCTTTCTCTCTGTCTCTCTCTCTCACTGTCTACTCTGCCTGTTAAAAAAAAAAAAAAAAGAAAGAAAGAAAGAAAAAGAAAAGAAAGAAAGAAAGAAAAGGAAAGAAAAACATCACTACAGTGCCACTCTCTCATGTAAAAATATTAATACTTCTTTAATACAGTCAAGTATCCAGAGTACATATTTCCCTATTTCTTTCAGTTTTTTTTTTAGTTTGTTCAAATAAGATCTATATTTTGCAATTGGTTGAAATTTTTTAAGATTTATTTTATTTATTTGAAAGGCAGAGTGACAGAGAGAGTTAGAGTGAGAGAGATCTTCCATCAGCTGGTTCACTCCCCAAGTTGCTACAATAGTGGGGGCTATGCCAGGCCAAAGCCAGGAGCCCAGAACTCCACTCAGGTCTCCCACAGGGGTGGCAGGGACCCAAGTGTGTGGGACACCTCCTGCTGCTTTCCCAGGCACGTTAGCAAGAAGCTGAATCAGAAGCAAAGCAGCCAGGATTCAGACCAGTGTTTATATGGGATGCCACGATTATAAGCAGTGGCTTAACCCACAGTGCTGGCCCCTGAATGAAATGTTTCTTGGCCGGCGCCACGGCTCACTAGGCTAATCCTCCACCTAGCGGCGCCGGCACACCGGGTTCTAGTCCCGGTCGGGGCGCCGGATTCTGTCCTGGTTGCCCCTCTTCCAGGCCAGCTCTCTGCTGTGGCCAGGGAGTGCAGTGGAGGATGGCCCAAGTGCTTGGGCCCTGCACCCCATGGGAGACCAGGAGAAGCACCTGGCTCCTGCCATCGGATCAGCGCGGTGCGCCGGCCGCAGCGCACCGGCCGTGGCGGCCATTGGTGGGTGAACCAAGGGCAAAGAAAGACCTTTCTCTCTGTCTCTCTCTCTCTCACTGTCCACTCTGCCTGTCAAAGATAAAAAAAAAAGAAATGTTTCTTAAAATTCTATTCATCTATAGAAATTTTTTCTTTGCAATTTTTTAATAAATAGTATTATTATTTTTAATATTATCATTTTATTTTCTTTTAAAGATTTATTTATTTTTTTAAATATTTATTTATTTGAAAGTCAGAGTTACATAGAGAGAGAAGGAGAGGCAGAGAGAGATTGAGGTCTTCCTCCGCTGGTTCACTCCCCAGTCGGCTGCAACGGCCGGAGCTGTGCAGATCCGAAGCCAGGAGCCAGGAGCTTATTCCAGGTCTCCCATGAGTGTGCAGGGGCCCAAGGCCTTGAGCCATCTTCTACTACTTTCCCAGACCATAGCAGAGAGCTGGATCAGAATTAGAGCAGCCGGGACTCGAACCAGTGCCCGTATGGAATGCCGGCACTGCAGGCGGCTGTTTCACCTGCTACCACAGCACCAGCCCTAATATCCATACCATTTTATAATCAAATAGCCTTTTTGAAATTTGTTCTTTCTGACTACAAAGGCTCCACCTCAGAGTGTCATGATGTCCCATCTTTTCTACCTGGGACCCTCCTCCACCACTGACAGCCAGGTGGATTGTGAAGGAGAAGCTGGGTAAAGAAAGTCTCTTCTAGGACAAAGAATTGGAACGTGGCAGTCCCAGCCTCTCTCTGCCGGGTGCTCCTTTCCTTCCCATAATACAGGTGTCACGAACAGCAAGGTCTTGTGTTTATTCAATTAGTTTATTTGGAATGCAGAGATACAGACAGAACTTAAGGTTCAGATAAAATACAGAGAAAGAGAGAGAGGGGTCTGGGGCAAGTGTTATAGTGCAGGAAATCAAGGTGCCACCTCGGACACTGGCATCCCAGAGTCCAGGCTGCTCCACTTCTGATCCAGCTCCCTGCTGATGCACCTGGGAAAGCTGCGGAACACAGCTCAAATGCTTGGGCCTCTGCCACTCTTGTGAGAGACCCAGATGCAGCTCCCAGCTCCTGGCTGTGGCCTGGCTCTGCCTTGGCTGTTGCAGCCATCTGGGGCATGAACTAGCAAATGGAAGATCTGTCTCTCCCTATCTCTGAAACCCTGCCCTCGAAATAAACAAATATTTAAATAAAAATAGAAAAAGAGAGAGAGAGAGAGCTCTTTCATCTCTGGTTCACTCCCTAAATGCCCACAACATCCAGGGCTGGGCCAGATCTCAATTCAAGTCTCCAGTGCTGGTGACGGGGGCCAAGCACTTCAACCATCACTTGCTGCCTCTCAGGATGAGCATGAGCAGGAAGCTGGATTAAAATCCAGGCACTTCACTCTGGCCTCAGAATCAGCCCTAAAGGCACTCGGATCTGGCTGAAAAGCCCATGAGAGTATTTCAGGCATGGAAAGCCAAGACACTCTGGCAAAAAGATCTCTGTGAGTGAGATCCCAGTGGAAAGAACAGGTCTTCAAAGAGGGAGGTGCCTTTCTCTGAAGGGAGGAGAGAACCTCCACTTTGACTATGACCGTGTCTAAACAAGATAAGAGTCGGAGAACTCAAGGGGCTTCCATAGCCTTGGAAACTCATGACTGGTGCATAGGGAGATTACTGATGCCATAAACAGGAGTGTCAATTTGTAAAGTCAACAACAAGAGTCACTGTGCACTTACTCCTCATGTGGGATCTCTGTCCTTAATGTGCTGTACATTGAGGCTTAATGCTATAACGAGTACTCAAACAGTATATTTCACTTTGTGTTTCTATGGGGGTGCAAACGATTGAAATCTTTACTTAATGTACACTAAATTGATCTTCTATAAAAAAAAAAAAAAAGAAAGAGATTATCAATTCCCAACTTGACTCTCACTGGGATTAAACATGACAATAGGTCTGATCTGATTTCATCATCATTTTAAAAAAATCATCTATTATTTTTCACTTTATGTTTCTGTGTGGGAGCAAACTGTTGAAATCCTTACTTAAGGTATACTAAGCTGATCTTCTGTATATTAAGATAATCGAAAATGAATCTTGATGTGAATGGAAGGGGAGAGGGAGTGGGAAAGGGGAGGGTTGTGGGTGGGAGGGACGGTATCGGGGGGGAAGCCATTGTAACCCATGAGTCGTACTTTGGAAATTTATATTCATTAAATAAAAGATAAAAAAAAATCCAGGCACTTCAGCATGGCATGCAGTGCCCCCACCCCCCCACCTAAAAACGGCAGAGTTACAGAGAGAGGGAGAGACAGAGAGAAAGAGAAAGAAAAGTGTCTTCCATTCACTGGTTCACTCCCCAGACAGCCGTAACAGCCGGTGCTGGATCAGGACAAAACCAGGAGCCAGGAGCTTATTCCCAATTTCCCATATGGCTGCAGGGGCCCAAGCACTTAGGCCATCCTCTGCTGCTTTCCCAGGCACATTAGCAGGAGCTGAATCAAAAGTCACAGCCCATACAGGATGCTGCTTAACCCTCTATGCTACAGTGCCAGTCCTGCAAGCAGTATCTTAACGGCACCAAGGGCCTACTCCAGGTCTTGTTTTAAAATTCAGTTTGTTGCCACCAGTTGACTATTTAAGATCTTGACCTTTCCCCTAGAGCAGTCCTTATGTCCCTGTATTCTCCCTAAAACAGCCATCCAGAATTTATTAAGGATCCAGAAAGTACAAATCTCAATTCACAAATTTCTATATCAAGAAATGAAACTTTAGTTACCTGCACCTTAAGTTGTGACTGCTATAGAAGGGCAAAGGTAGTCTCGATCGCCCCGGGGAGGCAGCCTCTTCCCAAGAAGGCTCTCTCCATGCTCTTGTGTCCTCCTGCTGCCCCAGGAGGAGAATCTTTTCCTAAAGCAAGGGTCACCAAATCTTGTCCTAAAAGATCCAGATCGGAAATATTTCAGGAGTTCTAGGCCACACGGTTTCTATTGCAACTACTCAATTCTGCTAGAAATAAGAAGCAAATGAATAAGCATGGCTGTGCTCCAATAAAGCTTTACTTATGGGCCCTGAAATTTGATTTTCACATCATTATTAACCTCATTGAAAAACATAAAAACCATTCTTAAACCACAAGATTTATAAAAACAGGCAGTAGACAGAATTTAGCACTTAGGAAGGTTCTGGTCTGCTGGCTGCAGTTTGATGACCCTAGATCTGCTCAACCTTTTCTGTCTGAAATCTGGCTTTTCTAGGGATGGAACTTGGCAGCAAATAACACATACATGGCATGTCTTCACATCAATTTAAGAAATAAAGATGATTCTTCTATCTCGTTTTAACTGGTGAGCAAATGTGTCTAGAAAGAACTATGAGGGCTAACTTTGAATGTATTTCCAGCTTGATTATTATAGATGAGACCTTGAGAAAATTATAAAGCCATGGCCCACATCCTACAGTTTTGTTACTTGATGTTGATAAAGAAATAGAAATCTGTAGTCTCTCCTCGCCCCACCCCACTAGCAGCACACCCAGATTTCTACTTAGCCTGATGGGCTAGCACAGCAGATGCTAAGTAATGAGTGAATGTCTTTCCTTTTAGGTCAGTGAACTGCAATATTGGCTGCATATTAGAATCACATGGAAAGCTTTCAAAACTCCAAATGTCTGGACTGCACCTCTGCCAATTAAATCAGAATGTGGGGTTGAGAACTCCCCAGATGATTCTGATTTGTATCCGAGGTTATCAACCACTCCTGTACTATGACATGCTTGTTTCCTAGTGCAGGTGCACTGTGTCTGTCCAATGCCAAGACCCCACCTGCAACACTTGCGTGATCCTGTGCAGCCTAACTCCTAAGTTGGTTCAGATCTTTTGAATAATAAACACCTGGCTTTTCTTGTGGCTTTGAACCTGTGTGCCAGGGCCAGGTGAACTCCAGGTGGATTTCTGGACTCTGTGCCTATAACCTTGGTAACAAAGAGGGCTGCAGGTACAAATCAATTTTAAAAATAGAAAAAGACACGAACAGTCACTTCACAAAAGAGTGTATATGCATAAACACATGAAAGTTTCTCAACATCTTTACTCGTCAGGAAAATGCACACTAAAACCATTATGAGGGGCAATTTTCCACTCACCAACAATACCAAAAGACAAATGGTTCCAAATACTGGCAAGGAAAGAGCAACTGGAACTCTTATACGCTATTGTTGAGAGCACAAAATAATACACACACTTAGATAAACTGTCTAGGAATTGCTTATAGGGACAAACATTCGTTTATCCAATGACTCAGCAATTCCACTCTTAGGAATTAAAAACATATATCTACCAGCAATATTCAAGAATGACCAGGGGCCAGTGTTGCAACGGAGAAAATTAAGCCATCACCTGCAATGCTGGCATCCCACACCAGAGAACTGGTTTGAGTCCCTGCTATTCTGCTTCTGACCCAGCTCCCTGCTAATAATGCTAAGGCAGCAGAAGATGGCCCAAGTCCTTGGGACCCCACTATCCATGCGGGAGACCTGGATGAAGCTCTAGGCTCCTGCCTTTGGCCTACTCCGGTCCCAGCTGTTGTGGCCAGCTGGGGAGTTAACCAGTGGTTGGAAGGTCTCTTTCTCTCTCTCTCTCTCTCTATTACTTTGCCTTTCAAATAAATAAAAATATTTGTTTAAAAAGAATGTCCCCGCTGGCGCCACGGCTCACTAGGCTAATCCTCCACCTGCGGCGCCGGCACCCGTGGTTCTAGTCCCGGTTGGGGCGCTGGATTCTGTCCCAGTTGCTCCTCTTCCAGGCCAGCTCTCTGCTGTGGCCCGGGAAGGCAGTGGAGGATGGCCCAGGTGCTTGGGCCCTGCACCTGCATGGGAGACCAGGAGGAAGCACCTGGCTCCTGGCTTCAGATCGGCACAGCGTGCCAGCTGTGGCGGCCATTTGGGGGGTGAACCAACGGAAGGAAGACCTTTCTCTCTGTCTCTCTCTCTCTCACTGTCTAATTCTGCCTGTCAAAAAAATAAAAGAATGTCCATAGTAGTTTTATTAGTAGCAGTTGAAAACTTGAAACAACTGGAATGCCCAGGCGTAGCAGAATGGATGAACAAATTATGTGATATTCCTATGATGGAGTACTATTCAGCAATGAAAACAAATGGATAAGGTTACTAAGCTTTTGCACAGAAACACAGGTGCATGTCAGAAACGAGATGCTGAGGGAAACAAACATGATACAGAATACATATTGTATGATTCTATTTATAGGAGGTTCAAAGTGAGGCACAACTGATCTATAATGATGGAGCAGAGACACAAGTATTCAAGTTGAGTTGGGTTGGTTCTTACCCAGGTGCATATAATAGTCAAAACTCATAGAGCTATACTCTTTTTTTTTTAATAAATCTATCCATTTGTTTTCTGTATATTTGTTGTGAGATCCATGTGTATTTTTTTTTTTGACAGGCAGAGTGGACAGTGAGAGAGAGAGACAGAGAGAAAGGTCTTCCTTTTGTCGTTGGTTCACCCTCCAATGGCCGCTGAGGCCAGCGTGCTGCGGCCGGCGCACTGCGCTGATCTGATGGCAGGAGCCAGGTACTTATCCTGGTCTCCCATGTGGTGCAGGGCCCAAGAACTTGGGCCGTCCTCCACTGCACTCCCGGGCCACAGCAGAGAGCTGGCCTGGAAGAGGGGCAACCGGAACAGAATCCGATGCCCCGACCGGGACTAGAACCCGGTGTGCCGGCGCCGCAAGGCAGAGGATTAGCCTAGTGAGCCGTGGCGCCAGCCGATCCATGTGTATTTTTTAAAAAAGATTTATTTATTTATCTATTTAAAAGGCAGAGTTACAGAGAGGCAGAGGCAGAGACAAAAAGAGAGGTCTTCCATTCACTGGTTCACTCCCCAAATGGTTGCAATGGCAGGAGTGGGCTGATCCAAAGCCAGACCCAGGAGCTTCTTCTAAGTCTCCCACGTGGGTGCAGGGGTCCAAGGACTTGGGCCACCTTCCCCTGCTTTCCTAGGCCATAGCAGAGAGCTGGCTTGGAAGCGGAGCAGCCGGGTCTCAAACTGGCGCCATATAGGATGCTGGCACTGCAGGCGGCGGCTTTACCCACCACACCACAGAACGAGCCCCTCGATTCCTTCTTAATGCCTTTTGGAATTCAGAGGAATTTACAAAACCTATTAGCAGCAGCTCCTCCTCCTGAATTCTATCAAACTCACAGCCGTTAGTCCTCTGATGATCAGCAGAAGCACGAATGGCTGTTCTTTTCTCTGGTTTCAGACTTTTTTAAAAATGTTTTTCTAAAACAAGGTAGATGCTTCCATGGGATGTCCGATGCTATCTTATGGTCTGCCTCCATTTTCCTCATCTCCCATTCACTCATATTCTGCAATGTAACTCCCCACTTTCTTATTCTCTTTTTAAAATGAAACTGGGAATGGGCATTTGGTTATTTTTAAAGTTTATTTATTTTTAATTTATTTGAAAGGCAGAACAAGAGAGAGAGGGAGGGATCATCCATCTATTGGTTCACTCGCCAAATGCCCACAACAGCAGGGGCTGGGCCAGGCCAGAGCCAGGATCCAGGACCTCCATCTGGGTGTCCCACATGGGTTAGCAGAAGGGACTCAGGTATTTCAGCCGTCATTCACTGCCTCCCAGGGTACACACTAGCAGGAAGCTGGATGTGAAGCAGAGGCAGGACTCCCTCCCAGGCACTCTAATAAGGCACGCATGTGTTGCCAAGTGACGTCTTCACTGGCTGTGCCACAACACCCACCCTACCCTATCCCCGTTCTTCTCAAACCACTCACACAGGACACCAACTCTGATCACTGGGACTCTGTGTTAGTTTATTGCTATGGAACAAATTACCCCAAAACGTAGTTGCCTTGATATAATGATAATCATACTGTTTTCCCCTGTATGTGGGTCACACCATCAGACCCAGCACCGCCAGACTGACTTGTCTCTGCTGCGTGATGCCTGGTGGCAGCTGGAAGGCTTGAAGCCTGTGGGCTGGAATCGCCTGCAGGCTCACTCACTCACAACTGGGGACTGATTCCGTCTGCAGCGGAGACCTGAGCTGGGAGTGCTGTCGCAGGTACATCCAGGCGGCCTCCCAGAGTGGCTTAGATTCCCTTGCAATGTATGGTGGCTGCGTTTCACACAGAGAGAGTGTGTGCAGTGGAACCTTATGCCTCACCCTCGGGAGTCACAGGGCATCGTGGTCCCATCCCATTGGTTAATGTAATCATCAGGCCCGCCCAGATCCAAGAGGGGAACACAGAAACCCCACCCCTCAGGGGAAGGAGTAGCAGTCACATTGCTAGATGAACATGTGGAACAGGATAACTATATTGTTGGAGCCATTTTTGGAAAAATACACTCACTACAGACTCTGGGTTTCCTGTTACAGAAAGCCCAAGCCTGGATGGCTTAACCAAAGATGAAATTCACTGGCTCACAGGTGTGAAAGCTCAGGGAGCAGGTGACTTCCAGATAAGGCTCAAATGAATCTCAAACTGTGTCGTCAGAACCCAGTTTCTCCATCTTCTCTGGGTCCAGCTTTCTCTGTGCTGGCTCAAGCTTTAGACTCTCCGCACACAGTGGAGAGAGGTTGCCAGGGCTCCACCTCATGCCTTCTCTTGCTCAATGACTACAGGGAAAGAGAAATCTGTTGCTCTGATGGTTCAGACAATGTCCTGGAAAGCGAGTTTTTTGGCTGTCATTGTCCTGCCTTGGCTCCTGTGCCTATCGCTGAACAATTCACTGCTGTCCAGGAAATGCTGTCAATTTGCTTGCGACTGAGTCACTTCTCCACCTCTGGAGCTGGGGACAAGGTCAGCATCCCCCTAAGTCACAAGTCTCGTCATAGAGATGAACTCAGTGACAAGGACAGAATTTACATCAGGAGTGTGTTTTTCTTGCATCATAAAATGTCTGGACTCATAATCATTGGTGTTGATCCAGTGACTCCAACTTCAGGGCTCATTGAGTTGCGATTTGCTGGATCTCTCCAATCTTTCTCTGCAGATGGATGCCCCCGTTGTGGTCATCTGGCCTATCTGGACACTGTGTCTCCTCTGTGCCATAGATCACGCTGCCACTGCCTGCTGTAAGGTGGCTGGGAAGGAGAGGACTGGTGAAGTAGGCCAGGAGAAGAGGGCCAAGAATGAGAATTAGGGCATCCAATCCACATGGATGTGAAATCTCTCGGCTTCACCCAAGTCCGCAGTATATCAGTATCAGAAGGCTCTCGAGTTACTGGATTTCAAATATAAAAATAACGCCCCCACCAGGGGCTGGCACGGTGGTATAGTGGGTAAAGCAGCCACCTGCGAAGCTAGCATCCCACAGGGGCTCCAGTCTGTGTCTCAGCTGCTCTGCTTGTGACTCAGCTCTCTGCTAATGACCTGTGAAAGCAACACAAGAAGGCCCAAGTCCTTGGGCGCCTGCCACCTGTGTGCGAGACCCAGAAGAAGCTCCTGGTTTCTGACTTCATCCTGGCTCCGCCACAGGCTTTGTAGCCACCTGAGGAGTAAACCAGCAGATGGAAGACCTCTCTCTCTGTCTCTTCCTCTCTCTCTCTCTCTCTTTGTAACTCTAACTTTCAAATAAATAAATAAATCTTTAAAAATAAATAAGTAAAATCGCCTCCCCAGAACAAGCGTTTACAGCAATCATTTAGCCTCAAATATAAGCTATTCTCCAACCTAGGCTTCATTGATAATAAAAAGATCCTTTTCCCTCCAGCATCAAACTCCTCCAGCCACAGCTCAGATCTGTTTGAACTGAGCAGGGAGGGGGAGGGCTGTTTATTGACCTCCCGATGGTAGTGACATTTGGCCTGGTTTTTCGAAGGCTGTTGAGAGGGTCACCGGGTAAAGACATAAGAAAGGGAAATTACTAAAAGAGTAAAGAGAAGCATAATCAAATGATGGAAACATTAAGTATTCTGCTATATCAGGGAAATGCATGGCTGGAGTAGTCAGGATACATGTTGCAAAAATGGCAAGAAAAGACTGTTGAGGGCCCAGCATTGTGGCTCAGGGGTTAAATACCATTTGTGACCCTGGCAGCCAATATCGGAGTGTTTGGTTTGAAATCCAGCCTCTCTGCTTCTGATTCAGCTTCCTGCTAATGTGCCTGAAAAATCAGCAGAAGATGACCTGAGTACTTGGGCCCCTGCCACCCATGTGGGAGACCCAGATGGAACTCCTGGTTCCTGGCTTTAGCCTGACCCAGACCCAGCTGTTGCAGCTGCTTGGGAAGTGAAACAGCAGATGGAAGATCTCCCTGTGTCTCCCTCTTTCCCTGTAACTCTACCTTTCAAGTAAATAGATATCTTTTTTAAGATTTTATTTATTTATTTGAGAGGTAGAGTTATAGACAGTGAGAAGGAGAGGCAGAGAGAAAAGTCTTCCTTCCGTTGGTTCACTCCCCAGATAGCCACAATGGCTGGAGCGGCGCAAATCCAAAGCCAGGAGCCAGGTGCTTCTTCCTGGTCTCCCCCATGGGTGCAGGGCCCAAGCACTTGGGCCATCTTCTTCTGTTTTCCCAGGCCACAGCAGAGAGCTGGATTGGAAGAGGAGCAGCTGGGACTAGAACCGGCGCCCATATGGGATGCCGGCGCCATGGGCAGAGGATTAACCTACTGCGCCAACGAGTCGTCCCCAATAGGTATATTTTTTGAGATTTATTTATTTATTTGAAAGTTAGAGTTACAGAGTGGGAGAGACAATAGATAAAGAGAGAGCTCTTCCATTCTCTGGTTCACTCTCTAGATGGTCTCAACAGTCAGAGCTGGGTCAGGCTAAAGACAGGCTCCAGGAGCTTCTTCCAGGTCTCCCACTAGGAGAGCAGGGCACCAAGCACTTGGGCAATTTTCCGTTGCTTTCCCAGACCATTAGCAGGGAGCTGGTTCAGAAGTGGAGCAGCTGGGACACAAACCAGTGCCCATATGGGATGCCAGCATTGTAGGCAGTGACTTTACCTGCTATGCCACAGTGCTGGCCCCATCAAATAAATAAATTTTATAAAAACAACAGAAACAGTCTGTTGGCCAGCACCATGGCTCACTTGGTTAATCCTCCGCCTGCAGCTCAGGCATCCCATATGATATGGGCACCGGATTCTGTCCCCATTGCTCCTCTTCCAGTCCAGCTCTCTGCTGTGGCCCGGAGTGCAGTGGAGGGTGGCCCAAGTGCTTGGGCCCTGCACCTGCATGGGAGACCATGAGAAAGCACCTGGCTCCTGGCTTCGATCGGCGCAGTTCCAGCCATAGCGGCCATTTGGGGTGAACCAATGGAAGGAAGACCTTTCTCTCTGTCTCTCTCTCTCTCTGTCTATAACTCTACCCGTAAAAAAAAAAAAAAAAAAAAAAAAGTCTGTTGAGCTACAGACCTAGGTCTAGATCAATGCTAGAACCCAAAGTGTCTTCAGAAAGTTTGTGGAAACATGAATTATGAAAAAACCATGAGTGGACTTCACTTTTTTTTTTTTTTGCACCAAATTAAACTTTTAATTCCCATTTTCCACAAACTTTCTGAATCACTGTCTTGAAAGCAGGGGTCCTGTCCATCAAGTTCCCTGTTGATTTTCTAGGGCTTAGAACAGTGTTTGACTAGGGACAGGCAAGAAGGATGTTTTACAGTGTATTTAATAAATTTGTATACTTCCCTGTGAGTGATAGTGGGTTTGGTTTTCCAGCCATTCCCTTTCTTCCCTGAGCTACCCCGCATCATTTTTTCTTAATTAACCATAACTGATTTCTGTTGATAGCAGCCAAAGAATCCAGTCTGATTCAGTTGCCACAGTTCAGCTCCTAAATATTTCTTGATGAACAACATCAAGGACGGGGCCAGCTCTGTGGCATAGTGGGTAAAGCTCCCGCCTGAGATGCCAACATCCCATATGGGCACCAGTTTGTGTCCAGGCTGCTCCACTTCTGACCTAGCTTCCTGCTGATACACCTGGGAAAGCAGCAGAGGATGCCCCAAGTCCTTGGGCCCCTGCACCCACATGGGAGACCCAGAAGAAGCTCCTGGCTCCTGGCTTCCACCTGGCCCAGTGCCCTGGCCATTGTGGCCATTTGGGGAGTGAACCAGTGGATGGAGCATCTCTCTCCCTCTCGTTCTCTCTCTTTCTCTGTCTGTCTCTCCCTCTCTCTGTAACTCTGACTTTCAAATAAAACTTAAAAAAAAAAAAAAAAAGAATAGCTAGGACATCCACAGTGCTCTCAGTCCTGGGCCACAGTCCCTGGGTGTGCAGCCACTGGCATTTAAACTAATAAACACGAAGAATCAAGAGGACCCATATGTGTGCGAGATGGAGCGAAGTGTGTGCCTTTAAGTCAAGTGTGTGCAACATAGGAATGAGCGGAAACATTAAACATAACCTTTAGGAAAAGACAACAGGCAAGTGCAAACGAAAGGAAAGCAGAATATGCATTATTCATATGACAAAATAAATTCAGGGAAAGTCAAATCTATTTAGATATTTACCAAAAGGAAAGCACTACATAGCAAAGCTTATGGGAATGGGCAAAACCTCCACTTACAGGAAGATTAACAACGTTGAGTTCCTTACTTTAGGAGTAAGAATGAATATACCTGAAGTGAGCAGTCAATTTACACTGCTTGAGAAACAGAAGGGAGCAGACAATGAGAAAGGTGTGTGGCTGACTGGCAGCCCATGGACACAAACAGGGAGAAGAAGAAGCACCACTTAAGCCGGCAACGTGGCTCAATAGGCTAATCCTCCACCTAGCAGCGCCGGCACACCGGGTTCTAGTCCCGGTTGGGGCGCCAGATTCTGTCCCAGTTGCCCCTCTTCCAGACCAGCTCTCTGCTGTGGCCCGGGAGTGCAGTGGAGGATGGCCCAAGTGCTTGGGCCCTGCACCCCATGGGAGACCAGGAGAAGCACCTGGCTCCTGCCTTCGGGTCAGCGGGGTGCGGCGGCCATTGGAGGGTGAACCAATGGCAAAGGAAGACCTGTCTCTCTCTCTCACTGTCCACTCTGCCTGTTAAAAAAAAAAAAGCACCACTTTAAAACTTTTTTTTAATGATTCATTTATTTATCTGAAAGGCAAAGAGAGCAACAGAGAGATCTTTCATCTCCTAATTCACTTCCCAAGTGACTACAACAGCTGGGGCTAGGGTAGGCGAAAGCCAGGAGCTAGGAACTCCATCATGGTCTTCCACATGGGTGGCAGGGGCCCATCTATTGAATTGTTTTTTAAAACTTTTTATTTATTTTAAATTTGTTTGAAAGGCAGACAGACAGAAGGAGAGAGAGAAAGAGAGAGAGGCAGAGATACTCCATCTGTTGATTCACTCCTCAAACGGCCGCAATAGCCAGAGCTGGCCTAGGCCAAAGCCAGGAGCCTGGAACTCAGTCTGGATATGGTATGGTGACAAGCTGGACCCAAGTACTTGAGACAGCACCTGTTGCCTCCCACGTTGCACATTAGCAGGAAGCTAAAACTGGAAGCAGAGCTGGGACTAGAACCCAGGCACTTGGATATGGGCTGTGGGTGTCTCAAGCAGTATCATAACCACTGTGCCAAGCTTCCTCCCCTGAATTGTTATTTTTTAATTTTTTAACTATTTTTAATCTTATTTTGTCTATCAGATTTTGGAAAAACATTTTCTATGGGGCAGGGGCTGTTGCAGCAGGTTAAGCCACCACTTGGGAAACTCGCATCCTGGGATCAAATCCCACCTCTGCTTCCTACCCAGGTTCCTGCTCATGGGCACCATGATCTGGGGAAGCAGTAGATGATGGTTTATATACTTGGGTCCCTGCTGCCCACATGGGAGACCAGTTGGAGTTCTGGGCTCTTGAGTGTGGCCTGGTCCAACCCCAGCAACTGGAGGCACTTGGGGAGTAAACCAGCACATGGGAAATTCTCTCTTGTATTCTGACTTTCCAAATAAAAAATAAATAAATAAACATTTTTTGGTGCCAGTGATAATATTATAGTGAGTATAGTATGGTTGAATGTATTTCCCTATTTTTATAAATCTTTTTTTATTTTATTCTTTTATTTTTTATTTTTTTTTTGTTTTTTGACAGGCAGAGTGGACAGTGAGAGAGAGAGACAGAGAGAAAGGTCTTCCTTTGCCGTTGGTTCACCCTCCAATGGCCGCCGCGGCCAGCGCCCTGCGGCCGGCGCACCGCGCTGATCCGATGGCAGGAGCCAGGAGCCAGGTGCTTTTCCTGGTCTCCCATGGGGTGCAGGGCCCAAGCACCTGGGCCATCCTCCACTGCACTCCCTGGCCACAACAGAGAGCTGGCCTGGAAGAGGGGCAACCGGGACAGAATCCGGCGCCCCGACCGGGACTAGAACCCGGTGTGCCGGCGCCGCTAGGCGGAGGATTAGCCTATTTTTAGAAGTTTCTATGGCCTGCATTGCAGCTCACTAGGCTAATCCTCCACCTGTGGTGCCGGCACCCTGGGTTCTAGTCCTGGTCGGGCCACTGGATTCTGTCCCAGTTGCTCCTCTTTCAGTCTAGCTCTCTGCTGTGACCCGGGAAGGCAGTAGAAGATGGCCCAAGTGCTTGGGCCCTGCACCCACATGGAAGACCAGGAGAAGCATCTGGCTCCTGGCTTCAGATCGGCGCAGCGTGCCAGGCGCAGCTTGCCGGCCATGGCGGCCATTTGGGGGGTGAACCAACGGAAAAGGAAGACCTTTCTCTCTGTCTCTCTCTCTCTCTCTCACTGTCCACTCTGCCTGTCAAAAAAAAAAGTTTCTAAAAATTGTGAAGGGTCAGCACTGTGGTGCAGCAGGTTAAAGCCCTGGCCGGCAGTGCTGGCATCCCATAATTGTGCTGGTTTGAGTCCCGGCTGCTCCACCTCCAATACGGCTCCCTGCTAATGCTCCTTGGAAAGCAGCAGAAGATGGCCCAAGTCCTTGGGCCCCTCTAGCCTCGTGGGAGACCCGGAAGAAGCTCCTGGCTCCTGGCTTTGGATCGGCTTTGTTCTGGCCCTGGCCGTTGTGGCCATTTGGGGAGTGAACCAGCAGATAGAAGACTGATTCTCTTTCTCTCTCTCTCTCTCTCTCTCTCCCTCCCCTTCTCTCTTTCTCTCCCCCTCTCTGTAATTGCCTTTAAAATAAATAAAAATAAATCTTTTAAGAAATTGTTTGATATAGAAATGTGAAGGTCTGTTCTCATTTCAGCTTTTTGGATGCTTTATTTGGAGACTGTCAGAGCTAAAAAGGATGCTCCACAGTTATATGTATATCTGAGACTATATAAAAACCTGATTTCTCTTTTCAAGTATACACCCCTTTTGTGCACAGCTTTTTGTGAAATTCAGCTGTCAATTTCCACCTTCCTTTCATGAATTTTTTTTGCAAACTACTTGGAAGATGTGGCACCTCAATAATTGTAACAAATGGGTTAAAAAATTCCACTGACACTCTTTATCTGGAAGAGTTTTGTATGGTTAACATTTCGCCCACTTTTTATATGAGTATACATAAAGATTTTAGGCTGCCGATAAAATTTTGTCACTCCAGAAAATGTCTTTTCACAATTAGGAAGTTCTCTGTTTGGGATTTTTTTTCTAGCTTTATTCAGTTGTAACTGACATAACTAGCTGCACCTGCTCACTGTGTACAATGTGATGAATTTTTGACATGAGTTTGTGAAATCCACACAATGAAGATAAGGAACATAATCATCACCTCCAAAAGTGTTCCCTAGCCCCCGTCTTCTTTTTTTTTAAGATTTATTTATTTGCGGGGCCGGTGCCGTGGTTCACTAGGTTAACCCTCAGCCTGTGGCACTGGTATCCCATATGGGCGCCAGGTTCTAGTCCCAGTTGTTCCTCTTCCAGTCCAGCTCTCTGCTGTGGCCCAGGAGGGTTGTGCAGGATGGCCCTCCTGCACCCGCATGGGAGACCAGGAAGAAGCACCTGGCTCCTGGCTTTGGATCAGCTCAGCTCCGGCCTTGTGGCCATTTGGAGAGTGAACCAACAGAAGGAAGACCTTTCTCTCTATCTCTCTCTCTCTCACTATCTAACTCTATCTGTCAAATTAAAAAAAAAATTAAAAAAGATTTATTTATTTGAAAGAGTTACAGAAAAAGAATGAGAGACAGAGAGAGAGAGAAAGAGATCTTTCATCCAATGGTTCACTGCAGGGTTGAGCCAGGTCAAAGCTAGGTGTTAAGAGCTTCATCCAGGGGCCCAGCACAATGGCGCAGTAAGTTAATCCTCTGCCTGCAGCACCGGCATCCCATATGGGTTCTGGTTCGAGTCCTGGCTGCTCCACTTCTGATCCAGCTCTCTGCTGTGGCCTGGGAAAGCAGTGGAGGATGGCCCAAGTCCTTGGGCCCCTATACCCATGTGGGAGACCCGGAAAAAGCTCCTGGCTCCTGACTTTGGATTGGCACAGCTCTTACTGTTGCAGCCATTTGGGGAGTGAACCAACAGAAGGAAGACCTCTCTCTGTCTCTCCCTCTCAGTGTCTGTAACTCTACCTCTCAAAATAAATAAATAAAATCTTAAAAAAAAAAAAAAGCAAAGAGCTTCATCTCAGTCTTCCATGTGGGTACAGGACTCCAAGCACCTGGACCATCTTCTCAGGTGCCTTAGCAGGGAGCTGAGTTGGAAGCAGAGCAACGAGGACTAGAGCTGACACTCCAGGATGCTGGCATTGCAGGTAGCAGCTTTGCTTTCTGTGCCACAACACCAACCTGACCCTTTTCATTCTTTTTTTTTTAATTTGAAAGGCAGATCTTCCATCTGCTGGTTCGCTCCACAGATGTCCCCAACAGCCAGAGCTGGGCCAGACCACAGTCAGGAGCCAGGAGCTTTTTCTGGGTTTCCCATGTGGGTGCAGGGACCTAAGCACTTAGGTCACCCTCTGCTGCTTTCCCAGGCACATTAGCAGAGAGCTGGATCGGAAGTCGGGCAGCTGGGACTCAAATTGGTGCCCATATGAGACGCCAGTGTCACAGGCAGCGGCTTTACCCACTATACTACAATGCCAGCCCTTCCATAGCCCATATGTGTGTGTGTGTGTGTGTGTGTGTGTGTGATTAATTTATTTATGTGAAAGGCTAAGTGACAGAGATACAGGGGGAAAGAGAGAAAGAGAGTGAGAGAGATCTTCTATCTAGTGGTTCACTTCCCAAATGACCTCAACAGCCACAGCTGAAACCAGGAGCTAGGAACTCCATCCAGTCTCCTACATGTGTGGCCAGGGCCCAAGCACTTGGGCCGTCTTCCACTGCTTTCCTAGACACATTATCAGGGAGCTGGATAGGAAGTAGAGTAGCTGGGACTCAAACCGGCACTCTGACATGAGATGCTGGCATGGCAGCCAGTGGCTTAAACCACTGTGCTTCAGCACTGGCCCCCATAGCCCTCTGTAATGCATCCCCAAAACCCCCCTCACTCAGGTCCACTGAATGACAACACTGAAGATATAAAGAAACAGATCAGAATATTTGTCAGGTCCGTGTGGGATTGTGCCAAACAGAGAGAATGAGAAAGAGAGATGGTGAACCCTGCACATGCTGTTTCTTCTTCCAAACTCAGCAGGTATGTAAGCCACCACTCTCCTAAAGGAAGTCCCTCCATGCGAATGCATGAGACCTGGGGTAAGAAGGTCCCTCCTCACCAACAATCCCTGTGATGCCTTGCTCTCATACTCACATGGAGACAGTCACTCCTCGAAGCACCCGTGTGTTTTTTAAAATTGCTATTTGTTTTAAAGGCAGAGAGAAAGAGAGAGATTCTCCATCTACCTGCTGGTTCACTCCCCAAACACCAGCAACAGTCAGAGTTGAGCTAGGCCAAAGTCAGAAGCCTGGATCTCCATCTGGGTCCCACGTCAGGGTGTCAGGGACCCAGGTGTTTGAGCCATCATCTGCTGCTTCCCAGGGTGTACATGAGCAAGAAGCTGGAATTGGGAGCACAGCTGGGACTTGAGCATAGGCACTCCTCTAGGGGATGGGGGCATCCCAAGCAGTATCTCAACCACTGTGCTAAATGCTGGCCCCTGAGCACCCGCTTTATGAACAACTCTGTATCAAGACAGAGAAAACATTTGCAGCAGAATTCCTGGAGGACTGGGAAGGGACATGTTGAGCCCACCCTCTGTCATGAAGCAGCTGGGCCTAGGATGACTGCTGGTCAGGAACGTGAGTGTTTGAACAGTGGGAGAGTGCCACAGATGGAGCCAGAGAGAGCTGAGAGTTGCATTTGGAGTGACATCATCCCACCTCCATTTACTCTGTGACAATTGGTGTGGTTGTATCTATGTCTATATGTAGGAAAATGGTGATGGGCCAGGGAGTCTAGATCAGGTCAATCAAGGGCAGAACAGAGACAGCCCGCCCGGGCTAACAGAGCTTCCTGGGAAGGACCAGGAGAATGCACACATTTTGATATTTACAGATTTGCATCCAAGGGACATTGGTGTAACCCATTGCCAAGAAGGGCCCCGGTGACGTTCCCCTCCTGGTGTCGGCAAACTCTGCCTCCCACAGAAATACGGCTGGCCTGTGTGACCCTCAGAATATTATGGTGATGACGGAGAGAACTTCCAGGGCTGGGTCATAAAAGACAATGGGACTTCTGCCTTGCTCTTTCTTGGATCACTCACCCTGGGGGAACCCAGGTGCCGTGTGCTAAGGACACTCAACCAGCACTATGGAGAGAGAAACTTAAACCTCTTAGGGCTGGCACTGTGGTGTAGCAGGTAAAGCCTCCACCTACAGTGCCAGCATCCCATATGGGTGCCAGTTCAAGTCCGGGTGCTCCACTTCTGATCCAGCTCTCTGCTATGGCCTGGGAAAGCAGTGGAAGATGGCCCAAGTGCTTGAGCCCCTGCACCCGCATGGGAAGACCTAGAGGAAGCTCCTGGCTCCTGGCTCCTGGCTCCTGGCTTCAGATCAGCACAGCAACGGTGGTCGCAGCCAACTGGGGAGGTAACCTCTCCTCTTTCTGTGTAACTCTGACTTTCAAATAAATAAATAAATCTTTAAAAAGGAAAGAAACTTAAACCTCTCAAAAGCTGCTTCGTGAGTCCAGCTCTGGGACTGATCCTCCAGGCTCAGACCAACACCTTGAGGGCAACTGAGACACTTGGAGGGCCCCTGTGCCACTGACCTTGACTCGGTCATTCCCTGTCCGCTTTCTGGTCACCCAGTTGCCTCCCTGACTGGACTCAGCTCCTAGAATCCTGAACCGTAGGCTGCTCCCCTAACTCTACCTCCACCACAGCAGGCAGACTAAAGGTTAAAAAAATGCATTCATTTGACAATGAATAAAGGATTCCTGCAGGTTCTCAGGGATTGCCCTTCAAATATTAATAATTGAGATAAAGATACAAGAAGAGAACATTAAATGTAAATATTTAGAAATACGTTTTCTCTTCTCCATCTGATCAGGAGTATAAGAGGAGCCAAGATAAGGCCAGACTGCTCTTTGCCGGGAAGGGACAGGAAGGGAACAGTAGGGGCCGGAGGTGGGAGAGATGGAGGAGGTGAAGTGAGCCGTGACTCTGCTGAGTGGAACTCTGGGCAGAGAGGCTTGTGGTGAGTGTTTTCACGAAACACGCTATGCTGTGTGACGTAATTCCCCTCTTGTTTTCTGTTCAAGTAAAGATTTATGCCACTTCTCAGTGCTTGTTTTGGAGCACTGTTTGTGTTGACCTTGGCTGTGTTACTAACCCAAGGTTGTCTTGCATGCAACAAGAAACATCTCCATTCAGTAATAATCGCTGTGATACTACTACTAGTAGCAGCTGACTACTCTGCTAGGGCGCCTAGGATGTGCTGGGTGGGGGCACTTTGGTAAAGGAGTCTTATTACTTGCCTTTAACATTTTCCTCTCTGACTGCAAATAATTTTGCATGATGGCTGATTCATCAGCAACTGCAGTGACACTCTAATCTTGGAGTCACAAACTCATTTACCTTCAGGGGTGGGCTCTAGGGAAGTGGGCTGGGTTCCACAGTGGAAAATTGATCTTGGGGCCGGCACTGTGGCACAGTGGGTTAAAGCCATATGGGTGCCGGTTCGAGTCCCAGATGCTTCTCTTCCGATCCAGCGCCATGCTAATGGCCTAGGAAAGCAGCAGAAGATGGCCCAAGTCCTTGGGCCCCTGAATCTGCATGGGAAACCCAGAAGAAGCTCCTGGCTTCTGAGTCCAGATTGGCTCAGCTCTGGCCAATGTGGCTGTTTGGGGAGTGAACCAGAGAATGGAAGACCTCTCTCTGTCTCTACCTCTCTGTAACTCTGTCTTTCAAATAAATAAAATAAATCTTTGAAAAAGAAAGAAAAAGAAAGTTGATCTTGGCTGTGGGGGTCAGGTGATGAAAGGAAGGGGCAGAGACTGACCACCTGGACAGTACGCCCCCAGGAGGGCAGCTGCACTGTGCCCAGCCAAGGTTTGCTGCGCTGAGGAAGCGTGGACTGGTTGTGATTAGATATTTACATTTTTCTCAGAAAAATCAGAAACGCCTTTTGTGTATACTCCTAATTTTAAAATGTCGCCTTCTCTTTAAAAATATTTAAATTTAAATCTTTAGGGTAGCCACATTATGGTCTTTCTCAAATAAAACAGGCCACAAGGCGGGGTGGGTGGAGATGACAAAAGAAGAAAATATAAAATTAATGTTATTTGTCATAAAAACTGAAGCCACTAGGATCTGAGAGAGAGAGAGAGAGAGAGAATGAACAGAATGAGGACAAGGTTGGTTGCAAGATTTTTATAGAAACTTGGTTCTTTATTATCCACTTTGCATACTTGTAATTCCATAGTTCTCAAACTCAGCTGCTGGATCTCCCTAAAGGAAACTGGGTACTGGATGAGGATGACACAGTGAAATTACCGGGGAAAGTGCTCCGATGAGAAAACAGGCTGCGCTCCAGCTAAGGGAGGCACCCACATCTGTTCTGCACTTCCCTGCACATTTCCAGGGGTACCTGAAGAGAAACACCTTGCTTACAATGCTTTGATGGCATGGTGCACTTTTGCTGGGGTTTTGCATCCTAAGGTTGGAGAGACAGACAGACCGATTAGGGATGGGGAAAGGGAATAAGAGTAGCAGGGAGAGAAGAGGCTTAAATGCTTGGGCTCAAATAATGTCAGAAAGAGGAACCTTAGAAAGCAAGCTAGTCTAACTTTTAAAAATCTTTTATTTCTTTACATCACAAAATTAAAATATACTTGTGGAGACATGTTGCTATAAATAGGAAGTAGACATTCCTTCCTCTCCTGCCTTCTTGTACAGATGGAGAAACGAGCTCGTAGGGAAGTGACTAGGCAATGTCACACAGGCGCCGAGTGCAGGATGGTCCCCCTGCAGGCAGGCGGCGGCAGGGCTGAGTAGGACCGTCGCCCACAGGTAGGGGAGGGCTGGAGCAGCCTGAAAGTTTACTCAACTGTCTGTCTTTACATCTGGGAAGAGATTGGGAGGAAAAACAAAAAGATGAGGGCTATATGCTTTAAGAATATCAAGTGCTTATTATGGTACTGCACTAAGGCTTTTGGGATCTTGTGTTTCCCTAAGCCTTACCACATCCTTGGTGGGAGGTTCAGTTCTTGTCAGCTTAGCAATGCAGAAACTGAGGCTCTGGATGTTGATGAAGTTGCCCAAAGTAGCATTGCTAGGAAAGTGGAGTCACTAGAACCCAGGTCTTCCCTAACCCCTAGCCTCCATCCCTTACAGTACATGTACATAAATTACACACAAGCGCCCTGCCTCTGGGCACATGAAGCCTTGCACCAGAGCCCGTGAACACTGGAAATACATTCTTCTCTAAGTCCAGGCTCTGAACCATTAAGCAATAGAGTTTATCCAAAAAAGGGTAATATTTTCATTATAAAAAGTCTGCAGTAACATTGTCTCTGTTTGTTTGTTTACTTACTTATTTGAAAGAATGACAAATAGACATGGAGAGACAGAGGGAAAGAGATCTTCCGCCCCCTGTTTCACTCCTCAAATACCCACAACAGCTGGGGCTCGGCCAGTCTGAAGTCAAGATCCAGGTTCTCCATCTGGATCTCCTATGTGGGTATGTGGGCCATCATCTGCTCCTTCTCAGGTGCATTAGTGCCAAGCTGGATCAGAAGCAGAGGCGGGACCCCATCCCAGATCCCAGGCATCCCAGGTGGCATCTTCACCCACCGCACTACAACACCTGCCCCCATCCTCTCTTGCACGGCTTACTCTGAAATAAGAGAACGGATCATAGAGGTACAGCTCCTACTGATACACATACACCAACACCCAGGTGCAAGAAAAGAAAGACACTCATACAGCCTCTCAGGCATGGAGGCACGACAGCTTGGTCACCACTACAGAGAACCTGGAGACCTGAGCTCTAGAGCTGTCTCCTCCAGAATCCAGCCCTCTGACGTGGGTCTTGTTTTTCTCATCCATCCTTAGAGTGCTGCAAAGAAGAGACTGGATCAAACGATTTCTGATGTTCCTTCAAGATTTTTTTCTTATTTTTTTTTACAGGCAGAGTAGACAGTGAGAGAGAGAGAGAGACAGGTCTTCCTTTGCCATTGGTTCATCCCTCAATGGCCACTGCGGCCGGCGCGCTGCGGCTGGCTCATCGCGCTGATCTGAAGCCAGGAGCCAGGTGCTTTTCCTGGTCTCCCATGGGGTGCAGGGCCCAAGGACCTGGGCCATCCTCCACTGCACTCCCAGGCCACAGCAGAGAGCTGGACTGGAAGAGGAGCAACCGGGACAGAATCCGGCGCCCCAACCGGGACTAGAACCTGGTGTGCCGGTGCCGCAGGTGGAGGATTAGCCTATTGAGCCGCAGCGCAGGCCTCCTTCCAGATTTAAGGTCTAGTTTCAGTGAATGGATAGGGTTGTCCAGTTGTCCAGTTGGAATTTTTTTTTTTAATTTTACAGTAGTAAACGTTTTAAATCAGCCATGGGGCCAGCGCTGTGGCGCAGTAGGTTAGTCCTCCACCTGCAGTGCCAGCATCCCATATGGGCACCAGTTCGAGTCCCGGCTGCTTCACTTCTGATCCAGCTCTCTGCTATGGCCTGGGAAAGCAGCAGAAGATGGTCCAAGTCCTTGGGTCCATGCACCTGTGTGGGAGACCTGTAAGAAGCTCCTGGCTCCTGGCTTCAGATAGGCGCAGCTCTGCCTATTGCAGCCATTTGGGGAGGGAACCAGCAGGTGGAAGACCTCTCTCTGTCTCCCTTTCATTGTCTGTAACTCTACTCTCAAATAAATAAATAAAATGTTTTTAAAAAATAAAAATAAATCAGCCAGAAAATTAACAAGCAGAAAAGATTCATATGAAAAATAGCAGACAAGCTACAGAGACCACCCAATCCAGTGTCAGAAGCATTGTCAAGTGGTATCTAATCCCTGCTTAAGTGAGTTTATGTCTCCGTGAGACAGGCCATGACATCACTGGCCACTTCTGAGAGCTAGAATTCCTCACAGAGAGCCAAGAATTGCCTTTTAAAATAATTTAATTAATTAGTTTTAATTGACAAATAGAAATTATATAGATTTATGATTGACAACATGATGTTTTGAGATAGGTATGCATTTTGGAACAGCAAAATCAAACTAACTAATCTATGCATTACCTCACATAGTTATTATTTTCTGTGGTAAGAACACTTAAAATTTGCTCTCAGCAATTTGCAACAATATAATACTTTTTTGTATCTTCTAATATTTCTTCCTTTATTGTTTTGTAATTCTCATTATAGAAATTTTTGACATCTTTGGTTAAATTTATTCCAAGGTATTTGATTTTTTTGTAGCTATTGTGAATGACATTGATCTTGGAAGTTCTTTTTTTTAAGATTTATTTATTTGAAAGTCAGAGTTACACAGAAAGAGGAGAGGCAGAGAGAGAGAGAGAGAGAGAGGTCTTCCATCCGATGGTTCACTCCCCAGTTGGCCGCAACGGCCAGAGCTGCGCCAATCTGAAGCCAGGAGCCAGGAGCTTCCTCCTGGTCTCCCATGAAGGTGCAGGGACCCAAGGACTTGGGCCATCTTCTACTGCCTTCCCGGGCCACAGCAGAGAGCTGGATCAGAAGAGGAGCAGCTGGGACTAGAACCGGCTCCCATATGGGGTGCCGGTGCTTCAGGCCAAGGTGTTAACCCATTGTGCCACAGAGCCGGCCCCAATAATACTTTTTAAAATAGTGCTCATATATTGTACAATAGATCTTGCTTTAACAGTCTTAGCCATGCAATTGGGACCACAAAGCACATTTCTTTTTTATTTTTTATGATTTATTTTATTTATTTGAAAGACAGGGTTACAGAGAGAGAGGTAGAGACACACAGAGAGAGAGAGAGGTCTTCCATCTGCTGTTTCACTCCCCAAATGGCTGCAATAATGGGAGCTGAGCCTACCCAAAGCCAGGAACCAGGAACTTCTTCTGGGTCTCTGATGTAGGTGCATGGGCTAACAGAGAGTTAAGCTTTGGCCTATGGTGGAAATGCTTATATTTTCAGATACACATTCTTGATTTGGCAAAAGTTCAAATAGAAACCCTGTGATCTCTTTTCCTGTAATTGAATGCATTTATTAGAAGAGCTGGGTTGGAATCCCGTCCTGCCATTTCCCAGCTTGTGCCCACTGCCTGGTCGCTTAACCCCTCAGAGTTTGTGAAAAGGTGACATTGTGAGGAATGAACATGAGAATGTCTAGTGCTTGGAAAGGCAGAGTGTGAGAAAGAATGGGAGAGAGGGAGAAGGAGAGAGAGGGAAAGAAATAAACAGAGGGAGAGAGAGAGAGAGGGAAAAAGAGAGACAGAGACAGAGAGAGACGGGGGGGGGGAGGGGGAGTGACAAGAGGCCTCCAGGAAGCCAGGTTGGAGGGAGTATAAGAAGAATGGGAGCTGGTACAGTTATTTCAGACTTTATGTGCTGAAATCGTCATTCTTGTCACAAGCTGCTAGGTTTTCTTCTTATGAAAACATTTCTAAGGTAGCAGATGAATATATTTTTAAAAATTTTCCTGAAACATAACACTCCAACAGGATGTGTTAGAGAAATGCCAAGAAAAGAAGGCAGAAGGAGGTAAGGTCCTTGATGGAAGAGAAAGAGGTTTATGCCTGGACCTAAGGAGACAGGAGTGCCACCTCCTCCACGAAGCCCTCCTGACCTCCCGGGGGAGTTGCCTCTCTCCTCCTTGGACCCCTGTTCTATTTGCATAGCTTCTGCAATGCTGGTGTGATGCTGTAGGAGTGTCTGCTTGTCTGTCATTCCTATCAGATAATAAACCCCTTGCATGCTGGGACCGTGTTTTATTCATTTCTGTACTCCCAGTTCCTCCCACAGAACATTGTCTGCGCAACAGGCATGGTAAATGTCTGTTGAATGAATAAGCCTGGGCCCAGGGACTTGAAGTCATGACCTTGAGGCATGAATGGAGTCTGGAGGACATTTAGCCTGGGGAAGAGATCCCTCTGGGGAGATATACTCACAGCTTTCCCAGATTTGAAGGATTGTCTTGGGGAAGTGCTTTGAAATGTGCTTTGTGGGGGCGGGTGCTCTCACACAGCAGGTTAAAGCCCTGGCCTGCAGCAATGGCATCTCATGTGGGCGCCTGTTTGAGTCCCAACTGCTCTGCTTCTGATCCAGCTCCCTGCTAATGGCCTGGGAAAGCAGTGGAGGATGGCCCAAGTGTTTGGGCCCTTGCTACCCATGTGGGAGACTCAGAAGAAGCTCCTGGCTTCTGCCTGGCCCAGTGCCGGCTGATGTAGCCATTTGGGGACTGAACCAGCAGATGGAAGATCTCTCTGCTCTCTGTGGCTCTGCCTTCAGATAGATAGATAAATCTTTGAGAAGAAAATAAAAAAGTTCATCCTGCATTACCTAATGTATAATCTCTGGAGCACCCCAGTGAAATCAGGATTGTTGCAGGCAAAACTCTCAGGGTGCCATTTGCATCGTGGCCATGTTCCCCTTGCTTGGAGGGTGGCCTGTGGTTATCCACATTAGCCCTGAATAAACTGTGGTGACTGTGAGAGCTAGCGGGAGGGAGGAAGAGCGCACAGGGGAGTCTGCAGACCTGTGCTCTAGGCCGGATTTGCCGTGTGACCACAGACAGATCCTGCCGCTTCTCTGCGCTTCAGCTTCCAGAGCTGGGAGATGAGGAGGTCGGATTGGATGGTCTGTAAAACGCTTTCAATTGTTACAGTCCTTCTTCTAAGTAGCAGTAGACATTTTGAACATTGTTCTGAGACTTTTCCTGGATTTTAACCCCAGAGAGAATCCCTATTGTTATCTCACTTCAGCCAGATATACTAGGTATTTACGAACTGCTTTTGTGCTCAGGAAACAAGATCAGGCAGGTCCTACAAGGTGGGGTTCATAGTGGGCAAGGGGGCAGCTCAGGGCAAAACTGTGCTTTTGATGTTATCGTAGGACGTCCAGTGTCGTCACTGTGGCTATAGCATTGCTGTTGGTGACCTATTTCCTCCAGGCTAGAGAGTACACTCTTTGAAGGCAAGGGCTGAAATTCTTGCTGTGCATTCATGCAGCAAAACACAGAAAGGGGAAGACGAGAGAGTAGGGAGAGGAGGGAAGAGAAGGAAGGAGAAGGAGAGGGACTGGATGGCTTTCCTTTTTACTCCTTAAAACAAAATAAATTACTTTTGTTTATCACAATAGTAATACCTACGTGTTCATGAAGAAAGATCATTTCACTCTTTCTGCTTCCTGTGTTAATTTCCTTTTCTTTTAAGACCTATTTTATTTATTTGGAAGGCGGAGAGAGAGAGAGAGAAAGAGAGAATCTTCCATCTGCTGGTTCACTCTCCAAAAGGCTGCAATGGCCAAAGCCAGGGGCCAGGCTGAAGCCAGGAGTCAGGAGGTTCTTCCGGGTCTCCCATGTGGGTGCAGGGGGCCCAAGCACGTGGGCCATCTTCTGCTGCTTTCCCAGGTGCATTAGCAGGGAGCTGGATCAGAAGTGGAGCAGTCAGGACTCGAACAGGCACCCATATGGGATGTCGACACTGCAGTCAGTGGCTTAACCTTCTATGCCACAGTGCCGGCCTTCCTGTCTTAACTTTCAAGAGTGTATTATTTCATATAATACAGAAACTGCATGTAGAATTTTTTCCTAACATTTATGTCACAGTTGACTATCTTGAGATTTCTTCCATGTATCTTTGATCTATTATACAAATAAACTAGCTTATTTGAATGATTCAAATGTACTCTTAATTATTAGACATTTTCCTTAATCCATTCATTTATTCAAAAATAGTTTTGAGCCCCTACTATGTGTCAGAAACCATGCCAAGTACTGTTGAGAGTATAATGATGAATAAGATATGGTTCGTGACTTTAGAGTGTTCCTGGGCTATTTGGAGAGACAGACAGGTAAATTAGAATAGACCCTTGACATTTGTGAATTAGTATTCATTGTTTCAGTTATTCATAAACAGCCTCAAAGATCCATGGCATGAATTTAATTGTAATGAGAATAATTATACTGATATTGTGGTCTGTTGAGAGGATTAACTGAGATAATGCATTTTTAAACACCTAGCATGAATCTGAATCAAGAGGCAATGTAAGACTCTTGTGCAGGAGTGAATCATTTAGCTAGCCAAGCCAAGGACAAGTGGGATGAGTTGCATGGAAGAGAGGGACAGACGAGGAATATCCCATTATTCAAACTTGGGGGAGGGAGATTATTTCTGACAAATAAAAATATAGTAGACTATTACAAAAATACCTGAAATCAGCATATGCATTGTAAAACGTAAGTCACAGTGCAAGTTCTACTGTGGCACAATTTAAAAAAAAATCACATACATTGATCATGGTTGAAAAGGAAGGACACGGGCTGGCGCCGCGGCTCACTAGGCTAATCCTCCGCCTAGCGGCGCCAGCACACCGGGTTCTAGTCCCGGTCGGGGCGCCGGATTCTGTCCCCATTGCCCCTCTTCCAGGCCAGCTCTCTGCTGTGGCCCAGGAGTGCAGTGGAGGATGGCCCAAGTGCTTGGGCCCTGCACCCCATGGGAGACCAGGAGAAGCACCTGGTTCCTGCCTTTGGATCAGTGCGGTGCGCCAGCCGCAGCGCGCCAGCCATGGCGGCCATTGGAGGGTGAACCAACGGCAAATAGGAAGACCTTTCTCTCTGTCTCTCTCTCTCACTATCCACTCTGTCTGTCAAAAAAAAAAAAAAAAAAAAAAAAAAAAGAAAAAAGAAAAGGAAGGGCACGGCCATGCTGGTATGAATTCAGTGGAGATCAGTCCTCCTGTCAGCACAAATACACTCGTTCATTTCAATATTTGCACACTTTTACCTCACTTGGAACACAAATGTGTGAGTCATCTTTTCAAAAATTATTTATTTGAGAGGCAGCAAGAAACACACGCAGAGAAAGGGAGTTCCCAACCACTGGTTAACTCCCCCAAATATACTTGCAAGGGCCAGGAGTAGGCCAAACTGAAGCCAAGAATACAGAGCTAGGAACTCAGTCCAGGTCTCCCATCTGGGCAGCAGGAACCCAACTACTTCAGCAATCACTTGCTACCTACAAGGGACTTCCAAGAGGAAGCTGGAGTCAGGAGAGACATGTTGAACCCAGATACTTTGCAGGCATCTTAACCACAAAGCCAAATTTCTGCCCCAAGACTCATCTTTAGCCGTCTATCTTTGTTTTTGTTTGTTTGTTTTTATTTGAAAGTCAGAGTTACATGGAGCAAGAAGGAGAGGTAGAGAGAGAGAGAGAGGTCTTCCATCTGCTGGTTCACTCCCCAGTTGGCCACAATGACCGGAGCTGTGCCGATCCAAAGCCAAGAGCCAGAAGTTTCTTCCAGTCTCCCACATGGCTACAGGGGCCCAAGGACTTGGGCCACCTTCTACTGGCTTTCCCAGGCCATAGCAGAGAGCTGGATTGGAAGTGGAGCAGCCAGGACTCAAACACACACCCATATGGGATGCCGGCACTGCAGGCGGTGACTTTACCCTCTATGCCACAGTGCCAGCCCCTAGCCATCTATCTTTGTTTTTTTTTTTTTTTTTAAATTTGATTGATTTATTTGAAAGCCAGAGTTACACAGAGGAGAGAGAGAGGTTTTCCATCTGATGGTTCTCTCCCCAATTGGCCACAATAGCCGGAGTTGCGCCAATCCAAAGCCAGCAGCCAAGAGCTTCTTCTGGGTCTCCCATGTGGGTTCAGGGGCCCAGGGACTTGGGCCATCTTCCACTGCTGCTTTCCCAGGCCATAGCAGAGACCTGGAGCAGCCAGGTCTTGAACCGGCGCCCATATGGGATGCCAGCACTTCAGGCCAGGGTGTTAACCCGCTGAGCCACAGTGCCGGCCCCTTGCCATCTATCTTTGTTAACTCTGATGACACTATTTGAAAACATCAAGAGAAAACTTTTGCTTTATTCATTTTTCTTTCCGTCATCCTCACAGTGCTACCCTCTGGGAAGCTTGTCTCTTGTTCTCTGCTTGTCTCTTGTCCAGTAGCTCTCACTGCTTCCCACTACCTCTGCCTTCTCCATGCTCAGTCAGAATTGTTTAGTGAGGTTGCTCAGGTATAATTATTGTCCCAGAAGATGGCAAAAACTAGGGTGCCCCGGTGTGCTTTGAAAATTCAGAACCTTGGACAGCAGCACCTGTGCCCTCCCCATTTAAACATTCTTCACCGCGCTATGCCTAAGCAACAAACATCGACCAGTAATCGTAAATGTGTGTGTCAGAGAACTGTCATAAAACCCAATTTGAGAAGTGGTATCCTAGAAGAATAAGCAAAGGGCTACAAGAGAACCAAGGAGGAAAAGATTGAATCTTCCTGAAGAATTTGGTAAAACTTCAATAACAGAAGGTGCAGAACACGGGGGCCTAGGAGAGTAATAGCCAGAAGTATCCAGCTTTTGAGTTAAAGGGACTTAGTTGTTATTTTAAAAATTTTAGTTATGTTGGGGGCCGGCGCTGTGGCACAGTGGGTTAAGGCCCTGGTCTGAAGTGCTGGCATTCCATATGGGCGCTGGTTCTAGTCCTGGCTGCTCCTCTTCTGATCCAGCTCTCTTTTATGGCCTGGGATAGCAGTACAAGATGGCCCGAGTCCTTGGGCTCCTGAACCAATGTGGGAGACCTGGAAGAAGCTTCTGGCTCCTGGCTTCAGATCGGTGCAGCTCTGTCCATTGCGGCCTTTTTTGGGAGTGAACCAGTGGGTAGAAGTCCCCTTCTCTGTCTCTGCTTCTCTCTGTAACTCAGTCTTTAAAGCAAATAAAATAAATTTAGTATATCAGGACTTGGATTGCCTACATTTAACAGAACACCTAAATAAATAACTTTAAAACAAGGTAGAAGCTTGTTTCTCTCACGTAAAAAAAGTCCAGAGTCAGTCTAAAGCTGATATGAAGACTCCACAGTAGAGACCCAATTTCTTTCTTTTTTTTCTTTCTCTTTATTTCTTTCTTTTATTTAAAGAATTATTTATTTGAAAGGCAGAGTGACAGAGAGGGGGAGAAAGAGGTCTTCTATCAGTTGGTTTACTCCCCAGATGGCCACAACTGTCAGGACTGAGCCAGGTTGAAGCCAGGAGACAGGAATCTATCCAGGTTTTCCACATTGGTAGCAGATGCCCAGTACTTGGGCCATCATCCACGCTTTACCAGGCACATTAGCAGGGAGCTTGGTCAGAAGTGGAGCAGCCAGGACTTGAACCATGATATTGGTCCCCTTACATATTTTTTCCCATGCTCTCCTTGGTGGCTTCAATTCTGAAGGGCAACAAATGGTCCAAGATGGAAGCTAAAACTTCAGCCATAACATGTTCAGCATTACGCAGCTCTGTGTAGGATCTGTGGGTCACGTGCCCCTCTATGTTCCAGGGTCTAGCACAGAAAATTAATGGGAGCAAGAATAAACTGCATTTTAGGAAAATGAGGTCTTTGATTTCTTGGGACAGTTTTCTTCACTGGACTCTATTTCCCAGAATTTTCTCTCACGAGACCTTATTCCCCTCTGAGGTCACCCTAAGTAAATCCGCACCTCCCCAATGCCCCACCTCCTTTCAATAAGGCAAACCTTCAAGTATGGTGTCCTGTCCCCTCGCCCCGGATCTTTGCTTCTCCAGGACAGTGGCCACTGCTCTTTCAGCTGCTTCTCGTGAGACATGCCTCCTGAATTCCTTTTTCAGTCTGGTCTTATGGCAGACATTGTGTCCCAGCCGGAAGCCAAGAATGAATTACTGCATTTCAACAAGGGCCCAGTCTAATTTCAGGTGCTGTCTGGTCTCAAAACTGACTAAAAGAAGGCCTTACACACAATTTTATTAAATTCCCCTACCATTAAACCTCTTACAAAATAGATGAGAAAATGAGGAGGTATGTGAAAAGCAACATGCATCCCCAAAGATATTCACAGAGCATTACCTTCCTTGTGTTTTAGGTTAATAGCCCCTTGCAGAGTGGAGTGCTGCCTCTGGTTGCAGCCCCAGGCACTGCTGCCATTCCCCCTGGGAGTCGAACACCAGGTCCTGTGTCCTTTTTTTTTTTTTTTTAAGATTTATTTATTTTTATTTGAAAGGCAGAGTTATGGAAAGGCAAAGGATGGGAGAGGAATCTTCCATCTTCTGGTTCACTTCCCAAATGGTTGCAATGGGCAGGGCTGGGCTAGGCTGAAGCCTGGAGCCAGGAGATTCTTCCAGGTCTCCCACTTGGGCATAGAGGCCCAAGCACCTGGGCCATTTTCCACTGCTTTCCCAGGATCATTAGCAGGGAGGTGGGTTGGAAGTAAAGCAGCTGGGACTTGAACCAGTGCCCATTTAGGATGCAGACACTGCAGGCAGTGGCTTTACCTGCTACGCCACAGCACCAGTCCCAGGTCTTGTGTTCTTATTTCTCCTCTCCTTGAAGTCTTGGAGCCCTGTGATTGAATCACTATTCATGCAACTTACCATCCTCTCTGGTGGTGCAGGTGGGAGCTTTTCAGATGACACAGTCTGCAGTCTAAGGTCTCAAATCTCGAATAAATTACCGTAAGCCATCTTTGAGTCCAGCTGATCTTTCTGCTTCTAGAGTCCTTGATTCAGGCTGCCTTCACATAGCATATATACACCCACCCTTGGGACTACTACACAGATGAAGATGTAAAATATGTGTTGCTCCCTAGAAGGCTCCCCTCTCTCTGCAGTTGATACCCACCCCTCAGTGATGCTACTGTTTTGAATATTTTTGTCTATGCCTGAACATCTTATAAATAGAATTATACAGTTTGGTTTTTTTTTAAGATTTATTTATTTATTTATTTGAAAGGCAGAACCACAGAGAGGCAGAGGCAGAGAGACAGAGAGGTCTTCCATCTGCTGATTCACTCCCCAGATGACTGCAACAGCCAGAGCTGTGCCAATCTGAAACCAGGAGCCAGGAGCTTCTTCTGGATCTCCCATGCAGGTGCAGGGGCCCAAGTAGTTGCGCCAGGAGCCAGGAGCTTCTTCCAGGCCTCCCACATGGGTGCAGGGTCCCAAGGACTTGGGCCATCTTCCACTGCTTTTCCAGACCACAGCAAAGAGTTGGATCAGAAGTGAAGCAGCCGGGTCTTGAACCGGCCCCCATATGGGATGCTGGCGTTGCAGGCAGCAGCTTTACCAGCTATGCCACAGTGCCGGTCCCTGGCTTCATTTCTTCACCATTATGTCAGAGAGAGTCATTCATTTTGTATGTATCAATCTTTTGTTCTTTTTCAATACTGTGCCCATTGTGATTTAGAATTATTTCAATGAGAGTACAAAGTGTGGCCAAGATTGAGAACCATGGTCTAAAGTCAGCCAAAACAGGATTGGAATCCTATCTTCAAAACTACCTGATTTAAAAGACAGGAGTTTAACCTAGACATCTGTTCTCACATCGGAGTACCTGAGTTCAATACCCAACTCTGGCTCCTGGTTCCAGCTTCCTCCCAAAGTAGACCCTGGGAAGTAGTGGTGATGACTCAAGTCAGCGGGTTCCTGCCATCTATATCAGAGACCTGAATTGAGTTCCTGGCTCCAGACCTTAGCTCTCTGGGTGTCTCTCTACCTCTAACAACAACAACAAACAACTACCTGACCTGGATTTGCACCCCCCTGAAATACCACCAGGTGGCCTTTTAATTCAACTAGACATTTTGCCTCAATTATCACAGGTCTCACCTGCTGTTAGCTTCACTGAGAAGAATGCAAGATAAGAAATCCTGGGCCAGCAGGCTAGCACCTGCACTTATCTTCAGAACTCTCGTTGTAAGCCAGTCATTGACCCTCCTTGCCCACTAGGTGAGTGGTCAGGTGCAAGAAGACAAATCCCATCAGTGGGTGTGCAGACACCCTTGGCTTAGAAATGTCCTGTTCCAAGCAGGAATCGTGTCTGGTGTCCCAGTTGTACTCTTTCAGGCTCCCCCTTGGAGATGGACCTTGTTATAGGAGTCACAGCAATTAGGGAAGCTCAAAGCCATAGCTTCACACCAGGTCCTTGGATGATGTGGGCCAGAGGTCGTTTACAAATTCAGGACTTATTTGTGCATAACCAATCCTGTGTAAATCCACAGCTGGCACTGTCCTTTTATTAGACTTCCAGGATTACAGAACTAGAAAGTTAACCCAAATTTTCCCCAAGAGAATAAGAAAAGGAAAATATCTATTCATATCCCTTTATTAGTGGCCTTTATTGATTATTTCTGAGAAACCTGTGTTCCTCCAGACACAACTGTACTTGGCACAGGAAGATGCTTCATAGTTGTCAATTGGTGAGTTAATGATAACATTAAAGGGTTACCTTCCGTTAAAACCAAACCAAGAAGTTTGTGTGGTGGCATGGTGGGTAAAATCACCATCTGCAATGCTGGCATTCCCTCTGGTTGCCAGTTTGAGTTCCAGCTGCTCCATTTCTGATCCAGCTCCCTGCTAAAACCTAGGAAAAGCAGCAGAGGATGGCCCAAGTGCTTGGGCCCCTGCACCCCCATGGGGGACCTTGATGAAGTTCCTGGGACCTGACTTCAGCCTGACTCAGTCCTGGCTGTTTCAGCCACTACAGGAGTGAACCAGTGGATGGAGGATTGATCTTTCTCTCTCCCTCTCTCTGTAACTCTGACTTATAAACCCAAATTACTTGATTCCTATGTTACCTTTGGCAAGTGTTAATTTCTCTACATCCCTGCTACCTCGTTTAGAAAATGGGAATAATAATTGTTCCCACATCACTGGGATTGATATAAGGATTCAATGAAATAATGTGTGTAAAAGATTACAAGAAGCCACATTTAAGCTTCATTGTATAGATGTAGAGGAAGTTTGGAGAGGGTGGGATTTGAACAAAGTTGCATACAAGGTTACTTTAAAGAGTTCACAGGAAATAGAATGAAAAGATTATTTTGATGCAAATCTGTTTAAAAATTGGGGCTGGGGCCAGTGCCCGCGGCTCAATAGGCTAATCCTCCACCTGCGCCGCCGGTACACCGGTTTCTAGTCCCAGTCGAGGCACCGGATTCTGTCCCGGTTGCCCCTCTTCCAGGCCAGCTCTCTGCTGTGGCCAGGGAGTGCAGTGGAGGATGGCCCAAGTCCTTGGGCCCTGCACCCCATGGGAGACCAGGAGAAGCACCTGGCTCCTGGCTTCAGATCAGCACGGTGCGCCGGCCGCAGTGGCCATTGGAAGGTGAACCAACGGTAAAGGAAGACCTTTCTCTCTGTCTCTCTCTCTCTGTCTACTCTGCCTGTCAAAAAAAAAAAAAAAAGAAAAGAAAAAAAAAGAAAAAAGAAAAAAAGAAAAAAAAGGTTGGGGCTGGCATTGTGACACAGCCTGTGATACCAGCATCTCATATTACAGCACTGGTTTGAGTCTGAGTCTCCACTACTGCACTTTTTTCTTTTTTTTTTTTAACTTTTATTTAATGAATATAAATTTCCAAAGTATGGCTTATGGATTACAATGGCTTCTCCCCCATAACGTCCCTCCCACCCGTAACCCTCCCCTTTCCCATTCCCTCTCCCCTTCCATTCACATGAGGATTCATTTTCAATTCTCTTTATATACAGAAGATCAGTTTAGCATACATTAAGTAAAGATTTCAACAGTTTGCTCCCACACAGAAACATAAAGTGAAAAATAATAGAAGATTTTTTAAATGATGATGAAATCAGATCAGACCTATTGTCATGTTTAATCCCAGCGAGAGTCAAGTTGGGAATTGCTAATTTCTTCTTTTTTTTTTTAACAGAAGATCAGTTTAGTATACATTAAGTAAAGATTTCAACTGTTTGCACCCCCATAGAAACACAAAGTGAAATATACTGTTTGAGTACTCGTTATAGCATTAAGCCTCAATGTACAGCACATTAAGGACAGAGATCCTACATGAGGAGTAAGTGCACAGTGACTCCTGTTGTTGACTTTACAAATTGACACTCCTGTTTATGGCATCAGTAATCTCCCTATGCACCAGTCATGAGTTTCCAAGGCTATGGAAGCCCCTTGAGTTCTCCGACTCTTATCTTGTTTAGACAAGGTCATAGTCAAAGTGGAGGTTCTCTCCTCCCTTCAGAGAAAGGTACCTCCTTCTTTGAAGACCTTTTTTCTTAAAGATTTATTTATTTATTTGAAGCAGAGGCAGAGAGAGAGAGAGAGAGAGAGAGAGAGGTCTTCCATTCACTGGTTCACTTCCCAGATGGCTGCACTGGGCGGAGCTGTGCCAATCTGAAGCCAGGAGCCAGGAGCTCCTCTGGGTCTTCCATGTGGGTGCAGGGGCCCAAGGACTTGGGCCATCCTCTACTGCTTTTCCAGGCCATACCAGGGAGCTGGATCAAAAGTGGAGCAGCCAGGACTTGAACCCGTGCCCATATAGGATGGTGGCACTGCAGGTGGTAGACTTACCCACTAGGCCAGAGCGCCGGCCCCCACTTTTTTTTTTTTTTTTTAAGATTTATTGTATTTATTTGAAAGGCAGAGTTACAGAGAGAGAGGTCTTCCATCTGCTGGTTCACTCCCCAAATGACAGGAGCTGGGCCAGGAGTCAGTAGCTTCTTCTGGGCCTCCCTTGTGGGTGGCAAGGGCCCTAGGACTTGGGCCATCTTCTGCTGCTTTCTCAGGTGGATTAGCAGGGAGCCAGATGGGAAGTGGAGCAGTTGGGACTTGAACCAGTGCCCATATGTGATGCCAGCACTGTAGGCGGCAGCTTAACCTGCTAAGCCACACGCCAGCTCCGCTGCTCCACAGCTGATCCAGATCCCTGGGAAAGTAGCAGAAGATGACCTAAGTGCTTTGACTCCTGCCTCCCATGTGGGAGACCAGGATGGAGTTCCTGTCTCCTGGCTTCAGCCTGGCCCAGCTCCAACCATCCCAACTGTCCGTTGCAACCATTTAGGGAGTGAACCAGCAGATGAAAGATCTCTTTCTCTCTGTCTCCCCTCTCTTTCTGTGTCACTCTGCCTTTCAACTAAATAAAACAAATATTTTAAAATGTTTAAAATCCATGCATAGTTTTTGCATAATAATAAATTTTCCGTGAACCTTTTTAAAGATAATTTATTTGAAAAGCAGAGAGACAGAGAGAGAGAGAGAGATGGATCTTTCATCTGTTGGTTCACCCCCCCCCCCAATGCCCACAACAGTTGGAGCTGGAGCTGGAGCTGGACCAGGAGCCAGGAAATCCACCAGGTCTCCCATGTGGGTGACAGGAACCCAGGTACTTGGGCCATCATCTGCTGCCTCCCAGGCACATTAGCTGGAAGCCGGATTGGAAGCGTGAAGTAGCAGGGACTCAAATCGGCGCTCTGATACCGGATTCAGGTGTCCCCAGCAGAGGCTGACCAGCTGCGCCACAAAGCCTGCAGCCCCCCAGTGGAAATTCTGCAGACCCTTTGCATAGTAGCAAAACTGTCCACCTCTCTCGATTCCCAGACCAGTGCCCTTTCTGCAGTGCGACATGGCTCCTTCATAGACATCGTCTTACGTAGTTAATATTTCAAAATTCAGAAATCTCAACCCAAGCAGGCCTTTTGTCCAGGAGAGAAAAATGTTGCGCACCCCCATGTGGCACTGTGAAAGCCTCGCCCAGCTTTCTTAGGATACAGTTCATTCTGGGGCATCCCCACGGGTAAGGGGTGAGTGAAGGTTTTTCTTAAGGGCATGAGAAAAAGGGAAAATTCTGTTCTCAGCTTGCTACTGATTAGTAGACACAGGGCAAACAGAACATCTAAGTAGCTACTCTTGAAGGCTCCGGTTCCTTTTTCGTTCCCAATAGTCACTGCAGGGAGGCGGGTGCAACGAAGCAACATGATCAGAATGTAATGAAGGAACAAATCTCACTGGGAGTCAAATACCATTGTTTTTTAAAAAGGCACCACGGGCAGAAGCCCAAGAATCAGAGGCTTCCCCCAGTGTTCTCTGAATCCATTTTTTAAGCTGTTAAAAACACCCTTAAAATAAACCTGCCATCTTGTGAGGACAGGAAGAAGGTTACCGACTTTCCGCCACCATCTGCAGCACTCATGCAGCTCTAGGCTTCCTTGAGCCACACTCTCAGCCCCCAGCCTGTCCTTTCTAACCAGTCAGGTCAGGTTGATTGTAATCTCTCTCCCTAATTTAGCAGCACTTGGTCACAATTAAAATTTGAAGAGAACCAAGGAGAACCTATAGAGTTTGCTTTACAGTGCATCTTATTCTCGCAGTCTCACATGTTCTAATAATTTCTGACGTTGTGCTTTGGCTCCTTTGTGCTTATTGGTGTAAGCTTGGATCAAGTCAGTTTAAACCTAGGCTGAGAGCTCAGTCAGTTGCTGGGGTCATGGCTCAGCTTGTGGTTGGGATCTGGGGTTCACTCTAGCTGTGATTAGGGCTCAGCGTGTGGCAGGCTAAAAGCACAGGCTGTGATTAGGGTAGAGACAGGACTGTGACTATGATTAAGGCTCAGACTGTGCTGGAATCAGACCTCAGCCTATGGCAGAGATCAGATTAGTAGTAAGCACTAGGATTTAATCAGGGGCTGGGATCCTAGAAGGATAGGGCTCTATTCCAGAAAGATGGGGAAAAAGTGATGAGTTGGGAGTCCAAAGATGTGTGAGGGGCTACTGGACCAGAGACTGAGGAGTTGGGCAACCAGAGAGCCCAGAGAGTCTCAAAGCAGAGTAGGTAATACCCACAAAATGCCAAAATTTAAAAGGCTGACAATACCAAGTTGTGTGAGCATGTGGAACAACTGGACTTTCTTACATTGCTGGTGGAAGTATAACTTGTACACCTGCACTGAACAACTGACACTGACAAAGTATGTAGAGCTAAAATATGTATGCCCTAGAACTCAGCACTTCCAGTCCTGGAATGAACAAATAATTGCTACACACAACGATGTGACTAAATCTCCAGAAATAGTGTGAAGCAAAAGAAAGCAGACATGGTGGGGGGGTGTGCGTGCGGCATTTGGCAGAGCAGTTAAAACCTCGGTTGGGACACGTGCATGCTATGTCAGAGTGCCTGGGTTAGAGTCCCACTGCTTCTTTCCATTCCATCTTCTTGCTTATGCACATTCTAAGAGGCTGCAAATGCCAAGTAAGTTGGGTCCCTGCCACCCACATGAGAGACCTGGATTGGGTTCTTGGTCCTGGTTTTGGTCTGCCCCAACCCCAGCTGTTGCAGGTATCTGGGGAATGATTCAGCAGATTGGAGATTGATCTTTCTCTGTCTCTGTCTCTCTGCCTTTCAAATAAATAAATAATAAATAATCGAAAGAAAAAGGACATTGACGAGTAGATATGGTATGATTGCATTTATGTGGAGTTCAAAAACAAGGAAAATTAATCTATGATGGTAGGAGTCAGAATAGTGGCTACATATAGGGGTGAAATATGAGCAAATCTTCCAGAGAGATGGAATGGTCTATATTTGATATAGACATAGATAAAAATTCACTGAGCTGAACATCCTAATATTTGTGCTCTTTACCACATGTAAGTTATACCTCAAGGGAAGAAAAGAAAAGTAAGTGGTACAATACAGAACGGGGTTGGCTAAAGACTGGCTGGGGAGTTAATTCCACAGTCATGACTTCCCTGCTGTGGCAGTTGTGATATTACTGCCATGGCTTGTTGAGCCTGGGGGTGTGCCTAGGGGGCACTGGGCTTGTGAAGGCACATCCCTTGAAGCAACCACACCAGGTAATGATGTAGCATAAATTCCTAAGTCTGGATCTAACCCAGGAGGAAGAACTAGTGTGTTGTGATCAGTCATGAGGTAAGTTACAAATTATTCATTGGTAATTATAAATCACTGAAGCTCTTAATAATTTCCTTTTAATTTATTTGAATTCATACTGCATGCATTTGGTTAAAAACAAATTAAATCTAACAAAAGCATATGCAGTGAAAAGTCCATTTTCTTCCCGTCCCTGACTCCAAACATCTATGCCCCAGTCTCTTTCTCTAGAGGCAACCACTGTCATCAGCTTCCTGAATATTCTCCCAAAGATAGTCCATACATATTCATGAGCCAGTCCTGGAGGAAAATCAGAGCAAATTCAAGGTATGCCTACAATAATGTTGCTTGCATACCAAGTTCTTTTTTTTATTAGAATTGTTTTCATTATAAAAATAATACATGCCTATGTAAAAACTATATAAAGTAAAAGTTCTCTGTTCCTCATCTATAATCTTTTGCTAATTCCTGAGTTTACCACTGTCAACAGTTTCCTATATGACTTTTCTGACTTTATGCATGTGTTAACATATATGTATTGGATAGACATAGTAATAGAACATTAATATAAATAGTAAATTTGCAATCTGCTGTTTTTCATTAACAATATCAGAGGAGCGGGTGCTTGTGCAGCAGTTAAGATAGGGCCTCAGATGCCTGCCTCTCCTATTGGAATGCCTGGTTCAAGCATTGGATCTTCAGCTTCTTATCCAGGTTCCTCCTAATGCACACCCTGGAAGGCAACAGATGATGACTCAAGTGCTTTTGTGTGTGTGTGTGTTGTTGTTGTTGTTGTTGTTTTTTTTTTTTTTTTTTTTTTGCAGGCAGAGTGGACACTGAGAGAGAGAGAGAAAGAGAAAGCTCTTCCCTTGCCATTGGTTCAGCCTCTAATGGCTGCGGCGGCCGGCACGCTGCGGCCGGCTCAACACGCTGATCCGAAGCCAGGAGCCAGGTGCTTCTCCTGGTCTCCCATGGGGTGCAGGGCCCAAGCACTTGGGCCATCCTCCACTGCACTCCCGGGCCACAGCAGAGAGCTGGCCTGGAAGAGGGGCAGCGGGGACAGAATCCGGTGCCCCGACTGGGACGAGAACCCGGTATGTCGGTGCCGCAGGTGGAGGATTAGCCTATTGAGCCGCGGCGCCGACCTCAAGTGTTTTTATCCTTGTCCCCATGAGGGAGATCCACATGGAGTTACAGGATGCTGGTTTCTGTCTGGTCCAGCCCTGGCTGTTGCAGGCATTTGGAGAGTGAACCATTGTGTGGAATATCTCCCTATCTGCCTGCTTCTCAAAGAAAATGAAAATATATAAATTCAAAAGCCATAATTTGGAGGCCAGCTCTGTGGCTTAGTGAGTGAGGCCATTGCTTGCAGTGCTGGCATCCCATGTGGGTACCAATTCGAGTCCTGGCTGCTCCACTTCTGATCTAGCTCTCTGCTATGGCCTGGAAAAGCAGTAGGATTTGGCCCAAGACCTTGGGCCCCTGCACCCACATGGGAGACCTAGAAGAAGCTCCAGGCTCCTGGCTTTGGATTGGCCCAGCTCCAGCCATTGTGGCCATTTGGGAAGTGATCCAGAGGCTGGAAGACCTCTCCTTCTGCATCTGTAACTCTGCCTTCAAATAAATAAAGCAAATCTTTTTAAAAAAAAAAAACTACCATAATATATCAGAGACATCTTTCCACACCAATTACAAATATCTCCACTTACCCTTTGTAATGTCTGCATAACATCAACTACTCTCCAGTGGGACCGAAAGGTGAAGATCTAACAGGAATCCCACACGCAAGTGTATCTACTGGGAAGCATCCTCAGTCACATGTATCCTAGAAGAACAAAGGTTGAAGTGGGTGACTTCGCTCACTTGGGTCTCAGGTTCCTTGTCTGCAAAATGGAGACACAGCCCTGACTATTGCTCAAGATTTTTGGGAAGATTACACAGAAAAATGGCTGAGAACGCTTTTTTTTTGACAGGCAGTTAGTGAGAGAGAGAGAGACAGAGAGAAAGGCCTTCCTTCCATTGGTTCACCCCCCCCAAATGGCTGCTATGGCCAATGCGCTGTGCCGATCCAAAGCCAGGAGCTGGGTGCTTATCCTGGTCTCCCATGGGGTGCAGGACCCAAGTACTTGGGCCATCCTCCACTGCCTTCCTGGGACACAGCAGAGAGCTGGCCTGGAAGAGGGGCAGCGGGGACAGAACTGGCGCCCCGACCGGGACTAGAACCCGGGGTGCTGGCGCTGCAGGCGGAAGATTAGCCTAGTGAGCCGCGATGCCAGCTGAGAACACTTTGAAAACTGAAAATGCTCTACAAACACGAGACACTGTTATCCCTGGAGGCGGTGAGGGAGCAGTAGTATTTTCAAGGCCCCAAGTTTAACAACCAACACTAGTAGTAATTGCTTCTCCAGCCCTCCTTAGCCAAATGACCTGTTCATCTTTGCACAAAAACCGTGGACATTTGTTGAGTTCTTACTTTGCCAGGCATATTTCCAAGGTCCATACCTGCACATATACAAACATATTTGTTTAATTCCTCTAACCTATGAGATAGGTACTGTTACTGTCCTCATTTGACTGATAAGGCAAGTAATGCTGACACCACTGACAAGTGCTGGTCTTGCTTTTGACCCACCCCAAACTCAATGTTATTTGTATTGGAGGTTTTGTGATGCTTCAACTATGCGGTTAGGCTGTTACTTAAACAGGCAGCTGGGGAATATGCATTAGAGAAAGAAGTGGTTCATTTCTCTGGCACTAGAAAATCAAAAGCAAACAATGACAAAAACCCTGACTCTCATAAGTGGTTAGAGTGTTCTCTGCTTTGTGACTCTTTGTAGCTCCCCTCTACTAAATAAAATCCAAGACCCTCAACCTAGTGTTCCAGGACTTCCTTAGGCTTGTCAGTTAGCATTTCCAGGGCTTTGTCTTATCCTGTAGGAACTCATTTCCCCCTCATTTCATATTTATCTCATATTTATCTGAGAGCCCATTCTGGGCTGGCTTATGTCTTGCTAATAAGAAAGATATATGGAAGGCCAAGCCTCTAGTATTTCAGAATGGAACCGTGTAGGTGAAGTCATAATGTGGTGACCCCTAACCTAAAGTGACTAGTGTCTTTTTAAGTAGGGGCACACATTTGGTGCTAGAATTAAATCACTGCTTAGGACTCTGGTATCTCATATCAGATCGCTTACATTTGAGTCCTAGCTCTGCTGCCGATTCCAGCTTCCTGCTAATGCGTATCCTGGGAGATAGCAGGTGATGGCTCCAGTTGCAGGCTTCTGTCACCCATGCAGAAGACTCAGATGGAATTCCAGTCTCTTGGATTTGGTTTGGACCAGCCTTGCCTGTGCACGGGCATTTGGGAAAATGGAGATCTCTGTCTGTTTTTCCCTCTCTGTCTCTCTCTCTACTTTTCTGCCTTTCAAATAAAAAATAAGGAGCTGGTGTTGTAGCATAGCTGGTAAAGCTGCCGCCTGTGATGACAGCATGCCATTTGGGTGCCAGTTCGAGTCCTGGCTGCTCCACTTCCAATACAGTTCCCCACTAACAGCCTGGGAAAACAGTGGAAGATGGCCCAAGGGTTTCGGCCCCTGCCACCCATGTGGGAGACCCAGATGAAGCTCCTGGCTCTTGGCTTTGGCCTGGGCCAGCCCTGGCTGTTGCGGCCATCTTTAGAGCAAACCAGCAGATGGGTCTTTCTATATATACTCTGACTTTCATAACAAATAAATAAATCTTTAAAAAATAATAATAGGGGCTGGTGCTGTGGCATAGAAGGTTAAGTTTCCACCTGCAGTGCCAGCATCCCATGTGGGCACCGGTTCATGTCCCAGCTGCTCCAGTTCAGATTCAGCTCCTTGCTAACGTGCCTGGGAGGGCAACAGAGGATGGCCCAAGTATCTGGGCCTCTGTCATCCATGTGAGAGACCTGGAAGAAACTCCTGGCTCCTGGTTTCAGTCTGCCCCAGATCCAGCCATTGTAGCTATTTGGGGAGTAGATGGATGATCTCTCTCTCTCTCTCCTCTCTCCTTGTATCTTTGCCTTTCAGATTGATAAATAAATATTTTTTAAAAACTTTTTAAAGCCGGCGCCGTGGCTCAATAGGCTAATCCTCCACCTTGCGGCGCCGGCACACCGGGTTCTAGTCCCGGTTGGGGCGCCGGATTCTGTCCCGGTTGCCCCTCTTCCAGGCCAGCTCTCTGCTATGGCCAGGGAGTGCAGTGGAGGATGGCCCAGGTGCTTGGGCCCTGCACCCCATGGGAGACCAGGAAAAAGCACCTGGCTCCTGGCTCCTGCCAGGATCAGCGCGGTGCGCCGGCTGCAGCGGCGGCCATTGGAGGGTGAACCAGCGGCAAAGGAAGACCTTTCTCTCTCTGTCTCTCTCTCTCACTGTCCACTCTGCCTGTCAAAAAATAAAAAAAAAAAAAAAAACTTTTTAAAAGATTTATTTATTTATTTGAAAGTCAGGGTTACATAGAGAGAAGGGGAGGCAGGGAGAGAGAGAGAGAGAGAGAGAGAGAGGTTTTCCATCCGCTAGTTCACTCTCTAGCTGGCCACAACAGCTGGAGCTCTATCAATCTGAAACCAGGAGCCAGGAGCTAGGAGCTTCTTCTAGGTCTCCCATGTGGGTGCAGGGGCTCAAGGACTTGGGCCAAACTCTACTGCTTTCCCAGACCATGGCAGAGGGCTGGATTGGAAGTAGAGCAGCCGAGACTAGAATCAGCATCCAAATGGGATGCTGGCACTGCAGGCAGTGGATTTACCCACTATGCCACAGTGCTGGCCCCAGAATTATTTATTTATTTAAAAGACAGAGTTACAGAGAGGCAGAGGCAGAGAGAGAGAGGTCTTCCATCTGCTGGTTCATTTCTCAGATGGCCACAATGGCCAGAGCTGCGTCTATCTGAAGCCAGGAGCCAGGAGCTTCTTCCAGGTCTCCCACGCAGGTACAGGGGCCCAAGCACTTAGGCCATCTTCTAGTGCTTTCCTAGGCCATAGCAGAGAGCTGGACCAGAAGTGGAACAGCTAGTACTTGAACCAGTGCCCATATGGGATGCCAGTGATGTAGGCAGGCAGATAGGACAAGATTGATTAGGTTTCTGAGCGGGAGACCACACATGATCTCATGCCTCTCCCTGATCACACCTGGGCCCCCACCTGCCCACAAGACCATGCAACCACTCCCCTTTGGAAAGCATTTGGCTGCTGCCGCGGCTCACTAGGCTAATCCTCCGCCTGTGGCGGCGGCACACCAGATTCTAGTCCCGGTCGGGGCACCGGATTCTGTCCCAGTTGCCCCTCTTCCAGGCCAGCTCTCTGCTGTGGCCAGGGAGTGCAGTGGAGGATGGCCCAAGTGCGTGGGCCCTGTACCCGCATGGGAGACCAGGAGGAAGTACCTGGCTCCTGGCTTCGGATCAGCGCAGTGCGCCGGCCGCAGCGCGCTGGCCGCGGCGGCCATTGGAGGGTGAACCAACGGCAAAGGAAGAACTTTCTGTCTCTCTCAGTGTCCACTCTGTCTGTCAAAAAAAAAAAAAAAAAGGAAAGCATTTAAAGGCGAGGAGCACCCCCAAAATTGCTTTCTGCCTTTGCTTCGCTGCCCGTGATAAGCTGCTTGTAACTGCTCTTAACCAAATGCTTGCTGCATGTGACTCTAGGCCTGCTCTCTGCTTGGTTTGGACCCCAACTTAATTTCTAGACTTTTCTTTCTCCCTTAAAGCCCTCAATCTCCCATGCATTTCTCTCACTAAATAAAAAGCTAAAAACTTACCATGCCACCTGGTTTATTTGATCCAGAATTCAGAATTCTCTGAATTCATGGCAAGAGCCCACATAGCTTATTAATTTTGGGAAATATTAATAAGCAACTTGGTATCAGAGAGCTGGATCAGAAATGGAGCAGCCAGGACTTGAACCAGCGCCCATATGGGATGCCAGCAGTGCAAGCAGTGGCTTTACGGGCTACACCACAGCATCGGCCCTGATAAATAAATCTTAAAAATAATAACAATATAGGGCCAGCGCCATGGCTCACTTGGTTAATCCTCCGCCTGTAGTGCTAGCATCCCATATGGGCGCCGGGTTCTAGTCCCAGTTGCTCCTCTTCCAGTCCAGCTCTCTGCTGTGGCCTGGGAGGGAAGTGGAGGATGGCCCAGGTCCTTGAGCCCTGCACCCAAATGGGAGACCAGGAAGAAGCACCTGGCTCCTGGCTTCGGATCGGTGCAGCACCGGCTGTAGCGGCCATTTGGGGAGTGAACCAACGGAAGGAAGACCTTTCTCTCTATCTCTCTCTCTCACTGTTTATAACTCTACCTGTAAAATAATAATAATAAAAATACAAAAACATGTAAAAAAAAAAAAGGCCACATGAAAACCAGAGACAAACAGGGAGACCACTGTGTGACTATGGAAGCAGAGACTGAAGTTTTATAGCCATAAACGAAGCGATGCCAGAAATTGCCAGCAAACTATCAGGAGCTAGAAAGAGGCAAGGAAGGACTGGTCCTACAGCTCTCACAGGGAGCATGGCCCTGCTGACACTTGGTTTTAGACTTCTAACCTCCAGAACTGTGAGATAATACATTTCTGTGCTATTTTTTATTTTTTAAGATTTAACTTTTTATGAAAGGCAGAGCGACAGAGAGAAAGGGGGACACACACACACCATCTTTCATTCTAAATGCCCACAGCAGCAAGGGCTGGGCCAGGCAGAAGCCAGGAGCCCGGAACTCCATGGGGTCTCCATGTGGGTGCAGTGGCCCAAGCACTTGGGTCGTCAACGCTGTGTTCTCAGGCGCATTAGCAGGGAGCTGGATTGGAGGCAGAGGAGGTGTGACTTGGACCAGGCATTCCAATATCGGATGTGGGCGTCTCCAGCAGCAGCTGAACTCTTACACCACACAGCGTGCCCCATTTTCTATTATTTGAAGCCACCCAGTTTGTAGTACTTTGTTAAGCCAGCCCTAGGAAACAAATACAGACTCTCATTCCTTTAATCCCAGCACTGTAGATTGGAGCCTAAAGATGCACGGGGGGGAGGGGGAGGGCTTCTTTCTGCTGTCCCGATCCTGTTCTCTTAGAGGGCGGTGGCATCCTTGCTGTTAGCTTTGCACAACATGTACACAATCACACCATGACATCCCCCAACCCCCAGCCAGCTTCTCAGAGCAGGCAGCATCACTCCAGTAGTCTGTTTACTTCCCAACACACCCTGCGCAGGGCCAGTCAGGTCCCCTGCCCCCTGCCTCTTTCTGGCGCAGGGCCAGCCCAGCCCCTCTGGGGAGACGGAAGATTGAAGCCCCCTTCCGGGTTGCCTAGGCGACAGTGCCGACTGAGTGCCCTGGAGCCAGGCAGCTGTGGCTGCAGGGGAGAGAGGGGCCGGGGGAAAGCTGGGGGTCAGGGAGGAGGGTTAGGGAAAAGCCCCAAGGAGACTCCTTAAAAGTGGCTCTAGTGCAAATGCAAAAGGTAGAATGAGAGCCGAAACCGCATCACCCCATAACCAGCATTACAACGCAACATTCAAGACTAGAGATGGAGAGGGAAAGACTGCCCTCAGGGAATTCCATACGGAGCTCAGCTCTTTACGTCCAAATCCCATTCAAACCTAGGCTTTGAGGCCTTTGACAACATAAGAGATCAAAAGATGACAAAATTCAGGCAAATGGGGATTGACGTTTTGCACAGCAAGGGCAAGCTTTCCATAAACTGCAGTAGGGTGCATGGGGAGTGGAGAGAAAGATGCTTGTGATTTTTTGGTTCACAATAAGCGGTGCCTGCTGTGCACAGGAAAGCATGCTGGGTGCTGTGTATGTGGGGTAGGGGCACTGAGAGGAACTGGATGTTATAGCCTTCCCCCGTTCCAGTTGTTACCCCAGCGAGGGACTTTCAGAATTGCATGCCAGTTCTTTGCAGTCCATGGGGTTAGGTGTGGCTTCAGGGCTGCATGGGGCTCAGCTCACAGGTCAGGGTCTGCCAGCCAGGGACCAGTACCATGATGGGCATGTGCTCAGTGTCAGCTGATGAAGAGGAGTGAGATTTTTGCCAGCGTTGCTGAGAGGAAGCCAGGCTCTGCCTTTTGTGCAGGAGCTGCTATCAGGATTTTGTGGTGGTGGCAGGCACAGCTGAGATAACGGAGGAGACCTGGGAGCTCATGACGTTGGAGCCAGGGAATCAAGCCAGGCCAGAGCACCTCACATTTTCAATTTTGTTTCTTAAAGTTGTTCATGCCACTTTAAAAATCAAAAGCTTCAATAAGAGATATGAGTGCATTAGAAACTTATTTTACATTAGGGAGATTAACCAATTTTCTCCAATATATAAAATATACTAATTTATGCCCAGGTACACTGAACAGGCACAGCCAATAGACTACTTTTTAGTATTTACAGAACCAGTTGAGAGATTTATCCAACAAACTTGAGAGATTTACCCTCAAATCTGCTTTGGGAGTGGCATTTATTACTGAAATTGTTATTTAATTAAATATTAAATATACCGAGAAGACACAGCGCAAGAGGAAAGATATTTCCCATTCCTATTAAAACTAAATTAAATGCTTTTGAAATATTTGATAAAGGTGAGTATTGCAAAATTGCTTTTGGGTTACATATCAATAAATACATCTATCAAAAATAGGACAATAAAAATATGGACCGATTTTACATTCGGCTTTGGAAGGGTCTTTAGGCTGTTTACCCCTTCCAATGACATGAAGGCTGGAACTAGTGGGTGATGCATACTGGGTGAGAAAGAGGACATAGCTGTCTCCTAAGTAACCTTGCAGCTTCCACCTGGACCACAGGGAAAACTTGCCCCTGGGAAATCCCGGCACTACGTCAGAGGTCTACAAAGGGTCCTCAAAAGTTCACGGAAGGGGCTGGTGTTGTGGCATATCAGGTAAAGCTGCAGTCTGCACCACTGGCTTCCCTTAGGGTCTCTGGTTCAGGTCCCAGCTGCTCAATTTCTGACCCAGCTCCCTGCTAATGTGCCCAGGAAAGCAGCAGAAGATGGTCCAAGAGCTTCAGCACCTGCATCCACGTGAGAGACCTCAAAGAAGCTTCTGGCTCTTGGCTTCAGATTGGCTGTTTTGGGAGTACACTAGCAGATGGAAGATCTCTCTTTCTCTCCCTCCTCCTCTCTCTCTGTAACTCTGCCTTTCAAATAAATAAATAAATAAATAAATCACCTTCAGCAACACAAGCTCATCATCAATGAATGTTCTGTAAACACATTCCTTTAAAAAAAAGTTCATGGAAAATGAGTATTATAAAAAACAATGCATGGATATAAACATTTTTTGCATCAAATCAACTTTTTTAGATTAATTAAATTAATTTATTTGAAAGGCAGAATGAGAGATGAGAGAGAATCTTCTGTCCATTGATTCACTTCTCAATTGCCCACAACAACCAGGGCTGGGCCAGGTTGAAGCCAGGAGCCAGGAACTCCATCTGGGTCTCCCATGTGGGTGGCAAGGACCCAAGCCATTAAGTCATAGTCTGCTGCCTCCTGGGATATATTAGCAGGGAGCTGGATTGGAAATGGAATATCGGGGACTCAAACTGACTCTGATATGAGATGTAGTCATCCCAAATGTTGGCTTAACCTACTACATCACAACATCTACCCTTCCATGAACTTTCTGAAGTACCCTTGTATCTGTCCTGAATCCACCATGCTGTTAGGAAGTCCGAGCCAGCCATGGGGGGGGGGGGGGGAATGCCTCATTATCCTCCAGCCAATCCAGCCACCCGTGCTGAGGTGCCAGACAAATGACCGAAGAAGGCCTCTTGGATGTCCAGGCTGGTAGTACTTTCAGATGTGTTCAGCCCTAGCCACCATTTTATTGTAACCTCATTAGTGATCCCAAGTGAGAATCACACAATGAAGCACAATCTGCCCAGAGAACCATGAGAAGTCATAATAAAGTATTGTCTTTAGCCACTAATATCAGGATGGTTGTTATGCAGCAACAGAGAACCAACCCATCTTTTGAGGATAAAAGAGAGAGTTACAAGAAAAGTGAAGTGACCTTTCTTGTCAAATACCATGAAGAGAACACGGAGGATGAGAAATGAGAAAAGACCATTATATTCAGCAACTGAGAAGTCACTATTGTCTTTTAAGCATGTGTGTTTCAGAATAGAATGGTGGGGAGCAAAGGCAAGTTGGATATGTTTGTCCAGCAAATGAATAGTTGGAAATAGGTACGTTGGCAAATGGGTCTTTTTCCTTTGATTTTTAATGGTTTAACATTCATTGATGATCCTTGCCTGAATGAATTATTTCATAGAAGTTTGAAAAATGGTGATTTTTCTAATTTTATCAATCCTCCTACATATATTAACTGACATTCTTCTATAATGGTGAGTTTCCCTCATCAACTGGAGATGAACCTAATTTGTTCCTAAAATGCCAGATTAAATGCTTAATTCTTTCTCTTTAATTACCAATTTCCTGACAAAGGAGTTGGTGTCATAGTATTTCCAATTGTGGAAATTTTCCAATTTTCCCTCCTTTCTCTCTCTCTTTTTGAGTATCACTAATAGACTCAGGTGTAGACCCAGATATCACATTTACTGAATGTATTATAGTAAATTGCAGACTAATTGAGTCTTTAAAGCATCATAGAGGATAGGGTAAGGATATGATCAGAAAAGGCCTACAACACACCTAAGAGCACATACATACACACACACATTTATATTTACCAGAAAGCAAAATTATATAAAAGAGATAGGTATCCTAAAATATCCATTCTGCTACTGCGTAGATTCTTCCACAGGTCCTGGTATGAAGATAATCATGGCGGTGCTGTTTTTGTTTGTGGAGAGATGCAGGTAGTTTGGATGTTCATACTGAAGATGTCCTTAGGCAAAATGTGGTGAATGGAGTATTATATGGCAGTCTGGATCACAAAACCATGCTTCTAGGAGGAAGAAAACTTAGGGAAAAACTTATTTACATAAGAAAAAAAATACATGCACCTGAAACAATAGTGAATGTTTTAAGTAAAAACCTATAGACCAAGGCATATACATGAAATGCACAGGAATGACTGCCCTGAGGTGAGAAAGTAGAATGAGATTAGAGAATGTGGGTCAAATAGAATACATAAAACAAAATGAGATTGTCACAGAATGCAATCAATTCAATCTTCTATATTTAAGTAAAATAAATAAAAAATTTAAAAAAAGTTACTACAATTGTAAAATCTTTAAAAAATTGAGCCAGCAATTCCATTTTGAGGAATCTAATTTTATAGAAACACATGCTTATCAGCCATGTAATAGTGAGAGACAAATGGTCAACCTGGGTTCTTCTGCCCTTGCGAACCCCTTGCCCCACCCTGCTACTTATTCCCTAGGACGTTCATGGGCTCCTTCGAGGTGCTACATAGGTGCCTGTGAACACATGGGGTCATCTGGTATTGGTGAAACCAATCCTGACCAGCCCCTTCCATCTGGCATAGTTTCTTCCCCCGCCTCTGCTGGGCTTGCTTACAGATTCCACTGGGTTGCACCTTCTCGGAGTCTTTCCGTTGCAAAGATTGCCAAATACTATTCTCTGCTACCCTGTAATACTACTATGCTCTTCTTCAGTTTTACCTTCTTTTTTTGTTAATTTTTTTTTTTTTTTTGACAGGCAGAGTGGACAATGAGAGAGAGAGAGACAGAGAGAAAGGTCTTCCTTGTCCATTGGTTCACCCCCGCAGTGGCCGCTGCCAGGAGCCAGGTGCTTCTCCTGGTCTCCCATGCGGGTGCAGGGCCCAAGGACTTGGGCCATCCTCCATTGCACTCCCTTGCGACAACAGAGAGCTGGCCTGGAAGGGGAGCAACCGGGACAGAATCCGGCACCCCGACCGGGACTAGAACCCGGTGTGCCGGTGCTGCAGGCGGAGGATTAGCCTTTTGAGCCGTGGTGCTGGCCCAGTTTTACCTTCTATTTGAGGTCTATTGTTGTCTCAGTTTTTCATGAAATAGTTCTTTCACTATTCTCTTATAATGTCTCCTGTGCCCTACTCCCTCTGCTCCCCAAATGGTTTGTAAGCCATACTGGGAGACAAAGACAAGGAAAAAAAAAATTGTGCTGGGTTTAAAGTGAAGTGGGAAAAGCAAATCAAAACTACAATGAGATACCACTTTACACCTATTACAATAGCTATTAAGAAAAAAGGGAAGGCCAGCACCGCGGCTCACTAGGCTAATCCTCCGCCTTGCGGCGCCGGCACACCGGGTTCTAGTCCTGGTCGGGGCGCCGGATTCTGTCCCGGTTGCTCCCCTTCCAGGCCAGCTCTCTGTTGTCGCAAGGGAGTGCAGTGGAGGATGGCCCAAGTCCTTGGGCCCTGCATCCCATGGGAGACCAGGATAAGTACCTGGCTCCTGCCTTCGGATCAGCGCGGTGTGCTGGCCGCAGTGCGCCGGCTGTGGCGGCCATTGGAGGGTGAACCAATGGCAAAGGAAGACCTTTCTCTCTGTCTCTCTCTCACACACTGTCCACTCTGCCTGTCAAAAAAAAAAAAAAAAAAAAAAAAAAAGAAAAGAAAAGAAAAAAGGGAAGCCAGTGCTATGCCATAGAAGGTAAAGCCACCCGCCTGCAGTGCAAGCATCCCATATGGGCATCAGTTCGAGACCCAGCTGTTCCACTTCCGATCTAGCTCTCTGCTGTGGCCTGGGAAAGCAGTGGAAGATGGCCTAAGTCCTTGGGTTCCTGCACCCGCGTGGGAGACCCGGAAGAATCTCCTAGCTCCTGGCTTCTGGCTTCGGATCAGCGCAGCTCCAGCCGTTGCGCCAGTTGGGGAGTGGGCCAGCGGGTGGAAGACCTCTTCCTCTCTTTCTCTCTCTTGTGCAACTCAGACTTTCAAATAAATAAATAAATCTTTTTTAAAAAAGATAAAAGGAAAATAAGTGGAAAGGATATGGAGAAATTGGAAGCCTTGTGCATTGCTGGTGGGAATGTAAAATGGTGCAACCCATGCTGGTGGAAAATGGCTTGGAGCTTCCTTCCACTAGGAAGTTAAGCATAGAATTACCATATGATATAGCAATTCCATTCCCAGGTATACACTCAAAAAAATTGAAAGCAGGGACTCAAATTTATACTTGCAGCATTATTCACAATACTGAAAAGGGAGAAGCACCTTAAACGTCCATGGATAGTTGTATTGGATAAATAAAATGTGTAAGTACATACAATGGCATATTATTCAGTTTCTTAAAAAGAATGAAATTCTTGAGTTATATATATATATATATATATATATATATATATATATAAAACCACAATTCAAAGTGAACATGGGAAAAGAGTTGCGGAATTCTGCTATTTTGCCTCTCCTTTGCAAATTTTTAGATTCCAATCTCAGAAGGACGTTAATAACTGTACAGTAGTGTCTTTAGTCTAAGCAAGTGCCTCAAACTCTTCTATCCATGTGGAAAGTAACGAGATAAATTGACTTAGCCAGGGTGATAGTTTTCTGCTCCTCATTGTTGCCTGTACTGCATTTCCTGTCTTCAGGATGACACAATCATAGCCCAGTCAAATATCTTTATTATCCTTCACTCTCTCTAATGTTCCTCAACAGCGTGTCCTGCTGCCTCTGCCACCTCAATATTTCTATATTTCTAGCATCTCTGACTCAGTTGGGGTTGCTTTCATCCTTTACCTTATAGCTTAAATTTTTTTTTTCATTTTTTGACAGGCAGAGTGGACAGTGGGAGAGAGAGACAGAGAAAGGTCTTCCTTTGCCGTTGGTTCACCCTCCAATGGCCGCCACAGCTGGCGCGCTGCGACCTGCGCACCGCACTGATCCGATGGCAGAAGCCAGGTACTTATCCTGGTCTCCCAAATGTATTTCTGAGAGGGAGACAGAAAGAGAAAGGCAGCTTCCATCTGCTGGTTCACTCCCTAAATGCTTGCAATGGCCAGGACTGGAGCCAGAAGTCAGGAATCCAGTCCATGTCTTCTAAATGTGTGGCAGGGCCCTAATTACTTCAGCCATTTCTGCTGTCCCCTCCCCCAGGGGCTGCATTAGCAGGAAGCTGGAGTCAGGTATCAAAATCAGGTACTCTGATATGGGCATCTTAACCACCAGCCTAAACACCCACCCCTGCCTTAGAGCTTTTTAGCTGGTCTTTTTGCTTCTTTTTGTCCCAGCACCCTGCCATTCACTTACAACTATCCATGGACATTTAAGGTGCTTCTCTCTTTTCAGTATTGTGAATAATGCTGCAAGTATAAATTTCAAAAGTGCAATCTAATCACATTGCTCCCTCGTGCAACCCTCCAGTGGCTCCTTTTTTATTTATTTATTTATTTTTTAAAATTGAGGTTGAGTTCAAAATCCTCAGTGTAGCAGCCAAGGTGCTTCATGGTCTGGTCTCATCCTGCCAAGCTGATCACTCACTACCCAAGGTGGCCCAGCCATATTAAACCTGTGCTTTCCTATAAATCCATAAAGGTCATTTTTCTTCCTGATCATCGCTGGAGGGTGGGAATTTTTAAAAGATAAAGATCATAGCAAACATGGGATGGTTCATTCTTTCTTTTGCTTCCTTTAACTGGCAATGTAACACAGGCCAGGGCTTTGTTAGGCCCTCTCTCTTCTTTCTTCCTGGCCACAACACAGCCTGAGATGGGCTCCTTTGAGCTGCTCATCTGTTCCTTTTCTTCTGGGGCTGGTAGTCAAGGCATTTACTCAAATTGGAGTCGGAAGCGCTGAAACTGGTGTTTGGGCTGCGGGGTAGGAAAAGGTCTGACTTGGCTCACTCTGTTGAGACCTCTCACAGGAAAGACGATTCCTCCCTCCAGCAGTTTCCAGGTGTCTTAAAGGAGGCATTGGGACCAAAGCCCCAGTTAGTATCACATTCCCTGTCTCCCCTGTGACCAGAAAGTCAAGGGTATCATCAGGAAATCTTAGGTCTCTTGGCTAAATAGAACTTTAATGTCTGCCCAATCCACTTTTCCCCAACTTGCCCCACTTGATGAACTGCCACACATTCTTAAATTATTATTCTTCTTCTTTTTTTTAAAGAGCAGCAGAGAGAGAAAGAGACAAAGGAAGAGAGAAAGAAGGGGAAGGGAGAGACAGCTCCCATCAGCGGAGTCACTTCCTAAATGTAAGCAACTAGAAGCCAGGAACTTAATCTAGTTCTTCCAGATGGATGGCAGGAACCCAGCTCCTCCAACCATCACTGCTGCTTCCCAGGAAGCTGAGTTAGCAAGAAGCTAACTCAGGAGCAGGTTTTGAACTCAAGTAGTTTGTTAACTGATAGGCTAAATGCCAACCCCACCACCCACAAATTCTTAATCTGTAAGAATGTCTCAGGGGGCCCCCTGCCCCCACCCAGCATTGTGATGCAGAGTTAAGTGTATCCCAGGTACTGCACTGGTTCCAACTGCTCCCAGCTACTCTGCTTCAGATCCAGCTTCCTGCTAATGCACCTGGGAAGTCAGCACATAAGGATGGCCCAAGTGCTTGGGTTCCTGTCACCCACAGGGAGACCTAGATGGAATTCCTGGCTCTTGGCTTGGCCCAGACCTGGTTGTTGTGGTCATCTGGGGAGTGAACCAATGGATGGAAGATCTCTTTCTCTGTAAAAAAAAAAAAAAAAAAAAAAAAGTCTCACCGTCCTCCAACGAGACTGTAAATTCTTTTAGTTCTGGGCTATGTCTTATCTTTGTTGACGACCGCATGACCAATGAATGCACTCGGTGTCAGGGAGGGACTTTGAAATCCAGTCTGTTGTCAAGGAGTCATTTACATAAGATTGACCAACTGGCTGAGGGTAACACTGGACTGGAAGGATGCAGTGAGCAGTTTCGTTGCATCCTCACCGACAGCCTGTTTTTGTTTTTCAGTTTTTTTTTTTTTTTCTTGCTTCTGTGACTTTGAGTCAGAGAAACACGAGAAGGAAATGGTTCCGTGACCAACACCATCGCATTCACAGAGAGGGCAGCCACGGGGTCACGGATCCAAAGTTCTTCTGCCCCTGGCAAAGTCGTCAGCATAGCCCGAAGCTCTTCCTCACCTCCGTGGCCTCTCCTTTCAGGCCCAGGCGCAGGCCCAGCCGGGTTGGATGGTTTCCCCCAGTCCTTTAACAACGAGGGCATTTAAAATGGGAAGGAGGAAGAGAAAGCCTGAGAAAGGCGCCAGGGGCCAGGGCCGGGCCGCGCCGGCTTCTGCTCAGAATTCAAGATGGGCCTCCAGGACTCAGGGGAGGCCTCCCGTCCGTCTCTCTCTCTCTCTCTCTCTCTCTCTCCCTCACTCCCCCTCCCCCCTTTCTGCCTCAGCCTTCCTCTCAGCGTCCGCGGGGGCTGATTCACCTCAGAAACACGGCCTAAGAAAGGAAGGGAGAGTTTCTCAAGTGTCTGAGAGGTTAAAACTTTGAAGAAAACAGCCAAGACGAGGCTGTGGCCACGACGCGGGGACGAGGAGAAGGAGGGAGGCCGAGGCGACAAAAAGCGTGCAGCGCAAGCAGCTCCCCGGGCCGAGCCCTCGGCACAGCGGCGGGCGCAAACACCGCGCCGGAGGCAGCTGCGCAGCGGAGCCAGGCCTGGCCCCGGAGGCCCTCGGCCGCGCCCCAGGGGCGGGCCGGAGGCGGGGCAGCCCTCAGAGCCAGGTTCTCCCCGCGGGCTGCCGGCCCACGGCCTCCCCGCCTCGGCCAGCCGCTGCCGCTGAGGATACCCCTCGGCGCCGCCCGCCCGCCCCCAGAGCCGCGGCCGCCGAGGCCGGCTCCCATTGGCCGCGGCGCCTCGGCGTCCCCGCCCCTCCGGCGGCCCCGCCCCCTCCGCCGCCGCCGCCGCCGCCGCCACCGCCGCCGCTGCTGCTGCTTCCCCGCTCCGCCTCCTCCCCCTCCGGGAGCCGCCTCCGTCGCCTGCGCCGCCGCTGCCGCTGCCGCCGGCCGGGGCCCAGCCAGCGCCCGCGCCGGAGTCGAATCGCAGCCGGAGCCGCTGCCCGCGGCCCCGCCATGAGCGGAAGCGCCGCCGCCGCGGTCGCTGCCGCCGCCGCCTCAGCCGCCGCCGCGCACTTCCAGCCTCAGTCGTCGTCTCCCAGGCCGGGCCCCGCCGAGCTCGGGCCCCCGCGCCGCCCGCGCCCCCCGCCGCCGCCTCCCCGGCCCGAGCCCGCCGCCGCCGACCGCCTCAGCCCTCCGGGCCACGGGCCTCTCCGGGCGGGCGCCCAGGGAGGCGGCGCCTGCGGCCGAGCGCCAGGAGCAGGTACGGGGTCCAGAAGCGGGCCAGGCGGGGAGGGGCGTGGGTCCGTCCCGGGGGTGAGGGGTCCCGGGGATTTGTGGCCCGGTCGCCCGAGCAGCCGAGGGGGAGGAGCGTTGTCCGGGTCAGCTTTGTCCGGCCCGGAGCCCCTGAGAGCCTTGCGTCTTTGCCGCGCGGAGCGGTTCACAAAGCGTTTTCCACCGGGTGGGTATAGCCCCCTCCCCCAGGGTGGGCAGGGCAGGACCTCCCCGGGTCTCCCGCTCCGCAGAGGAGGAAACTGAGGCTTAGAGGAGGAAGTGACTTGCCCAAGGTCACAGAGCCGGTGAGCGTGGAAGCCTGGCTGGGACCCAGGGCCACCCCGGACTGGCGTGGGCCCCGGGGAGAGGGGGCTGGGAGGAAGCAGAGCCCCCAGCCCCGAGAGCTGTTGCCCAGGGAGCGGGGGGTGGGGTAGGCCCTGTTCCTTGGCACACCCACCAGCCCTTTTTGGCCTGGCTTAGGAGTAAAGATCTCTGGTGGGGTGGGACCGCGGAGAGGGGCCCCTTGGGGAGCTTGGTGGCGCCCTGGGGAGCCGCAGGGCAGAGCCTCCTGCGCGGGGTGTGCAGTCGGGGAGAGGCTTTTCTGCGTACGTGGGGCTGTGCCCCGGAAACTTCGCACTGTAGGGGCCGCCTGGTCTCCGCCAGGCCACCTTCCCCGGCCGCTGCGCAGACCAACCCAGTCTTGCTGGAATTAGTGGCAAGGAGGCCTGCCCGCTTTCTGGAGACGCCCCTAGGTGTTTTAAACCAAATGGCCCGAGTCCTTTACATCCCAAATCAGAAATGCATATGTAGCCCTGGAAAAGGCATGTATGCCACAGGAAGCCATAGTTTTTTTCTCCTGTGGTCTGGACCTACCGCGCTTGAAGTCCCAGAGAAAGAAGAGCCATCCCAGGCGGAAAGGGGGAAGGAAGCTGGGAGGATTGGGACGACTCGCCCGCCTGGCTGGCCCGTAATGCGTGGGATTTCCGTTTTTGTTTGAGGTGGGTGATTGGGTGGGTTGCTTTTAATGTGGTTGCATCTTGGAAATGGGAGAGGAGTTGAGAGTTTTCAACTAGAGGGAGAGAGCAGCCTGTCCCATGGAGCTGGAAAATAGCAGCTGTAGAATGGGGGCGGGGAAATGGAAGGGTTGCTGAAGAGACGGAATGGTGTCTAGAGAAAAAGATTGGGATTTTTGCAAAGAGGGAGCCAAGCAGTGATGAGTTGGAAGGAGCGTGGTAGAGTTGGATGATATCTTGCAAGGCTGAGTGTATGTATTAGTCTGCAGTTATTTCGTTTTCTCTAAGTAGGATCAGTTGTGATACTTTTATAACCATTCTTGCTTTAGCTCCCCCCACCCCCAGGATGCAGACCCCAAGTGCCAGTAGTATTGTCTTGGAAGTAAGGCTGCACAAAAGAGGGGAGGGAAAGACTAATTAGCAGATGCATTAATTAAGGCCCTTTGTCCAAGATGATTCCTTGTTGAAGTCAGCTGTTTTCTTGCTGCCCTTCTGCACATCGGCTTTCTGGCTTGTGGTGGCTGTTGGCTGGTTGTTTTGGGAAGAAGTGCTCCAATTTAGACAAGATGGGCTAGATTTTTTTAAAAATGTAGGATACACATTTGGTAAACATAAAAGCAGGAATATTTACTTGTCATAGATTTATAGTGGGTGAAATACAAATTGAAACAATGGATGCCACTTCACACTCAGATTGTCAAAAACTAAATGCTGTGATAACCAAAGACTGTAATAGTAAGATTGCAGGTAAATAAAGTTTTATATATGGCTCTGGGAATGTAAATGAGTACATCTACCTCCGAGAGTAATGTTAGGCTAGTGGTGTCTGGTTGAAAGGGGGCAGGCATGCCCTTGTACCTAACATGTTCATTTCTGGGTATGGATCTTAAGAAATCCTTGCACACTTGCCCCAAGAAAATACAAAAGAACTACTAGAATGGTCATTCAGCTTAGATGTCCACCAAGAGGGGTATACATAAATTTTTAGACCCACACAGTTGAATATTACCTGAGTGTAGTAGAACTGTGAATTTGTTCTGAAATGAATGAATCTCAAAAACATAATATGGGGTGGGGAAGCAAGTCACATAATTCTTAAATAGTCTTTCCACATGTATAAAATCTGAGAATATGCAAAATAATATTGTTTGTGACTGTGTACATAAGTAGTAATAGTATAAAAACGACTAATGCCAACTTCAGAGTACTGATTATCCCTGGAAGAGAAGATGGGGAATGGGATTGGATGGGGTTTGCAGAGGGATTTAATTATACCTGAAATATTCTCTTAAACCAGAATCAGGTGAGTACAAATTAAAAAATTTTTTTTTGTTCCTGTTGGGTTTAGGGTACAGAGATTTTTCTAAGTATTTTTCAGATGCTTGAAATATTTCTGACATGCTAAACATTTTCTTGTTTATAGAAAACAGAGTTTTTGTTCCATGATAATGGAACTCCAGCTGCAGGCTGCAGCCCAGCCCAGCCCAGCCTGTTAGGCATGCACGCTGGTGATCCTTTGTCACCCCTTTCTGATCTGCTAAACCTGGTATTGGGATGGATGACTTTTATTTTGGAACTGCTGAGAGATTTCCTTCTTTCTAAACTTTCTAGTGGACCTAGCTCAACAGTTTGAACTTTTTAAAACATAAATGCTCCAGGATATTCTGATTTATGTCTGGGAGGGACCCAGACATGAGGTTCTGTGGATTCTGATGCTCTCTAAAGTTCAATCTAGCTTTGTCCCCAGGCTGTTCCTGAGGCTGCCCTCTTTTGCCCCTCCAGAATCCATGTGATGATTGGCTCTTCTGTGGAGCATAATTTTGTGGAACATTTTTTGGATGCCAAACCTCTCTTAATCCAGGTGGTCAGTTCTTCTTCCCTCCCTCCCTCCCTTCCGTCCTTTTTTTTTTTTTTTTTTTTAAAGATTTATTTGTTTATTTGAAAGAATTACAGAGAGAGGGAGATACAGAACTTCTAACCTCTGGTTCACTTCCCAGATGGCCTCAACAGCTAGGGCTGGGCCAGGCTGAAGCCAGGAGCTGCTTCTGGGTCTCCCATGTGGGTGCAGGGGCCCAGTTTGGGCCATCCTCCACTGCTTTCCCAGGCCATTAGCAGGGAGCTGGATTGGAAGTGGAGCAGCCATGAACCCGCGCCCTTATGGGATGCCAGCATTGCAGGCAGTGGCTTTACCCGCTATGTCACAAGGCTGGCCCTCCCCACTCTTATTTTCATCCAAGAAGCTAAGAGAATTGCCTACCAGGGCTATTTATCAACTTCTATAGACTTTAACCACATGTGTCTATTGTATGTGGTTTTATAGTTAAAGAGCACAGTGGGTATAAAGAGAAGGGAAATTAGTGTATGTAGAGAAAGTAAACCCCAAAAGATAAGTGTATGTGATGTTTTTTAAGAGAGTGGTGGTTCGTCCCATTGCAGATGACAGTGATTGCTGTACTTTATGACCTAAGTTTGTGCTTCAGCTGTTGGAACCTGTGACCAGAGAGGTGAGTCTTCAGGAGAGGCAACTGATTCTTCCTCAGATTGGAAGTGTGTCCTTGTCCTAGCTTGACTCATTCTCCTTCTCTGCTAACCTTTTTCCTCTCTAGTCCTACCTAGTGTGTTTAGGACTTAATTTATGTTAACAAATGTGAAGGTTTTTTTTAAAGATTTATTTATTTATTTGAAAGGTGGAGAGATACCAAGAGGCAGAAAGAGGGAGGGAGGATGGAGAGAGAAAGGGAGAGAGGGAGGGAAGGAGAGGTCTTCCATCTGCGGCAGCTTTACCTGCCCACTGAAGTTTTTGATAATTTGTAAAGTTCCCTTTTGTCTTTGTTGTGGCTCTGCTTTTTGGAAATTGACTTTGCAGTTGCCCTGGTACATTTTGTAGCAGTGCTGCTGTGTGGGACTGTACAGATTGTGCCCAGCACAAGGACACCTGTGTCGGGTGGACAGGATGGAAACCATTGTGTGCTCTACTTACCAGGATGAGCACCTGGTGAGGACCTGGTGTGTCCTCAGAGAAGGGGCATCTTCTCTAAATCTTGCAAAGGTACCCTGTGACCTTGCACTGCCCCGCAGCTTTGGGGTTGCAGAATCAGCTGTAACTGTGGTGTTCATACTCATTCAGGACTATAGGATGAGAGGTGGGTTGCTGCTGGACTTAGGGCCCCAAAAGAGTTCTTCATGTGGACTTTTCCTAGGAATTGCATTCCCCTCCACCTCCCCACAGCTGTTCATTACCATGCTCAGATAAACCAATGAGCTCAGCTTAAAATTGTGAGCTTCATTATGAAGCTGGAGAAATAGGTTCAGAGTAACTGTTTGGAAAATACCATTACTTGTGGAAAGATGAAATGAGGGGAGTCATTAATGAAGGAAGAAGTGGTCTGGTAAGTAAAGGAGAAAAAACATCTGTGTGCCACATTTGCTCTTATATACTTTTTTTAAAAAAATATTTATTTATTTGAAAGGCAGAGTTACAAAAAGGCAAAGGCAGAGAAAGAGGTCTTCCTTCTGCTGGTTCACTCTCCAGATGGCCACAATGGCTGGAGCTGTGCTGATCTGAAGCCAGGAACCAGGAGCCTCCTCCTGGTCTCCCATGCTGGTGGCAGGGGCCCAAGGACTTGAGCCATCTTCCTCTGCTTTCCCAGGCCACAGCATAGAGCTGAATTAGAAGTGGAGCAGCTGGAACTCGAACCGGCACCCATATGGGATGCTGGCACTGCAGGTGGTGGCTTTTACCCGCTACACCACAGTGCTGCCCCCTCTTAGATTCTTTTCTTTTTTTTTTTTTTGAACATTTTTATTTATTAGAAAGGTAGAGTTACATACAGAGAGAGAGCGTGAGTGAATGCCATATGGAAATGAAGAGCCTGGAGCTTCCAGGTCTTCCACATGGGTGCAGGGACCCAAGCACTTGGGCCACCTTCTACTGCTTTCCCAGGCACATTAGCAGAGAGCTGAATCAGAATTGGAACAGCCGGGATTTGAACTGGTGCCCATATGGGATGCTGGTGTTGCAGGTGGCAGTTATACCCGCTATGCCACAACGCCAGCCCCTGCTCTTATATTTTTACAGTACTCAATCTGAACAGGAAACATAACATTTTTCTCCTCCTAATTCATCCTACACTAGCATTCCTGAATTTCTGAAGACCTGAGGCTTTTAAGCCAATTTTGAAAATATTTACTCATTTGTATTTTCCATTAAATGGTTGTTTATGTTTCCTGCTGTTTCATTTTTTTTCTTGGAGAGAGTGGCAGGATGAGTGTGAACCAAGGACAAGACTGGACTTCCTACTGCTTTTGCAGATAATGGCAGAGTGTTTTTTAGAACGGTTGTCATGGACAAATACTGTTCTAGGGGCTCAAGGGAAAAGTACATTTGAAGTGGTCTTTATTATTTTTAGATATGATTGAGGGTGATGGATAGAGAGGTCTGTTGTGCTTTTCCTCTGTCTGGAAGGAATTTTTAAGAATTTGAGAGACTGAGTGAGGGAGCATGAGTGCCCTCATCTTCTGATTCACTCACCAGATACTCTCAATGATCACAGAGCGAACGAAGCTGACTTCAGCCTTGGGAGCCTGCAGTGCAATCCAGGTCTCACATGTATGTGGCAAGACCCAGCTACTTGGGCCATCAGTGCTTCTTTCCATGGTCTGCATTAGCAGGAAGTTCCGGTTAGGAGCTGGAGTGTGGTAATGTAGCCAGGGACTCACTCTGATGTGGGATGCAGATGTCTCAAGTGGCATCTAGGTCACTAGGTCATATAACAGTCCCTGCAGGAATTTCTTGAAGAAATTGTATATAAATAAGACTTAAAATGTTTACAAAGATGGTCTCAAGTCCAAACAAGAAGCAACTTTTCTTACCTATAGACTTTACCCAAAGTCGTTTAAGTTTTTATTTTTTTAAATTTTTAAACTTTTTTTTAAAGATTCATCTATTCATTGGAAAGGCAGAGTTACAGAGAGACAGAGGGGTCTTCCATCCACTGGATCACTCACCAGATGGCCACAATGGCTGGAGCTGCGCCGATCTGAAGCCAAGAGCCAGATGTTTTTTCCGGGTCTCCCACATGGGTGCAGGGGCCAAAGCACTTGGGCCATCTTCTACTGCTTTCCCAGGCCATAACAGAGAGCTGGATTGGAAGTGGAGCAGCCAGGACTTGAACCGGCACCCATATGAGATGCCAGCGCTGCAGGCAGCGGCTTTACCCGTTAAGCCAAAGCACATGGCCCTTAGTTGTTTTCTTGTTGCTTGACTGGCTGTTAGTGTTATTTTGGGACTTCTGGGAATAGTTAACTGAAGTGATGTTGGGCAGTTGGAAGAGGAAATGATGGGATTATACTAGGGTTTATCAGAGATCCCTCAGTCATGAATCTGAAATCTATCCCTGCATTTTCTGCTTTGGTAGTAAAATATGTGTAGATGTAAGGGAGTTGTGAATGTAATGATTTGACTTTGTTGAAAGAAAAATGGAAGGAAGAAATATGCATAGAAAAAAGAGTAGCCCGCAATTGGACTGGGACATGCTCTAGTGCTTTGGGGGTATTCCTTAGGTTGGGGAAGTTGCTGTGTGTCCACTGTGCTTCAGTACCTTTCATGTCAGGATCTGTCTGCAGATGGTGCTTGCTGATCTGTTGAAACCTGCTTTATTATCACAGAACTAAGCCATGAGCAGTTTCTCAGACTAAATTGAAGAAGGGTGGGCTGAGAGTAAAATAGGTAATCCTTCCCAAATCACTTTTGCAAATAGGAGTTGGGACTTTTCATAGTTAACAAAAAAGTATTTTTTGGGGGGAGTTTGGGCTGTTTTGTGTAAACTTTTTTAAATAGATTTGTCTTTATAGATTAAAAAAATTTTTTTAAAGATTTATTTATTTGGCTTGAAAGAGTTGCACACAGAGAGAGAGAAAGGCCTTCCATCCGCTGGTTCGCTCCCTAATTGACCGCAACGGCTGGAGCTGTGCCAGTTGGAAGCCAGGAGCCAGGAGCTTCTTCAATATTTCCCACGCAGTGCAGGGGCCCCAGGATGTGGGCCATCTTCTACTACTTTCCCAGGCCATAGCAGAGAGCTGGATCAGAAGTGGAGCAGCCGGGACTGGAACCAGTGCCCATATGGGATGCTGGCACTGCAGGTAGCCCCTATAGATTTTTTTTTTTTTAAAGATTTATTTATTTGAAAAAGAGTTACAGAGAGAGATCTTCCATCCATTGGTTCGCTCCCTAAATGGCCACAATGGTCAGAGCTAAGCTGATCCAAAGCCAGGAGCTTTTTTCAGGTCTCCCACATGGGTGCAAGGGCTCAGGGCCTTGGACCATCCTCGGCTGCTTTCCCAGGCTCATTAGCAGGTAGCTGGTTCAGAAGTGGAGCAGTCGGGATTTGAATCTGTGCCCCTGTGGGATGCTGGTGCTACAGGCCAGGGCTTTAATCTGCTGTGCCACAGCACCAGCCCCTATGGATTTTTTATAAAACGATTTTAATTATTTGAGAGGTAGAGTTACAGAGAGAGAGAGGGAGAGACAGAGAGAAAGGTCTTCCATCCACTAGGTCACATTGCAGCCAGGCTGGAGCTGAGTCTATTCAAAGCCAGAAGTCAGGAGCTTCTTCTAGATCTCCCATGTGAGTACAGGGATCCAAGGATTTGGGCCATCTTCAACTGCTTTCCCAGCCCATAGCAGGGAGCTGGATCGGAAGAAGAGTGACCCGGATTTCAGCCGGTGCCCATATATGGGATGGTGGCACTGCAGGCAGAGGCTTAGCCTACTGTGCCACAGTCCTGGTTCCCAGACTTTTTTTTTTTTTCTTTTTACTGCCACTTATACATGTTTTAGGCATCTACTGGGTGCTTGTAATGCAGTACTAACCTCTGATTCCTGGGAATGGTAGTCCTGAGTGTCAGAAACTCTATTACTTGAGGTACTGAAGTTCTCAGGACAGCTAGTGCTTGTTTTTCTCTATTTCTGGCTTCTTTTTGCTCTCTGGCCTTCTGGGCTTGGTGGTGTTTGTATCTGTTAAAATAGGCCTTCCCCATTCCCATCCCCCCACCACAGGAGAGAGTACAGACCCTGGCTGATCACCCACAAGTAAAACCCTATAAACTGTTGAACCCAAACTGAGGGCACCATAGCGGGTGCATCTCTTTTTCCTCTGTTGCCACCACCCACCCTTTGCTGTGGAGCCTGGAGGGCGTCCCCCCCCCCCCCAACCCCAGTCATACAAAGAAGCTTTGTGCTCTGAAGATGTTCTAAAGGCGGGTTCACTGTAATTATAATTCCCTAAGCACAACCAAGTAATGGGGGCAGGCAGGGTAAAGATGGTATCCAAGTACTTGTTGGTAGGGAGAAGTCAGGCAGGGATTAGAAATCATCTGGAGACAGTATCCCAGAGTGGATAATGGAGTGTTGTTGGTGATGCTGACAGGAATGTGTTCAAGTGAATACGTTTTAGTTTTAGATCCAAATATAAGATACTTGAAGGTTTAAAAAAAAGCAGAAGATTGAGCCTGGACTTTTTAAATTTTTTTTCCACTTTTTAGTTTGCAATTGTAACTGAAAAGTATTTTAGAAGAAGGTATGTAGAAATCTGGGTCTGCTTTGCTTTATGTTTGTGTTGCCAGAATGATTGATTGCTCTTACTCTCCAGAGGATGCTCCCACTAATCTTTTTTTTTTTTTCTTTTCTGTTTAAGTAAGCAGTGACTGACATTTTTGGGAAACTGGTTTCCCCTTACTACCACCAAATAAAAACAAAGCAAAAACATTCTGGGTATTTGTGCTTATTAAATACTTTTATCAACGATTCTATGCCATGATGTTTGTCTAAGTTCTGCTAGCTATCTTCTAGTGATAATATTACTATATTGCTTGTTACTAATATCTCAAACAAAATTTTTTTTAAATGAAATGTAGCAAACGTTGTTTGTCAAGGTAATCTGTAATAGTCCTTATTGAGGACGAGGGGAAAGGGCCCTTTTTGCTGCTCTAATGTGTAGATGATATGGCTCTATAGAAACCTTGGGCTATTGTAAGCAGCTGCTTTGTCTAATTACTTGTCATAAAGTCAGTTAGATTTTTTTTTTTTTTTTTAAGATTTATTTACTTACTTGAAGGTCAGAGTTAGAGAAGGAGAGGCAGAGAGAGAAAGGTCTTCCATCTGCTGGTTCACTCCCCAGTTGGCTGCAATGGCTGGAGCTGGGCCGTTCCAAAGCCAGGAGCCAGGAGCTTCTTCCGAGTCTCCCACGCGGGTGCAGGAGCCCAAGCACTTGAACTGTATTCTAATGCTTTCCCAGGCCATAGCAGAGACCTGGATTGGAAGTGAAGCAACCGGATCTTGAACCGGTGCCCATATGGGATGCTGGCACTGCAAGCAGTGGCTTAACCTGCTATGCCACAACGCCAGCCCCAGGAGTTAGATCTTTATTCTTACGCTCTAGCATGATTTTGTCCTAGGTTGAGGAAATCTAGCTTAAACTTGTATCCAAATAAGACTGCTGGTATTTAGTAGTCCATTAAAAAATAGTAAATACACCAGGGTGGGCATTGTGGCACAGCAGGTTAAACTGCTGCTTGGGACACCCACATCCTGAATCAGGATGCTGGTTGGAGACCCAGCTCTCGGCTTTCTGTCTAGCTTCCTGCTAATGTGTATGAGAAGGCAGCAGATGGTGCTCAAGTATTTGGGTCTCTGTTAACCATGTGAGAGACCCAGATGGAGTTCCTGGCTCCTGGTGCCTTCCTGGCCCAGTCCTGGTTGTTTTAGGCATTTGTACAATGAAGTAACAGATGTAAGATCTGTATGTCCTTCCCTCTCTCTGTGTCACCCTGCCTTTCAAATAAGTAATTAAAAAAAAAATACACTAGGGGTCTATTGCATATGCTTTTAATGAAGGATAAGGTTTATTTTTCAAACCCCTATTTTAGTCCAGTATGTTCAGTAGTGACTTACATTTTAGCTCAATTATAAACTTATGTGGGCTACTTCCTTTGCTTTGTTTATAGTATATATTTCTTTTGGAGATAACCACTAACTATATTTCACTGCTCTCTGGTGGCCACTAAAAGTAGTGGTTTTAGTGAACATTTATTGAATATCTACTATGTACTGAACACAGTTAGAATTTTAGAAATGATCAATACATGCAATAGTTAAGTGAGATATTCTGAAAGCGTGTTAGCAGAACAAATGCATTTTTGGAGTTGCTAGCCTTTAATAAGAGGGCAGAGAGCTTCAAAATTGTGTTAGTAGTAATGATACCATATGATAACTTTGATAATTAATCTTTTTTTTTTTTTTTAAAGATTTATTGATTTATTTAAGAGCCAGAGGCAGAGAGAAAGGCCATTCCTTTGCTGGCCCACTCTTCAAATAGCCGCAAGGGCCAGAGCTGGACAGTTCTGAAGTCAGGAGCCAGGAGCTTCTGGGTCTCCCATGTGGGCACAGCAGCCCAAGCATTTGGGCCATCTTCTGCTGCTTTTCCAGGCCATAGCAGAGAGCTAGATCAGAAGTGGAGCAGCCAGGACACCAACCAGCACCCATATGAGATGCCCACACTGCAGGTGGAGGCTTAGTCCACTATGCCCCAGTGCCAGCCCAACAGTTAATCTTACTGAAGCACAGATTATATCAGATCAGAAATTTAAGTGGCTACCTTCTAAGTAAAAGCTGTATATTTTTGGTATGGCATTCAAGGCCAGCATAATTGCATCTTCATTATTCCAGTCTCAGCTATAAGGGGTTTGTAGAAAGTCAAATTAGCAGATAAGTTTAATTTAGTTCAAAAAATTTGAAATACATGTGTTTGAGGGATCGTCAAGAAATTCATGTAAAGTATGTATTATGAAATAGCTATATAGGTTTCAAAAATTTTTTGCACCAAAATAAATTGATCTTTAAACTGTTTTCCATGAACATTGAACATTTTTAATTTATTTTTACTTATTTGAAAGGTAGATACACACATGCACACATGCAGGCACCCAGAGATGATCTGTCTGCTGGTTTACTCCCCAGAAATCTGCAACGCTAGGGCTAAAGCAGGGAGCCTGGAAATCCATTCAGGTCTCCTACTTGGGTGGCAGGTACCTGGTGCCAAGTATCTCCTGCCTTCTAGGGTATGTATTAGCAGGAGGCTGGAACTGGGCAAGTGCCCGGACTTGAACTCCGGGACATCCCAAGTGGTGTCTTAACCACATCATCAAATATTCCTCTGGCTCCTTCTGCCCCCAGTGTTTTGAAGTACGCTTGTATGTTGTATGCCTCTTCATGCTCATGAATGTTTTCCCCAGGGAAATAGAACAACTAGTCCATGTGTTACTTTTCTATCTCTGTACCTTTGTTACTTTAGCTTGGAATTCCTGTCCTCAAGTTTTTCCAAATCCATCTTTTTTGTTTTTTCATATCTAGATAATAGTTGTCAGTTACTGTGTGCCTATTAGATCTGTGGTTCTGTTCTGAGTACTTTCTGTGGATTAATTAATGTAATCCTCATTCAATCCTGTAAAGGTAGATATCAATTATCATACTTAGGGTACAGATGAAGAAACTGGAAAACAAGGAGGTCCAGTGACTTGCCAGGGATGGTACAACCATTCAGAGCATTATCTGTGAATCCAGTAGTCCTGTCATTGTATTTTTAGCCATGGATGCTTTACTGCATCTCACTTTATAGATCAATTTAGCAAACTCAGCAGTTGGTTTTGGCAACAAAAGACTGAATAGAAGTCACATTGATCCCTGTTTTAGCCACTAATGGGAATTTGAAGTTTTTAGTTTTACCTTTGTCCCTCTTGAGATATCTCTTCCTTTTTGATAAGTTTTGAATTCCTGTGTTAGGATTTTTTAATTTATTTTTTAAGTCATTCGTTACTTTAAATCAGGCATATTTAAATTGCTTCTTAGAAAATTGTTCATGTCTATGATTTTAAACATTAGGATCTTAACCAATGTTTATTTGGGCACTTAAGCAGATATAAAACTTCTCAAGGAAAAGCTTGGCTCTGCTTGGAGGAACTTCTGAATCTCTCTTTGTGCAAATTGGTACTTCCCTCTTTTTGAAAAATCTTCCTCATCTCCTTAATCAACTTTTATTTGTCAAAAGCTAAGGCATAAACACAGTCACTAATTTGAAAGGCAGAGCAACAGAGGAAGAGACAGAGATCTTCCATCTGCTGGTTCACTCCCAGATGCTTCAACAGCCCGGTCTGGTCTAGGCTGAAGCCAGGAGCCAGGAACTCCATCCTAGTCTCCCACTTTGGTGGCAGGGGTCCAAGTACTTGGGCCATCTTCTGGGTGCCTTCCCTGGCATGTTATCTGGAAGTTGCATTGGAAGTGGAGCATGTGGGATTCAAACCTGCACTCTGATATGGGATTCCAGGGTCCTGGTTTCACAAGAGGAATCTTAACCCACTGTACCACAACATCAACCCCCACATCCCTTTAGTTAGGAGTATAGAGTATGAATATTCCAGGCATCAGTTGTTGAGCCCAGTATTGTGCTGATGGCTGCATCAACTGTGAATTATTTGAGGAAGATTCTTTAGCATACTGGCTTTTTTTTTTTTAATTTTTCAATTTTTTTGACAGGCAGAGTGGACAGTGAGAGAGAGAGAGAGAGAGAAAGGTCTTCCTTTGCCGTTGGTTCACCCTCCAATGGCTGCTGCGGCCGGCGCACCACGCTGATCCGATGGCAGGAGCCAGGAGCCAGGTGCTTTTCCTGGTCTCCCATGGGGTGCAGGGCCCAAGCACCTGGGCCATCCTCCACTGCACTCCCTGGCCACAGCAGAGAGCTGGCCTGGAAGAGGGGCAGCCGGGACAGAATCCGGTGCCCCAACTGGGACTAGAACCCGGTGTGCCGGCGCCGCTAGGCGGAGGATTAGCCTAGTGAGCCGTGGCGCCGGCCTAGCATACTGGCTTCTAATTGAACTGCTCTTAAATTTTAACTGCTTATTATTCTGTTACTGGGGCCGGCACTGTGGCGTAGCTGGTAAAGCCGACATGCACAGTGCCAGCATCACATATGGGCACCGTGGTTTGAGTCCCGGCTGCTCCACTTCCAATCCAGCTCTCTGCTGTGGCCTGGGAAAGCAGTAGATGATCCAAGTCCTTGGGCGTCTGCACCCATGTGGGAGACTTGGAAGAAGCTCCTGGCTCCTGGCTTCGCATCCGTGCAGCTCCTGCTGTTGCAGCCAATTGGAGAGTGAACCAGAGGATGAAAGACCTCTCTCTCTCTCTCTCTCTCTCTCTCTCTCTCTCTCTGCCTCTCTTTCTCTCTTTCCTTCTCTATGTAACTCTGATTTTCAAATAAATAAATCTTTAAAAAAAATTCCGTTATCAATAGGTAGGTTGTGTGTGGGCTAAAGCTGAAATCTGATACTAAGTAAATTTTCTCACAAGCAGATTTAGATGATGTTTGTAACACTGTTTCACCTATTTTTGTGGGCTTAATAGGCATTTGTGAGCCATCTTGGGAACCTACCATTTAGAAAATATTCTATGGGAAAATGGGAGTCTAAGCTCAAAACCAGATATAGTACTTAGAGACTTTTGGAATATGATCTGTTTTCTAGTTGAACACTGCCAACTCACTCCTTCTCTCCTGCTTTGCATATGGATACTTAAAAGGGAAAAATGAATTCTCTGTCTTTCAAAGTGACTAAACAGTATAGAATTGATTTTTTGTTTTCTCTACTGATACGATACAAACTCCTGGTTAATCTAGATTGTTAAGAGATTTACACACATTCATTTGTTTGAGTTTCTTAATAACCTTAGCTTCAGAATATATTGACCTAGAGTTTGAAATGCTTGAGGGCTGTTAAGTAATTGTTTACTATCTGCTAATAGTGAAACTCTGAGTCAGGAACTTTTGTGACTTAATTATCCAATATTTCTATTGAAACTGTGCTTTTATTGTTGAAAACAGATTATTACTATTCCACTATGATGTTTTTAAGCTTTAAATTACATGCTAAAGGGAAACAAAACCCCTAAAAACAGTAAGGCAGCACAGTCAAAATATTTGATTTAGGGGCTGGCGCCCTGGCTCAATAGGCTAATCTTCCACCTAGTGGCACCGGCACACCGGGTTCTAGTCCCGGTCGGGGCGCCGGATTCTGTTCTGGTTGCCCCTCTTCCAGGCCAGCTCTCTGCTGTGGCCAGGGAGTGCAGTGGAGGATGGCCCAGGTCCTTGGGCCCTGCACCCCATGGGAGACCAGGATAAGTACCTGGCTCCTGCCATCGGATCAGCGCGGTGCGCCGGCCGTGGTGCACCAGCCGTGGTGGCCATTGGAGGGTGAACCAACGGCAAAGGAAGACCTTTCTCTCTGTCTCTCTGTCTCACTATCCACTCTGCCTGTCAAAAAAAAAATTTTTTTTTTTAATTTAAAGTGAATTACTGTTGCAACTCATGAACTGTGTTGAGATCAAAACTAAAGTCAGAATTTGACTCCAGAATGTTTAAATACTGTGCATACTTTGTCTAACTTTGGTAGAAAAAAATCTGAGCGATGTCTTCTGCCTCAATTGACAGATGTGATTTTGACTAAGTAGTTCTGCCACTTTGTTGGAGAAATTTGAAGAGGAATGGAAAAAGGGGGTCGAAATCAAGTGTTTTTTTTTTTTTTTTAAGATTTATTTATTTGAAATTCAGAGTTTCACAGAGAGAAGGAGAGGCAGAGAGAGAGAGAGAGGTCTTCAATCTGCTGGTTTACTCCCCAGTTGGCCGCAACGGCCAGAGCTGGTCAGTCCGAAACCAGGAGCCAGTCGCTTCTTCCGGGTCTCCCACTCGGGTGGCAGGGGCCCAAGGATTTGGGCAGTCTTCTACTGCTTTCCCAGGCCATAGCAGAGAGCTGTGTCGGAAGTGGAGTAGACTGGGATGCCGGCACTACAGGTGGCGGCCCAACCTACTATGTCACAGAGATCAAGTTTTATCACACCAAAATCATTTTGAGATGTAAACATGTTCCTTTTGAAATAAAATTATTTGATTATTTTTCTTGATACTGTCAACTGAAAACTCAAATTTATTTTAAGACTTGATTAGAACCACTTGCTTTTATGCAATATAAGTTATCCAATTAAGGGAGGGACTTTAGGAATTTTAATTCTTAAAATTGCCTTAGGAAGGGGGAGCCAAGTAAAACTGGGTATGGGCCCTACAGAATCAACCATGCCTACTCCGTGGGTCTGGAAAGCTGAGAAAGGCTGTGTTACACTGCCATGGAGTGGAAGCCTGGTTAGTTAGAAGTGAAACTGAAAGTTCCTTTAAAAAAAAAAAAAAAAAAAAAAGAAAAGCAGACCATTTTGTTAGGCTGAGTCAATCTGGATTGAGCAGTTAGACTATTGGATTTTTAGGGAGAAATATGTATGTAGTTCACCTGCTAGATTTCCAGAATCAGTGTTTTTGTTGTAGGGCAGACTCAGTGGAAGAAACTGAGAGACCTCAGCACACAGGTTTTGAAATAGGATCTGTGAGTCTTAGAGGGAAGTTGCAGGAAGTCAAGGTGGAAAGCTGGAGACATTTCCCTCTCCTAAGTTGTATAGAGTGGGGACATCCCTGAGGTTTGTTTTGTTAAAATGATGGATTCCCACTACGGTTTTAATGCTACAAAGTTTAGTCTTGGTAATTTTATTATGCCTGGAGTTAAAGCTGACATTTACTTATTTTAAAAGAAAAAGAACTTATGATGTAACATTGACACCTAAGAGGAATAAATTTCCAAGATGGTTATGTGCTGTATGTCACACACAAAGATGACACTGCTAATGTGCTCTGTTTAATTAGGGCATGCAGTGCTGATGTTTTTCCCATAAGATAGTGAAATGATAGATTCATATTCAAAGAGATGAAAAACCACTGCTGTTTCTGATGGTATCCCCCATCACTGTAGGGTAATATGAATTGGGGTTATGGCTGTGCAGTGGGCTGGTGCCTCTTAGACTTCATTTGTGGTTCTTGTTAAATTTCTAGCAAGCACCTGGGTGATGGGGCTCATGTGCGATAATCAGGTGGAGGGCTTGTGAAAAGGAAGTTTGCTGGGTCCCACCACTCAGGTTTTCTGTTCACCTCTCTAGGGTGGGGTCTCATAATTTGCATTTTAAATAGACTCCTAATTATGCTAATGCACATTTTCAGAGCTGCTGAGATAGACCTAACCATAATCAAGCAATCTGCAGCTCAGTCAGTTGTGCAACAGCACGGGCCCATCATGGCTTCTTGAGCATTATTTTCTAACTGAACTGAAAACTGAGTTTGAAGAACATAATGGAATAGTGCCATTCCTATTACACAGACACCACTCCAGAAAATAGCCCTCAGCATTGTTGCATTGTGTATGTGAGTCTCTCTTTATTTTTAGTTTATTTATTTGAGAGGAAGAGTTAGAGAGGGAGGTCTTCCATGTGCTAGCTTATTCCCCAAATGGCCGCAACGGCCGGCCGGAGCTGGGCCAATCTGACAGGAGCTTTTTCCTGGTCTCCCACGTGGATGTAGGAACCCAAGGTCTTGTGCCATCCTCCACTGCTTTCCTAGGCCATTGGCAGGGAGCTAAATCAGAAGTAGAGCAGCTGGGACTTGAACAAGTGCCCTTATGGGATGACAGCACTGCAGGCAGAGGCTTAATCTGCTGAGCCACAGTGCTGGCCCCATGTGTGTCTGTCTATCTAGAAGGAGGTCAACAATAAACCCACCAAACTGATAACAAAGATGATTTACTTTTATAGAGAATCGGGATTATGGAAGGTGAGCGTTTATCTTTATGTAAGATTTCACTTTTTCATGAAGAGATTGTACTAGTGTGATCTTACGGAAAATTAAAAAATTTGGGCAAATCATCTTCCATTTATTTTTTTATTTTATTATTTTTTTAAAGATTTATTTATTTGAAAGAGTTACACAGAGAGAGGGGAGGTCTTCCATCCGCTGGTTCACTCCCCAGATGGCTGCAACTGCCGGAGCTGAGCCCATCCGAAGCCAGGAGCTGCTTCTGGGTCTCCCATGTGGGTGCAGGGGCCCAAGCACTTGGGCCATCTTCTGCTGCTTTCCCAGGCCATAGCAGAGAGCTGGATTGGAAGTGGAGCAGCCAGGTCGGCATCCATATGGGATGCTGGTGCTTCAGCGCAGGCCCCCATCTTCCATTTATTTACCTCATCCTTCAACCGTTTCTCCCTGGTTCTTTGACCTGATAAAGAACTCCTGAGCCTCTGTTCTGATTATCCCCTCACCTCAGGGTAGCCTGCCTTCTGCTACCTGGAGTCTGGTCATCCTGTCTCCTTTCCTCTGGGGCCTCTAGCAACAGTTGTTCAGCTTTTGCTAGTTGTGGTTTCTGTTCCATCCCTGGTGGTTTTTTACACTGCATCCCCTACTTTTATAGCTATTTGTTTTATAAATAAAGCCCCTTTATATTATTCCAACTGGTGTTTGTTCTTTCTTTACCATTGGAACCCTGACGAATCTTTCATTCATTTTTTTTTTTAAAGATTTATTTATTTCTCTGAAAGTCAGAGTCACACAGAGAGTAGGAGAGAGAGAGAGGTCTTCTATCTGTTCACTTCCCAGTTGACTGCAATGGCTGGAGCGGAGCTGCGCTGATGCAGAGCCAGGAGCTTCTTCCGGGTCTCCCACGCGGGTGCAGGGGCCCAAGGATTTGTGTCATCCTCCACTGCCCTCCCAGGCCATAGCAGAGAGCTGAATGGGAAGTAGAGCAGTCGGGACTTGAACCTGTGCCCTGGATTGAAAGCTGAGCAGCCAGAACTTGAACCGGCATTCCAATATGGAATATAGGTATTGCCTAACCTATTGTGACCCTACTATTAATTTTTAAATGATTACCTTTTAAATCTATTTTTGGAGTTTTTATTTCTATATACTAATTCAGGAATTTCTGTTCTTAACCTTATTAAATTCTTTTTGTATACTTTTTTTTAAAGATTTATTTACTTATTTACTTGAAAATCAGAGTTACACAGAGAGAGAAGGCAGAGGCAGAGAGGAGAGAGAGGTGTCTTCCATCCACTGGTTCACTCCCTAATTGACCGCAATGGCCAGAACTGTTCTGATCCAAAGCCAGGAGCCAGGTGCTTCCTCTGGGTCTCACACGTAGGTTCAGTGGGCCATCCTGCACTGCTTTCCCAGGCCATAGCAGAGAGCTGGATCGGAAGTGGAGCATCCTGGAACTGGCGCCCATATGGGAAGCCCGCACTGCAGGTGGTGGCTTTACCCGCTATGCCACAGCACCAGCCCCTTTGTATACCTTCTTAAAAGTTTTTTTTAAAGTCTATATTTATTATAAGACTATACAGTGTAAAAAATAACATAGATATGTGTATCAAAGATTATCCAAGTCCCTTTCTTTGAATTCACAGAGATCAGAACAGGTATGTGTATGTTCATTTTTGTTTTGTTTTGTTTTTAAACTATGCCTGCCTGTGTGTGTGTCCCCGCACACAAAGATTCGGACTGTAATGTATATGTTTTTGTTTCGAAACTTGATTTTTTTTCTCTCCATTTTATAATTGTATCTTTTTCTAAAACCTTTGTTTGACATATGTATACATACAGAAGCATGCATATCTTGTTAAATTTGCAACTTAATGAATCATCACACTGTGAACATTCTTGTGTAGCCAGCAGGCAGTTTCAGAAACACAATATTAGAAGTAACCTAAAATCCTCCTGCTGTGTGACTACCTCATTCTCTTTTAAAAACTTAGCATCTTTGAGATATAAATTCACATATCATACAGTCCTTTGTGAAAAGTAAGCAGTTCAGTGGTTTTCTGGTATTTTGGTATACCTGTGGCTGTGCAGTCTTCACCACCGTCTGATTTACCCCAATGAAATCCCTTACCCATCGGCAGCCACTCTCCATCTCCTCCCACTCCAGCCCTGGGCAACAGTGATCTGCCTTCTGTCTAAAGATTTGCTTGTTCTGGAGCTTTTATGGAAGTGGAATCATACATACTCTTTTCAGTATTTATTTATTTATTTGAAAGGTAGGGTGATGGGGAGAGAGAGCAGTTCCAACCGCTGGTTCACTCTCCCAAGTGTCTGCAACAGCTGGTGCTGAGCCAGACCAAAGCCAGGAATTCCATTGGGATCTCCAAGAACTTGGGCCATCTTCTGCTGCTTTTCTACCCCTACCTAAGAGTAGAATTCCTGGGTCCAGTGCTAATAACTGTTTAACCTTTTGAGAAACTGCCATACTGCTTTCCACCAACAAAATTTGAGAGTTCAAGTTTCTCCATATCCTTGCCAACACTTTTTATTATCTGTCTTTTTTATTTGGTATCTCCTCATGTGGTTTTGGCTAATGTTGTATCTTTTATCTTTTTTTAATTAAAAGTTTTTAATTTTTTGAAATGCAGAGTCACAGGGCATGGGAGAGAGAGAAGGGCGGGGGGAGAGAGAGAGAGAGAGAAAGAAAGAAATATCTTCCATCCACTGGTTCACTTCCCAAATGCCTGCAACATGCAGGTATGAGTGAGATGGGAAACAGAGGCCAGACTTCCATCTTATGTCTCCCATGTGAGTGGCAGAGACCTGTGTACTTGGGCCATCAATCTGCTGCCTTCCCAGATGCGTTAGTAGGAAGCTGAATTCAATGTTGAGTAACTGGGACTTGAACTGGCACTCCAATATGGGATTGAAGGTGTCCAGCATAAAACGCTGCTGGACCACAATGTCAAGTGGAGCTTATCTTTTATTTTATTTTTAAACATTTATTTTATTTTAAATATTTATTTATTTGAAAGGCAGAGTTAGAGAGGGAGATACAGACATCTTTCATCTACTGGTTCACTCCCCAAATAGCCCTAAACGCTAGGGCTGGGCCAGACAAAAGGCAGGAACTTCATCTGGGTCTCCCATGTGGGTACAGGGACCCAAGTATCTGTGCCATTCTCAGCAGGGAGCTGTTTTGAGAGTGGAGCAGTCAGAACTCATCCAGTGTCCATATGGGTGTTGGCTGCTGTCACAGTCAGGGGCTTTACGTGCTCTGACATGATGCCTGCCCCTCATACAGCGTGGTTTTTTTTTTTTTTTTTTTTTTTTTTTTTTTTTAAGATTTTATTTGAAAGGCAGAGTTAGAAGGAAAGACAGAATTTCCATCCACTGGTTGATTCCCATTTGGCCACAAACACTGACCAGGGCTGGGGCAGGCCAAAGCCAGGAGCCAGGAGCTTCTTCTGGGTCTCCCATGTTGGTGCAGGGACCCAGAGACATGGGCTATATTATTCTGCTTTCCCAGGTGCATAGTAGGGAGCTGGATTGGAAATACAGCAGCCAGAACTTAAACCATTGCCTACATGGGATATCAGTGTTGCAGGTGGTGGATTAACTCACTGGGCCACAGCGCCACCCCTCTCAAGTAGCTTTATAAAAGGCTTTTGGGGGTGGGTGTTGTGATAACAGCAGTGGGTTAAGCTTCCAGTTTTGATGCTGGCATATCAGAGCTCTGGTTCAAGTTCTGGCTGCTCTGTTTCCCATTCAGCTCCTGCTACTGCTACTGGGAAATGTGGTAGAAGATGACCTAAGTGCTTGTTCCTCTGTTATCCACATGGGAGACTTGTTTGGAGTTCCAGGCTCCTGGCTTTTGCAAGGTGTCTGTTGTATAACAAATCTTCCCAGTCAGATGAATCAATTACTTCACAAGCTGTTATTGGAACTCCACTCCTGGGCGAGGTTCTCTCGCTCCCAAAATGGGGTGTGTGTGTGTGTGTGTGTGTGCTCGCACATCTGAGGCTGGGAGGGCTCCTTTTATAGATACAGGGTTTGGGGGCTAAAGGTTGAGGCAGGTCTGATCCTCATTGGTAGACCTTTAGGCACCCGCGGGGACCCTGACAAGGAAATGTGAGTAGGGACTCTCCTTGCGGATCCCAAAGCTACCAGCTTTTTGTGGCCATTTGGGGAGTGACCCAGCAAATGGAAGATCTCTCTCTCTCTCTGCCTTTCAAATAAAATAAATCTTGAAAAAAAAGATTTTAGGGGCAAGTAGTTAGCCTAGCAATTTTAAACTTTCTGTAGTTATCAGAAGACAAAGTGTCTTAAGCATCTTCATGATTTTGAGACTGATGTTTTAGTGCATTGTTTATTGTCCTCTATTTTTTCCTTTGTAAATAATTTGTAGCTTTATTTATATTTTTATACATTGCATGTTTTCTTTTGAGAATGATTTTTCTTTAAAGACTAATTTACTTATTTGAAAGAGTCACAGAGGGGGAGAGAGAGATGTTCCATCCACTGGCTCTCTCCCAGATGGCTGCAACAGTTGGGGTGGGCCAGGCTGAAGCCAGGAGTTTCTGGGTCTCCATTTGGGTAGCAGGGGCCCAAGCACTTGGGCCATCTTCTGCCACTTTTCCCAGGTGATTAGCAGGGAGCTGGATCAGAAGCAAAGCAACCTGGAATTGAACTGGTACTCATATGGGATGCCTGTGTCATAGGGGTGGGTTAAGTCACTGTTCCACAGCACTGGCACCTTTTCAGAGTGATTTTTAGAAATATTTCATGCAATTATGTAGCTAGTTTTATTACAGTTATTTAGATTTATTTGAATTTTGACTGACTTTGCTGCTTTCTTCCATTTTTGGCTATATAAAATATAATTGTGTACTGCAGTCCCCAACATCTGTTTCTGCAGGGTGTATAAGGATTACATGAATAGGTGATCTGTATGACTGATAACCAGTTGCAAGCATGATTTCAAAGCTGTGACTAAGGTTTGCACTTCAGTGACATAATCCAGAGCTTTGTTTGTTCTTAGCTTGTCAGAAGTTACAAGGTAATATTTTTTGGTGCTTACCTTTCCAGGTAGAATAGCCTGAGCTAGGAAGTATGCAGAGAAAATTGATTGTCTTTGTTTTCTTGGTGATCAGAAGGATGAATAAGGAAACTGGATGAACAGACTATAGTACACGGTTCCATCGTTTGAATGATCACCTATTTCTGTAGCATCATCACACATACTTGGCTTTTTTTTTTTTTAAGATTTATTTATTTATTTGAAAGTCAGAAAGTTACACAGAAAAAAGTTACACAGGAGAGGCAGAGAGAGGTCTTCCATCCACTGGTTCACTCCCCAGTTGCAGCCAATTGAGTCATATTCTACTGCTTTCCTGGGCCATAGCAGAGAGTTGGATCGGAAGTGGAGCAGACCGGACTTGAACTGGCACCCATATGGGATGCTGGCACTGCATGTGGCGGCTTTTACCTGTTATGCCATAGTGCCGGCCCCAGAGTTTGGTCTTGATTATAACTGATCACCAAGAATGAATTCAGAAGAGGTTGCAAATATTTTCACTTTGCCTTGTGTGAATTTCCAAAAGTCCATTCTCCTTTGGTCGGTCTTCCTTCCTTTTTTGTGCCCCTTCCCATTCTTTCCTGATCACTTTCCTGCCCAAGGTTGGGATGATCTTTGGTAAGTTATTTTCCAGCCTGGGAGAACCTGATCTAGGCTGTATCCACTGAGGTAGTTTTGGATCCTCATACTTTTCAAAATTGAACGTTTACAAGACAACAGACAGACTGCTCTCTTATTTTGGCTGCCTCTCCTAAGGTAAGTTTGATACGTTATCCTAAAATAAGTCCACTTAATAGGGCTTTGACTTTGGAAAGAACAAGGGAGTGAAGGGGACTGATATCTTCTGTCTCACCATTTCTCTCTTAATTGTCTTTCCTCATCTACTGCAAGCAACATGAAGACAATTATCTGTCTCCTTTCACCACCGTGATGAACCTGGTGCTTGTGTGGTATCTGGTACTTACTGCGAATGCATGTGGTAGGTTTGGAGCAAAAGCAGGCGCTCATTTTGTGAGGGTTTCATCTGTAAGCGATGGTGGCGCTTCTCAGCAGCAAATGCCTCTGAGTGCAGCATGAGGATTTGCCGCTTGTCTTCATCCCCACTTCCTCTTCAGTCTTTCCCCTGAGCAGAGCTAGACGTGACCAAAGTATGTGTCTAAGAATCTGTTTCTACCAATTGTCAGTGAGACCGACTTTGTTTCTTAAAAATATTTATTTGAGAGGCAGAATGACAGAGAAGGAGAGAGAGAAATTTTTTATCTGCTGGTTAATTCCTCAAATACAGGTATAGCAGGGCCAGGCTGAAGCCAGGAGCCAGGAACTCCATCTGGGTCTCCCATGTGGGTGGCAGGGGCCCCATTACCTGTGCCATCATCTACAGCCTTCCCTGTTGCGTTAGAGAAAGCTGGGTGGGGACTGAATAACCTGGACTGTGCCACAGTGCCTGCCCCAAGGCTTTGTTTTTTTATGGGGCAGTTGTCAATGACTAAGATCATTGCTGCTTCCAGTTTGTTAAATGTTCTTGGACCTGGAGAAAGCTTTTTTCCTACCACTGTACTGTAATTTGCCTTTGTGTGTGTGTTTTAAAATACTTATTTACTCATTTGAAAGTGGCTGAGACAGAGAGAGATACCTTTCATATGCTGGTTCACTTTCCAGATGGCAGTAACAGCCAGTTCAAAGCCTGGAACTTCATCCAGGTCTCCTCTGTGGGTGGCAGGAGCTCAAGTACTTGGGCTATCTTCCACTGCTTTTGCCGGGCCATTAACAGGGAGCTGGATTGGAAATGGAGCAGGCAGGACTTGAACCGGTACCCATATTTTATGCCTGTGTCATAAGCACCAAGCATTGTCTGCTGTGCCAATACTAGCCTTTCCCCACTGCCGCCTTTGTTTACAAGACATCTATTTGGGTTTGTGAAGAAGGTATTGGGAATTACCTCTGTGTGCTTATGTCAAACAATTGTTATGTAGTTTATTAAACATTTATTAAATGGGAGAGTTGGAATTTGTAAGATGTTTATTGCTTATTGCTGTTTTTCATCCTCCTCATCTTGTAAGGCACATTCAGAGTCTTGTGGGTGATCATGATGCCAATATGCACAAGGAAAAAGATTTTTTTTTTTTAATTTTAATTAGTTTTTTTTTTTTTTTTTTTTTTTGACAGGCAGAGTGGACAGTGAGAGAGAGAGAGACAGAGAGAAAGGTCTTCTTTTGCCGTTGGTTCACCCTCCAGTGGCCGCCGCGGCCGGCGCACCGCGCTGCGGCCGGTGCACCGCGCTGATCCGATGGCAGGAGCCAGGAGCCAGGTGCTTTTCCTGGTCTCCCATGGGGTGCAGGGCCCAAGCACCTGGGCCATCCTCCACTGCACTCCCTGGCCACAGCAGAGAGCTGGCCTGGAAGAGGGGCAACCGGGACAGAATCCAGCGCCCCGACCGGGACTAGAACCCGGTGTGCCGGCGCCGCTAGGCGGAGGATTAGCCTAGTGAGCCGCGGCGCCGGCCTTTAATTAGTTTTTAAAGGATCTGTTTGTCTTATGAAAGGGGAAGAGCGCTTCAGAGAGAGATCTTCCATCCACTAGTTCACTCCCCAAATGGCCGCAATAGCTAGTGCTGGGCCAGGCTGAAGCCAGGAGCCAGAAACTCCATTTGGGTCTCCTGTATGGATGGGAGGAACTTAAGTTCTTGAGCCATCATCCACTGCTTCCCAGACACATTAGTAGGTACCTGCCTCAGAAGCAGAACAGCCAGAACTCACACTAGCACTCTGATACGGGATGCAGACATTCCAAGTGACAACACAATACCAACTCCTAGAAAAATCATATTTTTAAATTAAGATTTTTTATTCATTTATTTGAGGCAGGGTTACAGACAGACAGAGGGAGAGACAGAGAGAAAGGTCTCCCATCTGTTGGTTCAGTCCCCAAATGGCTGCAATGGCTAGAGCCAGTCTGAAGCCAGGAGCCATGAGCTTCTTCCGGGTCTCCTATGTGGGTGCAGGGGCCCAAGGACTTGGGCCATCTTCCACTCCTTTCCCCGGCCTTAGCAGAGAGCTGGATCGGAAAAGGAGCAGCTAGGACTAGAACCAGTGCCCATATGGGATGCTGGTGCTGCAGGCGGAGGCTCAGCTTACTATGCCACAGTGCTGGCGCCTAAAATTATATTTGCAGTCTCTAATTGGAAGCACTGGTTTTGGCCCTGAGTGTGGTTTTCCGATATTAAGAAGCATGGTTTTGGTTAGAAAAAGCATTTTCTTTTATATTAAGTTTTTTTTTTAAAGATTTATTTATTTATTTGAAAGGCATAGTTACAGAGAGACAGACAGTGAGGTTCTCCATCTGCTGGTTCACTCCCCAAATAGCTGCAACAGCTGGAGTTAAAACAATATGAAGCCAGGAGCTAGGAGCTTCTTCCGGGTCTCCCACATGGGTGCAGGGGCCAAAGCACTTGGGCCATTCTCTGCTGTTTTCCCTGGCTATTAGCAGGGAGCTGGATGGGAAGTGGAGCGCCAGGACTCAAACTGGCACCCATATGGGATGCCAGTGCTTCAGATGGCAGCTTTATCTGCTATATCATGGCACTGGCCCCCAAAACAATTTTTGTCATTGTACATGATAGAAGAGAGAAATCCTTTCTCAAATGCACAAATCTCTAAATTGAACAATTGATGGTATTTAGTGACAGTGGAAGGAAAGCAATATTTTTCTGTACGTGCCATACAGTTATTGGTATGTGATGGAGTGTGAATATTCACACACTCGGACTCACACATATCCAGGGTGTCTTTTTTTTAAGGTTTATTTTATTTGAAAATCATAGTTACAGAGAGAGAAGAAAGAGTCCCAAATGACTGCAACAGCCAGGGCTAGACCAGGCTGAAGCCAGGAGCTTCCTCTGGGTCTCCCATGTGGGTTCAAGGGCCCAAGGACTTGGACCATCTTCTACTTTCCCAGGTGCATTAGCAGGGAGCTGAATTGAAAATGGAGCAGGAAGTGGCTTAACTCTTTTTCACCACAATTTGAGCCCCTAGGGCATTAAATATGCAAGAATTCTCAGTCTCAGGGAATACTAAGGGGATTTGTGTTTAAAGGTTTGAACATAAATTTGTGTTTTAGATCAGGGCTGCTGGAAGGATCTTCACCTTAGGAACCACCCTCTCGCTATCTTTATCCCATCTCCCATCTTTTTAGTGTGTGGCCAGGAATGGCAATCTTACTTTCTTAGAAAACACCTTGATGTTCTGCAGCTGTATATTGGCCAGAAATATCGTGGACTTCCTGTCTTTTGACCAGTGAACTTCAGATCTCTGTGTTAAGGTTTTGCATTCCAAAAAGATTGGTGTATGTGAATCGTCAACCATGTTACTTTTGTCATTGGGCGTTCTGCAGCCGTCCTTGAGCTGCCCTACCTATGAGACCTGAAAGCTTTGTTTTACTTAAAACAGTGCTTCTCAATGATTTTGGCATCATGGATATCTTGAGGATCTGGTAGAAGCTGTGGGTCTTCTAACACATGCACACATAGGTTCATGCTCTGACTTTTACGTGTAGTTATAGGCAGTTGGCAGAGCGGACCTTTTGAAGTTTATCAATAAACTTTTTCAAGCCTTTGGATTTCAGTTTGAGAAACTGTGCCTTAAATATTAACATCAAAGCTTACCATAAAATTTTTGTGTAAGGGTTTTAAAGTTAACCAAACAAAGACTTTTAAGCTGTTTAAGTAAATATTCATGTCTGTGCCCATTTATAGACTTTGAGAATCTCATGGTATAAGCAGAACTCAGTTGAAAGGACAGATATGTTATTCTGTTATGACTCAGTAGAAAAGAGTTAAGATTAATACCCTATAGGAGAGTGTGTCTTCACTGGCAAACCAGCATCTAGGATAGATCGTTGAAGAGAAAAAGCCCTTGATTCCACAGAAGCAAGCATTAAAAAAAAAGTGTTAGAGTTTGATAATTGATGTTAATGAGGACTGTCATGAAAAATTTAAAATTACTTTGGATTTAATTATTTGTAAAGCATAGAAGTATTTATAAAACATTTATAAAGCATAGAAATATTTATAAAACATTTATGAAGCTTAGAATATTATATTTTGGAATAATTTCACTGAAGATGGTGGAGATAAAAATTATTTGATCAGCTGTCATCAAGAAGGTTCATTCAGGTGGAGTTTCTTATTCCCTCTGATACCTGGTAAAGTATCACAAAATGATACTGAGGTAATGTATATGTTAATTAGCTAGATTGGGCCATTTCAGAATGTATATGTACATCAAAACATCCTGTTATACACAATAATTCATAGTATTTTATAAGTCAAATAAAAAATGAAAATAGAAATTAGCCTAGATGGATTGTGGAAAAAATCGCTGGGCTACCTTTTCTATAATTTGGTCAAATAGCAGTTTGTGAAGGAAAAAGGAAATTCAGTTTATGAATTAAGAAAATTGAATGTACTTTTAGACAATTGATTTGCCTGTTAAGTTTCCTTCTACTGGAGATAGTGGCAAGTTGACTGTTTCATAGAGTTGTGCTTACTATGAAAGAAACAGAAGTTTCTCAACTGAGATAAAGTATAATGCTGCATTTGCAGTTACTTTGAATTTATTTCTGAATGCATGTGGGAGTTGAATACTGATTAAAAAATTTGATTTGGTTTTTCACATTTGTAGCTAATGAGGTTTAGTTGGATGTGACAGTTTTTGTTAAGTAGCATAAATATATAACCTTGAAAAACTGGTTATAGGATTTAAAATTTATAATTTGACACTTTCATTAAGCACAAATTTTTTGCCTCCCATATTTAAAAAAAAATCAGGTAACTGATGTTGATGTATGAAATAATGTAATAATGTAATAGGCACTATGTTTTCTAAGGCTTAAAATTATACTAAACTATACTATATATTTGTAATGCTTGATGGAAAATTTCAAACTTTTATAAATTATGGGAGGGGCCAGTGCTGTGGCTTAGTAGGTTAAGTCTCTCCATGTGTCGCCTGCATCCCATATGGGCACCAGTTTGAGTTGCAGCTGCTCTGCTTCTGATCTTGCTCTCTGCTATGGCCTGGGAAAGTAGTGGAGGATAGCCCAAGTGCTTGGGCCCCTGCACCCATGTGGGAGACCCATTGGCTTCAGATCAGCCCAACTCTGACCATTGATTTCAGGAGTTTACCAGTGGATAGATCTCTCTCACTTGTCTCTCCCTCTGTTTGTAATTTTGTCTCTCAAATGAATAAATCTTAAATTATGGGAGAGTTTTTTAATGGTTAAGGGGAAAGCCAGTATGCTCGTATTAGAGAAAAATTTACTAAGCGTAGTCAGTCACTTGAAAATATGAATCTGTTTGGATTCTAATTCAAGCACAAACTAAAATTCACTACTCTCTGTGTAACTCTGACTTTCAAATAAATAAATCTGTAAAAAAAAAATGAGTGCATGTCATGTACTTCAACAGAAGTATTTGACACCTTCTATGTATCCAGTACTGTGGAAGACTGGATATGTCAAGACACTTAAGTCTTTGCTTTTGTTCTTAAGTGAATGTTTTGTGACTGTATTCAGAGGTCCAACAGCACCAAGGATTGTCTGCACTGGGCTATTTGGTCACAGTGATGAGACTTAAGTCAAAATTTCTAGCTATACTTAATCAGAACAGTGTAATCAACTTAGCTTCATGTGTATTTAAACATAATAAAAAGTTTTTAGATTTATTTTTTAAATACTAGGGAACAGTTATTTCCAAATGATTCCCTTGTTTCAAATTTTCTTTCTGAGAAGCACAAGGGAAAAATCATTTTATGTTAACTGTTGCACTGAATTCATGTTGTCCTCAATTCCTTTATTTTCTTTAAGATTGTTTATTTGGCCAGCGCCGCGGCTCACTAGGCTAATCCTCCGCCTTGCGGCGCCGGCACACCGGGTTCTAGTCCTGGTCGGGGCGCCAGATTCTGTCCTGGTTGCTACTCTTCCAGGCCAGCTCTCTGCTATGGCCCGGGAGTGCAGTGGAGGATGGCCCAAGTCCTTGGGCCCTGCACCCGCATGGGAGACCAGGATAAGTACCTGGCTCCTGCCATCGGATCAGCGCGATGCGCCGGCCGCAGCACGCTGGCCGCGGCAGCCATTGGAGGGTGAACCAACGGCAAAGGAAGACCTTTCTCTCTGTCTCTCTCTCTCACTGTCCACTCTGCCTGTAAACAATAATAATAAAAAAAAGATTGTTTATTTGAGAATCAGAGTTACAGTCAGAGAGAGAGAGAAAAGTCTGCTGGTTCACTCCCCAAATGGCCACAATGGCCAGAGCTGGGCCAGGCTGAAGCCAGGAGCCATGAGTTTCTTCCAGGTCTCCCAAGCAGTTGGGCCGTCTTCCATTGCCTTTCTCAGGTCATTAGCAGAGTACTGGATCTGAAGTTGAGCAGCTGGGGGCTTGAACCAGCACCCATGTGGGATTCTGGCACCACAGGTGGAGGCTTAACCTACCACACCACAGCGCTGGCCCCTGTCTTCAATTCTTAAAGTTTATTGTTGGTAATCCTCACTATTTGGTGTCAGACTCCAGGAGCAGAAAGTAAAGGATCATGTGATCCAGATCTGTATAATGTTGCCAGAGTATGTGTTGGAAGTATGGAGGCTGTTAATTTAGCCCTCAGGCAGGGCTAACCCCCATGAAGCTCTCTGACAGAAGTGGAGGCTCAGTTGTGCAAAGAACCTCACAGAGCAGAGCAAGAGTTCTTAGCTCCTCACAAGATTTGGTGGACATCTCTGTGCAAAACCCAAAACTTTGTCCTTAAGTAGGAGAAGGAAAAAGACAAAAACTAGGTTAAAACTGAGTGTGGGAGGACCAAATGTTTCAAGTCCTAAGTGCCACGCCTTGTGGGAGTGACATGTTCCATTGCAGGCATCATGTCTTCATGCATGCGTCTTTGCTGTGCTGTCATTTCAGGAGGACACATTGAACTTGCAGGTTGTTTTGTAAAGAAAAGTGTTAATTGGTAGGATTTTGTTGATTTTGACACTCTTAAGATCAGCTAACAATCTGAAGAACTAAATTTAAAAAGGTTAAGAAATTACAGGGGCTGGCACTGTGGTGTAGCGGGTAAAGCCACCACCTGCAGTGCCGGCATCCCATATGGGTGCCAGTTCGAGTCCCAGCTGCTCTACTTCCAATCCAGCTCTCTGCTATGGCCTGGGAAAGCAGTAGAAGATGGCCCACCTTGGGCCCCTGCAGCCGCATGGGAGACCCAGGAGGGGCTCTTGGCTTCAGATAGGCACTTCTCTGGCCATGGCAGCCATTTGGGGAGTGAACCAGTCGAAGGAAGACCTCTCTCTCTCTCTCTGTGTCTCATTCTCTCTCTGTGTAACTCTTTAAAATAAATAAATAAATCTTAAAAAAAAAAAAAAAAAAAGAAATTACCTGCTATCTCTCAGAGCCACCTCCCTCTTTGTCCTAGAAGAATCTTTCCGTGATTAGAAATCTTTGCCATTAGATCTTTCTGGTGTATGGTGTGGCTCCCCTGCATTAGTAATGGGCTATATACTGGATTGCCTCTTCAATCCAGCTCTGAAAATTTATTTGTAAGTATCTCTACATCCCAGTGTAGTTCCACTGTCCTTACAAACAGGGTGACCAGTTATCTGAGCCCAAACTATGTACTAAATCTGGTGCATGAATTTATAAATTATAAATATGGAAAAGAAGAAAACATTAAAAATTACATTTAATCATGTAGTTGTAAAGTAATCACTATTGAAAATTTTTTAAAAATTTGACATTGTTTCAAGATTGGGGACACATGGCCACAACATCCACTTTAAATGTCTTTTATTTCCTTACTATGTTCAGCTTTACCATATTTAGATTTTCTTTTTTTATATATTTTAAGGTTTTATGTATATATTTAAAGATGTATTTTTATTTATTTGACAGATTATAGAGAGAGGTAGAGTCAGAGAGAGGTCTTCCATTCGCTGGTTCACTCCCCAAATGGCTGCAACAGCCAGAGCTGAGCTGATCCAAAGCCAGGAGCCAGGAGCTTCTTCAGGCTTTCCCATGCGGGTACAAGGGCCCAAGGACTTGGGCCATCTTCTGCTTTCCCGGGCTTTAGTAGAGAGGTAGATCAGAAGTGGAGCAGCTGGGACTTGAACTGGTGCCCATATGGGATGCTGGCACTGCACGCTAGAGCTTTAATCCACTGTGCCACAGTGTCGGCCCCATATTTAGATATTTTCAGAAATATTTCATGATTAATTTTTTTATTCTTTGGTTCTAGTACTTGATATTAATTGCTGACAAGTTTTAGTGTGTCTGCTCTGTTATTCTAGAGTGGAATCATCATGTCGTAACATGCTTTCCCATGTTAGGAAAGTGAATTGGGGTCTGACTTGGTGCCACAGTTAACGCCAGCATCCTATATACATACCAATTTGTGTCCTGGCTGCTCCACCTTGGATCCAGCTCTATGCTGATGCTCCTTTGACAGCTGGGAAAGATGGCCCAAGTGTTAAAGCCCCTGCCACCCATGTGGGAGACCTGGATACACTTCCATTCTTCTGGCTCCAGCTTGGCCCACCCCTAGCCATTGTTCCTATTTGTGGGATGAACCATTGGATGGAAGATCTGTCAGTCTTTCTGTCTTCCCTCTGTAACTCTACCTTTCAAATAAATAATAATAAAATTAAAAAAGTGTGATTTGGTCTGCCCTTGTAAATGCTGAACCCTAGAGGGGTACCATGTGTCCTGGGTCCAGTTGCATAGCTTAGGATTGAGACTTTGTAGTTCATAAAAGATTTGCTTGGGCCTGGATTAACCAGAATGTATCATCAGTTGTCTCCAGAAGTGTCTGTGAAGAGAAAGGAGAATGGTTCTTAAAAGTAAAGTATGAGGGGCCGGTGCCGTGGCTCACTTGGTTAATCCTCCGCCTGCAGCAGCGGCATCCCATATAGGCACCGGGTTCTAGTCCTGGTTGCTCCTCTTCCAGTCCAGCTCTCTGCTGTGGCCCAGGAGGGCAGTGGAGGAGGGCCCAAGTGCTTGGGCCCCTGCACCCGCATGGGAGACAGGAAGAAGCCCCTGGCTCCTGGCCTTGGAGCAGCGCAGCACCAGCCGTGGCGGCCATTTGGGGAGTAAACCAACGGAAGGAAGACCTTTCTCTCTGTCTGTCTTTCTCTCTGTCTATAACTCTACCTGTCAAATAAAAAAAAAAGTACAGTATGAAATTATGGTGGATTTTCAGGTTAGTGAAGAACACAATCTTTTTATAGGGGTTGTGATATTCCCTTGTTTATTCAGATTTACTCTTTAGTTTTTTAAAATTATTTTTAGATAACACCTTTTTTTTTTTTTTTAAGGATTTTATTTATTTGAGAGGTAGAATTACAAACAGAGGGAGAGACAGAGAAAGGTCTTGAATCTGCTGGTTCACTCCCCTCAACTCCCCTCAACGGCTGTAGCTGGGCCAGTCTGAAGCCAGGAACCAGGAGCTGCTTCCCGGTCTCCCATGTGGGTGCAGGGGATCAAGCACTTGAGCCATCTCCCACTGCTTTTCCAGGCCATAGGCAGAGAGCTGGATTGGAAGAGGAATAGTGGGGACATGAACTGGAGCCCCTATAGGATGCCTCCTAGGCGGAGCCTCAGTCTACTACGCCAGTGCGCTGGCCATTATTATTTTTTTTATATTTATTAATTTGAGATGCAGAGAGAGAGAGAGAGAGCGAGCAATTCACTCCCCAGATTCCCATAATGGCCTGTCTGGCTAGCTAGATATGAGTGTCAGGGACCCAATTACTTGAGTCATTACCACTGCCTGTTAGGGCCTGCATTAATAGGAAGTTGAAGTCTGGGGCCAGGGCTGTGTGTCAAACCCAGGCACTCTGATATGGGACTCAGGCATTTTAACCAGTGTCTTAATTCCTAGACTAAATATCTATCTGACTTTAGCTTCTTAAATTCCTTTTTATCCCCCACCCCCTACTTTTAGTAAATATTTATTTGAAAGGCAGTGTTATAGAGAGGCAGAGGCAGAGAGAGAGAACCAGACAGACCTTCCGTCCATTGATTCACTCCCCAAAAAGCTGCAACAAAGCTGGGCCAGGCCAAAGCCAGGAGCCAGGAGCTTCTTCTTAGTCTCCCATGTGGGTGCAGGGCCCCAAGTACGTGGGCCATCTTCCACTGCTTTCTCAGGCACATTAGGGAGCTGGATGAGAAGTGGAGCAGTTGGGACTCTAACTAGGGCCCATATGGGATGTGGCTTTACCAGCTACGCCACAGCACCAGCCCCTCTTTTTATCCCTTTTGAAAATCTAAAATGTAGTTGTAGTATTTCTAAAGTCAGGGTAGCTTGATGTTAATCAAGGATATATAGATAATTTTGTTAACACGATTTTTTGAAACTACAGGTTACCCAGGTTCTCAGAACTGGCAGTTTACTGTAGTGTTTTGTTACAAAGTAGCTTTCTGTTTGAAGTTTTTTCTCAGGCCTTTATTCCATCAATGAATTTCTAATGAATCAGAGCTTTTGGACACTTTTTAGTTGAACTTTCTATTTATTGCTGTTTTCTCCCTTGGCTTCAGTGAACTGGCCCATCTTGATCCTTCACTATTCTTTTTTTTTTAATTAATTAATTTTTTTATTTGACAGATAGAGTTAGACAGTGAGAGAGACAGAGAGAAAGGTCTTCCTTCCGTTGGTTCACCCCCCAAATGGCCACCACGGCTGGTGCTGCGCCGATCCGAAGCCAGGAGCTAGGTGCTTCCTCCTGGTTTCCCATGCAGGTGCAGGGGCCCAAGCACTTGGGCCCTCCTCCACTGCCCTCCTGGGCCACAGCAGAGAGCTGGACTGGAAGAGGAGCAACCAGGACTAGAACCCGGTGCCTATATGGGATGCCGCTGCTGCAGGCGGAGGATTAACCAAGTGAGTCAAGGCACCGGCCCCCCTTCACTATTCTTTTTTAGTATTCCTTTTCATGCGCTTTTTTTGCTTTTTCTTTGTTCATGTCTCAAGTCAGCAATGGCAAACAAACAATCTGTGTGTCAAATTTTATTTGCAGACATCTTTTATTTGGTTCTTGTAGTGAAAACTAATTTAGAGTAGGTGTCAGCAATAAAAATATAACCTTTTATATTAAAAATCAGAATGTATGGCTTTTTTTGATTGGGGAAATGACCTCGCTGCATTGAGTGGCCATTCCTCCATGGCAGTGATCATTGGAACTTCCCTTCTGGGAGAGGCATGTGCTCTCCAGTTTGCTTAACTCCATCTAATGCATGTCATTCATTTGTTAGCAAAAGTTAACTAGTTAATTTTTAAAGAAAGATTTGTTTTATTCTGAATGAGAGGAAGAGAGAGATATCTTACACCTGCTGGTTCATTCCCCCAGGTGACTATAATGGCCAGCGCTAGGCCCGGACAAAACCAAGAGCTTCATCCAGGTCTCCTATGTGCGTAGTAGGGGCCCAAATACTTGGGCCATGTTCTACTGCTTTCCCAGGCACATTAGCAGGGAGCTGGATTGGAAGTGAAGCAGCTGGGACATGAACCTGTGCATATATGGGATGCCTGCATTGCAGTTGGCAGCTTTATCGGCTATGTCACAGTGCCATCTCCTAGCTAGTTAATTTTATCTCTGTACGTTTCCTGTCTTTCATGTTATAACTTCCAGGTTCTTAACTGGGACATCTTCTCTCCTTGAGTGCCTTGTCCCAAGGGACCAGATGGATGAGTCTGTTTGCCATCTTAAGTGTTCTTTTCTATTCAATGGTTATGCCTGCCTTTCAGTGTTTGACTTCATTTCTTAGTTGAATGATAATCACATTCTTTTTGTTACTTTCCAGTTTATATGGTTTGATGGTTTGAAATAATTTCCTGGCAGAGTATTAAGACTATGTGCTTATAGTGATTTCCAGTTGTAATTTGAGCCTTCTGTGTCCCCAACAATCAGTGGTGGTTGTGCATATGATTGATACAAAGGTAGAATTGCTTTGTTTCCTTCTTTGATATAAATATATAGCAGCATTGGCATTTTTCTCTTTGTACCATTGCTTTAACTCCTTCACTGTCTTATATTATTTTGCCTTTTACCTTTCTTTGCTGCAACCTACTAGAAGTTCCAGCATAAGCATTCATCCCACTCCCCTCCATTCATCAGAGACTTTATCAGCTGGTTCTTAGTGTTGCTGTTCTTACTTCAAGTCCTGCCCCCACTATACTTATGGACAGTCCATTTAATAGACCTCCCTGTAGGGTCTTTTTTTTTTTTTAAGGATTTATTTTATTTATTTGAAAGAGTTACAGGGAGAAGTAGAGACAGAGAAAGAGAGATCTTCCATCTGCTGGTTCACTTCCTAAATGGCTGCAACAGCCAGAGCTTAGCTGATCCATAGCCAGGAGCTTCTTCCAGATCTCTCACATGGGTACAGGGGCCCAAAGACTTGGGCCATCCTCTGCTACCATCCCAGGCCATAGCAGAGAGCTGAATCGGAAGTGGAGCAGCTAGGACTTAAACTGGCGCCCATATAGGATACTGGTGCTACAGGTCGGGGGTTTAACCCACTGTGCCACAGCCCCGGCCCCCCGTAGGGTCTTAAAGTCTGCTTGAGATAATAAACATATTAGGTAAAAACAGTAAAAGCCTTAAGTAAAAATAACATTTTAAGAGATCTATAGGAGAAGTACTATATATGGTGTTTGAAAAATTGATGTGAGCTTAATAGTAAAATGATACAGGCTATTACAGGGGGTGGAGTTGGTGATATAGAGCAACCTCCCAAAAGCTAATTGGAGGAGTTGCTATAGAACCCCCAAAACTGGATTTGCTCACCTAATGCATAGAAATACAGTCACTAACAGTGGAATGGTGGAAGAAAGTAGTTTTTTGCAATGCACAGAGCTAGGAGCTAGGCAGCTGTTGCTCAGTCCAGACTCCCTGAGGAGTTATAAGTGAAGGTTCTTAAAGATTGGAGTGGGGATCAGAGGTGGGTATTCAGTGCCTGCCCAGGTCCTGGTTGGTCAGGGGTGCTCCCAGCTTTGCACTATTGGTAGTTGGTACTTTATATTGTTTATGATGGAAAAGTGGGCATCAGTCAGTCTGGGAGTACATGCAAGTGTTTTATTATTATTATTAACATTTTTTTTTTTTATTTGAAAGGCAGAGTTACAGAGAGAGAGAGAGGTCTTCCATATGTTGGTTCATTCCCCAGATGGCCACAATGGCTGGAGCTGAGCTGATCTTAAGCCAGGAGCCAGGAACTTCTTTTGGGTCTCCCACATGGGTTTGGGGCCCAAGGACTTAGGCCATCTTCTACTGCTTTCCCAGGCCGTTAGCAGGGAGCTGGATTAAAATGGAGCAGCCTGGACTCAAACCAGTGCCCATATGGGATGCCAGCACTGTAGGCAGCGGCTTTACCTGCTATGCCACAGCTCGGGCCCCATGCAGGTGGTTTTTACTTCCTGCCCTGTATGTGGAATTCTCCTGAAACAAGAGTCCTTGTAGGGCCCATTGTATCACTCCTTCACTTGAATGAATTAATATTAGTAAGTGGTTAATTCATAAGCATGAAGGAAAGGTGAGGACTCCTTAAGCTAAGGGTAGGAGGCTTGGGAGACTGGAAACTGGTGTTACTTTGTATCTGTATTCAGGGTTCTTATTTAGGGGTTTGGTTGCAAAGGTAGATTCCTCACTTTTAGATTTACTTTTGCACATAGAGGGACATCTCCCCATATAATTGTTGGCCTTTCTTTGCTTAAGGTGGGGGTGACTCATCGTATTAAAGAATTTCAATGAGGAACTAGGCAGGGCCTACCTAGCTCTGTCCCTTTCCTGGGGAGCCAGCCACGTGTATCCTTTTCCTCCAAGTTGCACGTTTTCCAGAAACAGACCTCTGTGTGGGTAGGGTGTGGTTCTCCAACTGTAACTGTCATTAAATGGATGAATTGGCTCAATTCTGAGATATAATTTTAGGAAGCCCAGGGTTGGTGTTCCTTTAATGTACATTTTAAAAATAAGACTTTGTCTTTATTTTTTATTTATGAAGCTGACAGTTTGATTGCCTGCTATTTGGCTTTTTTATCTTATTTCTCAATTAGTCCAGAAAAAGATGGGTAGGAAGATTTATTGGGGTAGGGAGTGGTTTTATTTAATGATCTCTTAAACCCTGATAGTAATCATTGCTAAAAAGCTTATTGGAAGTGTGTGTGGGGGGGGGGGGGCTTGTGTCATAACGGGTTAAGCTGCTGCTTGCTACTCTGGCATCCCATATAGGCGCTGGTTCCAGTCCCGGCTGCTCTAATTTGGATCCAGCTCCCTGCTAATGTGCCTGGGAAAGCATCGGAGGATCCACCCACATGTGAGACCTGGATGAAGCTCCTGTCTTTGGCCTAGCCTAGCCCTGGCTGTTGCAGCCATTTGGGGAGTGATCTAGCAGATGAAAGACCCCCCCCCCCCCCCCCGCCTCTCCCTTTCCCTCTCATCCAGTCGAGCCTCTGCCTCTGATCCAGCTTTTTGCTAATGTGCACCTTGGGAAGCAGAGGTTGATGGTGCACGTATTTGGGACTCTGTCACCCATGTGAGGCACTCTGATACAGAGTTCTTGGCTTCAGCCTGGCCCAACCCTGCCTGTTGCAATCCTATGAGGAATGAACCAGAAGGTGAAAGAACTCTATCTGCCTGCCTTTCCTGTTACCCCTCCCCCCAGTGCTCTGCTTTCTTTCTTATTTTTTTAAAAATTTTTTTTATTTTTTAAGACATATTTACTTGAGAGGCAGAGTTAGAGAGAGAGAGAGAGGCAGAGAGAGAGGTCTTCCATCCGCTGGTTCACTCCCCAAATGGGTACAACAGCTAGAGCTGGGCCAATCTGAAGCCAGGAGCCAAGAGTTTCCTCCAGGTCTCCCACGTGGGTGCGAGGGCCCAAGCACTTTTACTGCTTTCCCAGGCCATCAGCAGAGAACTGGATCAGAAGTGGAGCAGCCAGGACTTGAACCAGCACCCATATGGGGTGCCAGTGCTGTAGGTAGATAATTAACCTACTATGCCACAGCACGGCCCCAGATTTATTTTATTTGAAAGGTTGGTTAGAGAGGGAGGGAGGGAGGGAGGGAGGGGGAGAGGTGTCTTTCATCTGCTGGTTCACCCCCCCAAATGCCCTCATTGGTCAGAGCTGGGCCAGACCAAAGCCAGCAGTTTCTTCCAGGTCTCTTACTTGGGTGCAGGGGCCCAAGGACTTGGAGCATTTTCTGCTGCTTTCCCAGGCACATTATCAGGGAGCTGGATTGGAAGTGGAGCACCCGGGATGTCAGTACTGCTGATAGCAGCTTGACATGCTAGGGTCACAATGCCAGCCCCTGCTCTGCCTTTCAAATGAATAAAAATAAACTTAAAATTTTATAGGTGAGATGATTCCTCTTTCTTTGAGATTTCAGTTGTGTACTGAATGACAATTCAGGTAGGATTTTTATTTATTTATTTATTTATTTTGAGATTTTTATTTTTTTAAAAAAACTTTCAGGGGCTGTTGTTGTGGCGTAGTGGGCTAAGCCTCTGCCTGTGGTGTCAGCATCCCTTACGGGTGCTGGTTTGTGTCCTGGCTGCTCCTCTTGTGATCCAGCTCTCTGCTATGGCCTGAGAAAGCGGTGGAAGATGGCCCAAGTGCTTGGGCCCCTGCACCTGTGTGGGAGACCCAGAAGAATCTCCTGGCTCCTGGCTTCAGATTGATTCAGCTCCGGCCTTTGTGGCCCTTTGGGGAGTGAACCAGCAGATGGAAAACATCTCTCTCTGTCTGTCTATAACTCTGCCTCTCAAATAAGTAAATAAAATTTAAAAACAACTTAATATTTTTAGTTTTGAAAGAGTTACAGAGAGATCTGTCAACCTGTTTACTCCCATTTGGCTGCGAAAGATCAGAGCTGGGCCAGGCTGAAGCTAGGAGCTTCATGTACGTCTTACACTTGAGCGGCCGGTTCTAAACACTTGGGTCATGGTCTGCTGTTTTTCCCAGGCCATGAGCAGGGAGTTTGATCAGAAGTGAAACAGCTGGGACAGGAATCAGCACCTATATGGGATGCTGGCGTTGAAGGTGGTAGCTGTGCCACAGCACCAGCCCCCAGGTAGGGTTTTAAAGGTGGGTCGAGTATGAGAAAATTCAGGCAGGTAAAGATGATTTCAAAGAGCAGGAAGTTGATGGCAGGCTTAAACAAAGGCTTTGGTAAGATGTTGGTTGGTAGTAGGGGTCCACGTTGTGGTGTAGCATGTTAAGCCTCTGCCTGTGACACTGGCATTCTATATGGACACTGGTTCAAGACCCAGCTGTTCCATTCTGATCCAGCTTCTTGCTAATGTGCCTAGGAAAGCAGTGGAATATGGCCCAAATCCTTGGGCCCCTGCACCACATGGGAGACTGTCTCCTTGGTTGGGTCTGGCCCAACCCCTGCTGATGTGGCCATCTGGGGAGTGGGCCTGTGGATGGAAGATTGAGCTCTCTGTCTTTTCACCTCTCTCTGGAACTGCGCCTTTCAAATAGATTTTAAATGTTGGTAGTGATGAGCTTAGGAAGATTGACCAGGGCAAGGTTGTATGGGACTTTGAATGCCTGATTGATAAGGGAGCTATTAATGGCCCTTAATGTAGGGGAATGACAAAGTTAATATGATATATTCAGAAAACTGTTTTATGATGTTTCAATATAGAAATACATAAAAATATGTTATTATTAGTGTCTTAAGAACAGGCTATTGTTCAGTGGCAATGGCTAATAGGCCTACAATGTGATGTTCACTGTAAATCAGTGTGGAAATATGAATGGCTTTATAGACTGGGAAATAATCTTTCTTGGAGATAGTTACTCCTTAAGTAGCTGTGATTTCTTGAACAGAATGCCACTTCCTGGGCTGATTAGGTGAAAGTCATCATTGAGTGTAAGTATTAACTTCTCCAAAGGAAACCTTTTTGAAGGAACTATTTTTCTTTTTAAAATTATTTTTAAAGAGTTTGTGAATCAATGTTAGACCTTTATATTGTGTAGGGAAATAAAAAGATAAAAAATTGTTTTGGAATACTAGATGATAAAATCCATATTTTAAAAATATCTGGCATAATAGTTTACGAACAGTTGGTACTGTGGCGTTGCAGGTAAAGCCGCTGCCTGCAGTTTTGGCATTCCATATGGGGGCTGGTTCAAGTCCTGACTGTTCCACTTCCGATCCAGCTCTTTGCTATGGCCTGAGAAAGCAGTAGAAGATGGCCCAAGTCCTTGGGCCCCTGCACCTGCGTGGGAGACCTGGAAAAATCTCCTGGCTCCTTGCTTTGGATTGGTGCAGCTCTGGCCATTGCAGCTATGAGGGGAGTGAATCAGCAGATGGAAGACCTCTCTCTCTCTCCCTCTCTGCAATTCTGATTTTCAAATAAATCTTTAAAAAAATAGTTTAGTAACCCTGAGCTGGTTAAAAGCCTGTAAAATGAAATCATAATTTTTACATTTCACTAATCAGCTGACATTCTTGACTAGGTTGGCTATGTTGCATATAGGTATCTACCACAATGGAAAAAGATCATTTTGTAACCTCAGTAGTACAAAGGTAAAGTAAAGGTACTTTTTTCTCTTTGGGCTGTTTCTCATTGTTGCTCTGCCACCCTTCCCCCTACCATCACTCCAGTCTCCCACCTCCTGGCCACTGTAGGAGTTAAAGGAGTCATGCTGAGCTTTGCCTTGGCTGTGTTAGATTGGCTGGCAGATGGGACCAAAAATATGTCTCTTTGTGGGGTTTCCAAGACAGACCATAAGGCATTTTGGAGGAAAAAAAAAAAGTGGATAGGAAGGTTAAATCAGTATCTGAGGTTATGTAAGTGTTTTGTATGAGGAATTTTCATTTAAATTAACACAAGAAATACTTTTTTACTTATTAGTTTTTAGTCATAAAGCAGTATAGTCTTAACATTCTAAAACTCACAAACATTGCAGAGTATATAAACATGCCCTTAGTTCTTTTTTTTTTTTTTTTTTTTTTTTTTTTGGTTAAAGATTTATTTCTGTATTTGAAAGTCTGAGTTACAGAGAGAGAAGAGACAGAAGGAGAGAAATCTTTCATTCGCTGGTTCACTCCCCAGATGGACACAATGACTGGGGCTGGGCAGGCTGAAGGTGGAGCTTTTTCCAAGCCTTCCATGTGGGTGCAGGGCCCACGGACTTGGGCCATCTTTCTCTGCTTTCACTGGAGCATTAGCAGGGAGCTGGATTGGAAGTGAAGCAGCTGAGACTTGAACCCATACCCATATGGGATGCCAGTGCTGAGGGGACAGCTTAACCTGCTGTGCCATAGCCACAGCACTGGCTCCTGTCCTATTATCCTTTATGAAGTAATTACTGTTAATAGTTTGTATGTGTATTACCAGTATCAATAAACATCAGTATCTTCTGATGTTTACTGTTCTGCACCTTATTTTCACTTAAGATATCTTGCTGGCTTTTCCATGTCAGTAACTTTCAAGAGGGCTAGATAACAAGTTTGCAGGAAGGAATCACAATAATTTATTCAACCACTTCACTGTTGATGGATATTGGTAGCATTTTTTCCAGTAAAGAACTGTGCAAATTTTTGGTGTTCTAGAGATAAGAGAATAGTATTGTTAGCTTTTTCTATGGATAGCAGTGTTAGACACAGTGCTAAGCTTTGCAACCACTCTGTTATCCCCCTTGGCAGGTAAGGGGAGAAGTTAGTCTCATGAGTAGATGAATGAGGTTTAAAACTCAAGCCTATCTTTCTGCAAAATCTTTTCTACTTCTCATCTCTTGGTCTAAATATACTGTTAGCAAGTGAAATTGTTTTCCGCTGCCACTGATGGTAGAATTAGCTTGAATGTAAATTTTGTGTTCCATTAAAAAAAATCACTTTGAGTGCTATATCTTCTCTTCTACTGCTTTTAATGTGTAACTCTATTCTGTGTGGATTTGAAGCATGGGAACATAAAGTGGTCCCTATGACTCATTTTACTGCTTCTTTATTCTAGTTTTTGGGATTAGAGAGTATTAAATATATAAATGTCTGTGTCACAATACTCAAGACTGAGCGAAATGTCTAATAATTCATAGAATGACCATAGTGTAGCATTATTTATCCCATGTATTATTTTGTCCTCCTGCAGACCACTGGTCTCAGGAGAGCAGGAGAGAGGGCATCCCTTCACAAGCAGGGCAAAACTCCAGGTTTCTTTCTTTTTGTTAAATAAATATTTATTTATTTGAAAGAGTTACAGAGAGCAATATAGACACAAAGAGAGAGGTTTTCTATCCTCTGGTTTACTCCCCCAATGGCCGGAGCTGAGATGAGCCAGACACCAGGAGCTTCTTCCAGATCTCCAATGTGGGTGCAGGGGCCCAAGCACTTGGGCCATCCTCTCTCTGCTGCTTTCCCAGGCACATTAGCAGGGAGCTGGATTGGAAGTGGAGCAGCCGAGACTTGAACCGGTACCCATATGGGATGTTGGTGTTGCAGGCTGTGAGTTTAACGCTCTATGCCACAGTGCTGGTCCCCTCCAGGTTTCTTATCTACTCAGTTTGAGAAGGGGGAGATTCTTTCTTCCAGTTAGGCATGGCATTGTCATTTCTCCCACCCATCTACTTCTTAGGCTGTGTGGAAGTAAATGCAGCAGTATGCTTACCAATCTCTTGTCCTTTTGTTTAGCACTGTGGAAGCTTTATGGTCTGGGCAGAAATGCTTTCTGCAAATCTTGGAACTGCTTTGTTGTGTGTATTGGATGAATTGTGTTGAGAGGAATCCTGAGTACTCTATTTCAGAGTATTGAGTCTTAACTTCTGAGAATCCTGGACTGCTTTGAGGGTCTGATGAAAATCAGTACCCCCTACAGAAAAATGTACTTCTGCATGTACAAAAAACTTTGTTAAAAAAAAATCCATTGGATTTCATAAACTCCTGCTTAAGACTCCTTTGGAAAACTTTCTTTTTTAAAAAAGGTGTTTTTTTTTTTTTTTTTTTTTTTTTTTTTTTTAATTTGAAAGGCAGTGTGGGCCGGTGCCGCAGCTCACTAGGCTAATCCTCCGCCTAGCGGCGCCGGCACACCGGGTTCTAGTCCCGGTTGGGGCGCCGGATTCTGTCCCGGTTGCCCCTCTTCCAGGCCAGCTCTCTGCTGTGGCCAGGGAGTGCAGTGGAGGATGGCCCAGGTGCTTGGGCCCTGCACCCCATGGGAGACCAGGAAAAGCACCTGGCTCCTGGCTCCTGCCATCGGATCAGTGCGGTGCGCTGGCCGCGGCAGCCATTGGAGGGTGAACCAATGGCAAAGGAAGACCTTTCTCTCTGTCTCTCTCTCTCTCACTGTCCACTCTGCCTGTCAAAAAAAAAAAATAATAATAATAATAAAAAAGAAAGGCAGTGTGTCAGAGGAGAGATAGGGAAATAGAGAAAGAGAAAAAGATTTTCCATCTGCTGGTCTACTTCCCAAAGGACTACAACATCTAGGGCTCGACCAGGCTGAAGCCAGGAACTTCATCCAGGTGTCCTATGTGGGTGGCAGGGACCCAGGCACTTGGGCCGTCATCTGCTACCTTCCCAGGCACATTAGCAGAGCAGCCAGGACTGGAACCAACACTCCAATATGGGATTCTGCCACTGCATATGACGATATCTGTTGCACCACAACACTGGCCCTGAGACAATTTTTTCTTAAATGAGATCTTTTTATATTGTTCAATGAAATGTTATGTGTAATGTGCTGTCTCTATACTAGAACTCATAGCAATTACTTCTCATCTTTTTCAATATTCAGAGAAGATACTAGATGTCAAGTGCTTTAAGGTAAAGATTTGAATTCATTGAAGAACTCAACTGTTGGGGCTGGTGTTGTGGTGCTGCCTCCCCTGACCCCGCCTTGTTGGCTTCCCATATGAATGCCCATTTCAGTCTCAGCTGCTCCACTTTCCAGTCCAGCTCCCAAGCTCATGCACATGGGAAAGATGGCTCAAGTGCTGGAGCCCCTGCCACCCACTTGGAAGACCCAAATGAAGTTCCAGGCTCCTGGCCTCAGCCCCAACTGTTGTGGCCATTTGAGAAGTGAATCGCAGATGGGCAAGCTCTGTCATTCCCCCTGCTCTCTGTCTTTCAAGAGAGAGAGAGTGTGTGTGTGTGTATTTAAATAGAAGTCAACTTAAAATTTAAGTGTGTTACTGTTATTAGATGTTTGGTTATAAATGGTAGTTGGGAGATAATCATTCATGCTTAGCATATGTGTACCTAAAATTTTCTACTGAATGGCCATAATAATATTTGTTGAATTTCACCTTTATCTCTTGTAAAATGAATAAATAAAAAAGTGGGTACTTAGGTTAATTTTAGACTGTGGGAAAACACCAATAAATCACTTAAAGAGTGGGCTACTATGATGTTATGACCTAGTAATAAATACATATTTGGTTTTCCTCCCCATTTCTCTATTTCTTTTTTAAAAAGATTTATTTATTTATTTGAAAGAGTTACATAGAAGAGAGGCGGGTGGGGGGGGAGGAGTCTTCCATCCGATGGTTTGCTCCCCAGTTGGCCACAACGGCTGGAGCTGCGCTGATCAGGAGCCAGGAGCTTCCTCCAGGTCTCCCACACGGGTGCAGGGGCCCAAGGATTTGGGCCATCTTCTACTGCTTTCCCAGGCCATAGCAGAGGGCTGGATCAGAAGTGGAGCAGCTGAGTCTCGAACTGGTGCCCATGTGGGATGCCAGCGCTTCAGGCCAGGGCGTTAACCCGCTGCGCCACAGTGCCCCCCCCCCCCCCATTTAAAAAAAAATTATTGGGACCAGCACTGTGGTGTAGTGGGTAAAAACTGCCACCTGCAGTGCTGGCATCCCATATAGGCATCCCATATAGGCACCGGTTCGAGACCCAGCTGCTCCACTTTGGATGCAGTGCTGTGCTATGGCCTGGGAAAGCAGTAGAAGATGGCCCAAGTGCTTGGACCCCTGCACCCATGTAGGAGACCCAGAAGAAGCTCTTGGCTCCTGGCTTCGGATCAATGTAGCTCCAGCTGTTGCGGCCATTTGGAGAGTGAACCAGTTGATGGAAGACCTCTCTCCCCTCCCCTCCCCTCTCACCCACCCTCCCTCCCTCCCTCTCTCCCTCTTCTGCCTCTGCCTCTCTGTAACTGTGCCTTTCAAATAAATAAATAAATAAATAAATCTTTTAAAAATTTATTATTTGAAAGGCACAGTTACAGAGAGATATCCTCTACCTGCTGATTCACTCCCCAAATGGCCGCAGGGGCCTGGGCTGGGCCAAACTGAAGCCGGGAACTTCTTCCATGTCTTCCATGTGGTTGCAAGGACCCAAGCACTTGGGCCATCCTCCCTCTGCTGCTTTCTCAGACACATTAGCAGGGAGCTGGATTGGAAGTGGAGCAGCCGAGACTTGAACCAGTGCCCATATGGGATGCTGGCATTGCAGGCAGTGGCTTTACCTGCCATGCCACAATGCTGGCCCCTAAGTTCATTCCTTTTTTTTTTTTTTTCCTTTTTCTTTTAAAGGACTTACTCATTTTATTTGAAAGTTAAAGTTAATGGGGGTGAGGGTGGGGTAGAGAGACACCTTCCAGGGGAGTCTTGTGGGGCTGACCCCTTAACTACTGTGGAGTCTGTGCTGCTCCATGTAGTGTCAAACTGAAACTGTGGGACACCCCCCAATTAGTGTCCATAGAGAATTGGAGGACTGATTGGTGTGGAAAACCAATACTTTTGGTGTCAGAAATGTCATGAGATTCCTTAATAGCAGTGTTTGTTTTTTAGCCACATTTAGACTAGGTATTTACATTCAGAATGTCTGCATTCTCTTTGCTTAAAATGAATAAGGAGATGCTCTGGAAATCATGTACCCCCTTCCTCATGTTTCCACCCAAATAGAAAAATAACCAATGGAACTCATCTTTCTACTAGCCTCTTGTTAACACATAATAAACCAATCAAATTAGATGCTTCTGTCTTGCGCCTCCCTAAACCCACATGTGCTACTTTGTCTTCATTTTCTTCCTCTGGCTCATTCTCATCTCCTGTATTAACTACTTCCCTCTCCCATTTCAACACTCACTCAGAAACTTAGTATTTGGCCTGCTGCTTTTCCCTGGCTAATTCTTTTTTGGAGCTCTTACACTATTTCTAGAATTCCAGTGACCACCATCTTGATACAAACACAAAACATTGCTCAGTTAAGTTAGAAGAGTGGATGAGACAAGAAGTAGGGTGGGAAGGGTACAATAGTTTAATTCTATGATTGGTGAAGGCAGGCTCCTTGTCTTATTTGTTCTTTTGTTCCTAGTGCCTAGGGATAGATTTGGTATGAAATTGGGGCTTGTTAAATAGTTAGTGAATAAATTAAATATTTTCTGTAATGAGGTTAGAATCTTCAGGATAGCAGGTAAATTCTCTCTTAGGGGTTGCCAGCATTGCTTGCCTTTTGCTGTGTCTTGGATACACATGTCTGATATGGGGAGGTACTCAGCAAATGCTCATGGCTCTTTTTGGACTGGAACATTACAGAATTACAGCTCATAATTTAGCCAAAGTGATTAACATCTGCCAGTTTGTATCTTGTATCTCCAGTTGTAATATACCCATTATCTTCATTGATTCCTTTGTGTTAAGTCAGAGTAGCCCAGTTTAAAGTCTTTGTGCATTCAGAAAACTTTTTTAGTAGGACTGTTTAAAAAAAATATTTATTTGAAAGAGTAACAGGGAGAGACACAAAAGAGTGAGAGCAAGAAGAGAGAGATATCATCTGTCTGCTGCTGGTTCATTCCCAATGGTTGCAGAACTGGTCTGGGTCATTGCCATGAGCCTGAAACTCCATCCAGATCTCCCATAAAGTGGTAGGGACCCTAGTACTTGGGCCATCATCTGCCGCTTTCTCAGGCACATTAGCAGGGAACGGGATCAGAAGTGCAGTGTCTGAGTCTCAAACTGGTGCTCATATGAGAGGCTAGCATCACAGACATTGGCCAGCCTCTAGGAGGGCCTTCTGTGAACAAGACTTGGCGTGATAACTTCTATGATAGGTATGGAGACAGCTAAGACTTAATCTGTGATTCCAAAGAGCCTAGTGTTTCAGCAGGGGAAGACAATTTATTTAATGATTGTCTTTAAGACATAGTTTGAGCCTGTCTTAGTCTGTTTGGGCTGTTATAATGAAAATATATACAGAGTAGTTTACAAATAACAGAAATTCACTTTTTATAGTTCTGGTGTCTTAGAAGGCCACGATCAAGGCACTGACAAATTGTCTGTTGAGGACCTGCTTCCTGGTGTACAGACAGCAGCTTCTCTGTCTTCATGTGGTGGAAGCAGTGAGGAGTTCTCTGGGGCCTCTTTTTATAAGGATATTAATGAGCCCACATGACTCAGTCACTTTCCAGATACCTTCACATTGAGGTTTAGGTTTCAGCATACAAGTTCCAGATGGCTCTATATAGCTACATGTATCAGTAAGATCTGACTATAAAAGTAAACAGAGAGATCATCACTTACTGGATTGGAAGTGGAGCAGCCCGGTCTTGAACCAGTGCCCATATGGGATGCTGGCACTTCAGGCAGAGGCTTTACCCGCTATGCCACAGAGCCAGCCCCACTTAGTACATTTCTTAAAAATAAGATTTATTTATTTGAAAGGCGCAGAGGCAGAGAGAGAGAGAGCTTCCATCTGCTGATTCACTCCCCAAATGGCCACAATGGCCAAGCTGGGCTGGTCCAAAGCCAGGAGCTAGGAACCCTGCATGTAAGGGGCCCAAACACTTGGACCATCTTCTACTGCTTTCCCAGGCCATAGCAGAGAGCTGGATTGGATGTTGAGCAGCCAGGACTTGAACCTGTGCCCATATGGGATGCTGTCACTGCAGATAGTGGACTTTACCACCTATGCCACAGCATTAGCTCTTAGCACATTTCTTTGCAGCAATGCCATAAACTCTGGTCTCCTGGTAGCAATTGTGAAGGCTGCTGGTGTGCAAGTGATACAATTAAACCCTGAGAGATCGTATTCCAGAATTTAGCAACCTCTGGGCCAACTATTGGATAAGACTCAACATGTTTTCATGTCCTCCTATAAAATCAGGCACTTAAAAAAATTATTTCTACTAGAGTGAAAGGAAAAGAGGCTGAAAGAATAGTAAATGGGAGCAGTACCAAAAAATTAGACCTAACTGCTGAGCCTCTCTTTTGGACAGTAATTGCAGTGACAATTACTTAGAAAGTACAGGCAAGATTCCTGAGGCTGGATTTAAAAAAAAAGGCTTGCCTGTCATGTGTATGTGTATAATTGATTGAGTTTAAATGCATTTCAGTGCCTATATCTATGTCAGTTACTTGGATTATGTGACTGGTAGTTAATTTTTAAAATTTATTTTTTATTTTTTTGACAGGCAGAGTTAGTGAGAGAGAGACAGAGAGAAAGGTCTTCCTTCCGTTGGTTCACCCCCCCAAATGGCTGCGCCGATCTGAAGCCAGGAGCCAGGTGCTTCCTTCCGGTCTCCCATGTGGATACAGGACCCAAGCACTTGGGCCATCCTCCATTGCCTTCCCGGCCACAGCAAAGAGCTGTACTGGAAGAGGAGCCACCAGGACCAGAACCCAGGGTGCCGGCACCGCAGGTGGAGGATTAGCCTAGTGAGCTGCGGCGCTGGCCTAGTAGTTAATTTTAAGATTGGTTTGGGGGGCTGGTCTTGTGGTGCGGCAGGTTAAGCCACCATCTGTCAACGCCAGCATCCCATATGGGCACCAGTTCAAGTCCCAGCTGCTGCACTTCTTATCCAGCTCCTTGCTAATGTGCCCAGGAAAACAGTGGAAGATAGCCCAAGTCTTTGGGCCCCTGCACGCATGTGGGAAGTCCAGATGGAATTCCAGGCTCGCTTTGGTCTTGCCCAGCCCTGGCTGTGTCCATTTGGGCATTGAATCAGTGGATGGAAAATCTCTGTCTTTTCCTTTCTGTTTGTAACTCTGCCTTTCAAACAATTAAAGATTGATTTGAAAGGGATTGTTAAGACTTTAGTAAGATAGATTTCATGCCAGAGAGAGAAGGAGAGGCAGAGAGAGATGTCTTCCATCTGCTGGTTCACTCCTCAATTGACTGCAGCGGCCGGAGCTGCGCCAATCCAAAGCCAGGAGCCTGGAGCTTCTTTCGGTCTCCCACATGGGTGCAGGGGCCTGGAGCTTCTTCCGGGTCTTCCACGCTGGTGCAGGGGCCCAAGGACTTTGGCCATCTTATACTGCTTTCCCAGACCATAGCAGAGAGCTGGATCAGAAGTGGAGCAGCCAGGACGTGAACCGGTGCCCATGTGGGATGCCAGCACTGCAGGTAGCAGCTTTACCCGCTATGCCACAGCGCCAGCCCCTCCACTTTTTTTTTTTTTTTTTTTTTTGGACAGGCAGAGTTAATGAGAGAGATAGAGACAGAGAGAAAGGTCTTCCTTCCGTTGGTTCACCCCCCAAATGGCCGTTACAGCCGGCGTGCTACACCGATCCAAAGCCAGGAGCCAGGTGCTTCCTCCTGGTCTTCTATGTGGGTGCAGGGCCCAAGCACTTGGGCCATTCTCCACTGCCTGCCTGGGCCACAGCAGAGAGCTGGACTGGAAGAGGAGCAACTGGGACAGAATCTGGTGCCCCAACTGGGACCAGAACCCCGCGTGCTGGAGCCGCAGGCAGAGGATTAGCCAAGTGAGCCGCGGCGCCGGCCAGCCCCTCCACTTTTTAAAACTATCATCTCCTAGACTAGAGCAGTAAGCTTCCTCCCTATTCTGCCATCTTGGAAGCCTAGGCCTTTGAAATTCTTTTGTAAGGTAGAACTAGGGCTTTTTTGGTTACTCTGAAAGGTAGGGAAAATACATGAATTTTGAAGCAAAAATTACATATTTATTAAAGATTTGTTTATTTGAAAAGCATAGTTAGAGGGAGGGAGGGTTCTTCTATCTGCTGATTCATTCCCCAAATGGACTCAATGGCCAGGCAGAAGCCAGGAGTCCGGAACTTTATCTGGGTCTCCTAAGTGAGTGGGAGGGGCCTGACACTTGGGCTATCTGCTGCTGCTTTTCCCAAGTGCGTTAGTAGGGATCTGATTGGAAATGGAGCAGCCAGGCCTCAAACCAGTGCTCATGTCTGATGCTGACATCACATGCCACAGCTTAACCCGCTACCCCACAACACTGCCCCCCACCCCACCCCGCCCAAACCTGTTTTCACAGATACTTCAAATAGTGATTGTTGAGGTTTTGTTCTCTGAGACTGTTTGGTACATGGGTTTTCATTGATGTTTCAGTTAGTCTTTTTTTTTTTTTAATAGAATTTATATTTTAGCTTCACAGCAAAATTTTTTTGAAAGATTTATTCATTTGAAAGGCAGAGACAGAGAGAGAGAGATTGATTTTCCATCTGCTCATCCGCTTGTTCACTCAAGTGGCTGCAATGGCCAGAGCTGGGTTGATTCAAAGCCAGGAGTTTCTTCTGGGTGTTCCACATGTGTACAGGAGCCCAAGTGTTTTGGCTGTCCTCTGCCGCTTTTCCCGGACATTGGAGAGAGCTGAATCGGAAGTGGAATAGTGGAGTCTAGAGCCAGTGCCCATATGGGATGCTAGTGCTGCAGTCAGCAGCTTTACTTGCTATGCCACAGTGCTGGCCCCTTCACAGCAAAATTAAGAGGAAGTTAAAAGAGATTTTTCATATATTCCTTGCTCCATATATACATAACTTTCCCTGTTATAAACATTCTCCATTAGAGAGAGAGACTTGTTAACAATTGAAGCCACTGACATAATATCACATTTTCATCACTCTACGTCCACAGTGCACAGTAGTATTTATGGTGTTGCATATCATGTAGGTTTGGACAAATGCATAATGACATGTATCTCCTATATAATGTCATACATTATATAGTTTACTTGCTTAGAAATCCTCAATGCTTCACCTATTTACCCCTGCCAAACCTAGATCCTTTTACTGTTTTTTTTTTTTTTTTAAGATTTATTTTATTTATTTGAAACACAGAGTTACAGAGGAAGAGGGAGAGAAACAAAGAGGTCTTCCATTTGCTGGTTCACTCCTCAAATGGCTGCAACAGCCAGGGCTGGGCCAAGCAGGGGCCCAAGCAGTTGGACCATCCTCTACTGCTTTCCCAGACACATTAGCAGGAAGCTGCATTGGAAGTGGAGCAGCCAGGACTCAAACTAGTGCCTATATGGGATGCTGGTGCTGCAGACAAAGGCTTAATTTGCTAGGCCACAATGCCAGCTCCCTTTTTTGGTTTTTAAAAATACTTGATTTCTTAAAATTTGGGCCATTGTGAGCCCTTTCTTGTTATCTTTTACAGTAAGTCTCAGGAAGTGTATGGTGCATAGGTATTTGGTGCTGTCCTCATCAGTGTCCAGTTTCGTAGTTTAAAACCTTCACTTTTATAAACCCTTATGTCTTTGTTTCCAAGGTGATAGGCATGTAGCTATTGAGTCTAGGAAATTCTTGAGAATTTACCACATTAGAGTGCAGACTCTGTCTTATACGTATATTGAGGAATATTTATCATGGTCCCCCAAATTCAGTACCTTTGTGGCAACTTAAAGAGCTGTCTTTAAAGACCTGTGCACATTGCTTACTTCTTTACTGTTTGGTTTCATGATTTATTGTATTTTGTTTTTCTGTACCTACATTTCAAGGAATATATGTGTATCTCAACAGTGTTTTTCTTTTGATGTTTGTATAAAAAGATTGTATGTTTATTAAAAACTAGTGTTTTTCTTTTAAAGATTTATTTATTTGCAAGGCAGAGTTGCAAGGAGAGAAGTGGAGAAAGAGAGAGAAGTGGCCTTTCATCCTTTGATTCACTCCCTAAATGGCTTCAGTGGCTCAGGGTGAACTCAGGAGTCAGGAGCTTCATCCAAGTTCCCACATGTGTGCAGGGGTCCAAGCATTTGGGCCATCTTTGCTGCTTTCCCAATTGTTGCTCCCCGTCTTCGTGGAGGAACGACACAGGACCCTGCGTTGTTCTTTCGTCTGCTCGGCCCTCCCCGGGTTTGCTGCTGGTTCTTCCAGGTTGGTTGCTGCGGTTCCCCCTGCCACCTTCCCCACTTCCGCGGGGGAGCGGCACACCGCCGGCCGGCTCTCTCGGGGGCTGCACAGGTGTTCCTTCAGATAGATATTCTTCTTAGATGTTCCTCGTGCATGTTGTCTCTCTCCTCCTTTATAGTCCTCTTCCACCAATCCCAACTCTGCTACCCACACGCCGAGTACGCTGCTCTCCTCCAATCAGGAGCAGGTCCTACAGTTTATTGGTTGAACTGGAGGCAGCTGTGTAGAAGCTGTTTCCTCCTCTCCCAGTGCCATATTGTGGGAGAGCAGATGCATAGAATAAGTCTTAATTCCAGTAACTTAGTCTAGTCCGAGTTGCTCCCAGTTGCTCCCCACACCCAATGATCAAGAACTTGGTTTTGGGCATGTTATGTTTGAGGTGCTGGTTAAATATGTAAGTGATACCGAGCAAGTAGCAAGATTTAGAAACCTAAATTTCAGTGAGGGGAAGACCAGGGCTTGGAGTTAGAAATTTTAGAGTTGTTTGTCAGCCATGGGTTTATTTGGGATCATGAAAGGCATGACTGTAGATGGAAGAGAGAACTTTGAGGATAGCTCCTAGGAATGGTATGACCTTTTGTAGAAGAGAAGGTGAGAAAAATATGCAAATGGGAATGAGAAGATGCAGGTAACGATGCAAGAAGTTTCCCTGAAAGTGAAAAAAGAGTTTAAGAAGGAGAGTGAGGTCAGCTGGATTAAATGTTACCAGTAGATCAAGAATGAGAATTAAGAAGTGACCACCAGGAATGAACATTGTGGTACAGGGGATTCAACTGCTACTTGGGATCCTGCATCCCATATTATGGTGCCTGGTTCAAGCCCTGGTCCGATGCAGCTTCTTGCTAGTACATCCTGGGAAGTGTCAGATGATGGCTTAGGTGCTTGGGTCCTGCCACTCTTGTGGTGGACTCAGGTGGAGTGTCAGGCTCCTGGCTTTTGCAGACATTTGGGAGAACCAGCAGAAGCAAACTTGCTCTCACTCTCTGCCTTTCAAGTAGGTGAAAGTAAACATTTAAAAACAAACAAACAAACAAACAAACAAACAAAAAACAAAAAAACCACACCACTGGTTTTGTGACCATGGCAGTTTGTGTGTGTTCCTTGCCCCTGAGGATCTGAAATACTAGCTGATGGTTATACTGAAACTGCTCTACCTCCTGATGGCTGTCAGCTTCAACTTTTTTGTGATCCCAGTTCCAATCTTTGGCTGTCTACACTGATTTTAAGCCCCACTACTGTTCTGCTGTTCTCCTGCATGGATTTTTTTTTTTTTTTTTTTAATGTGTGTATTTGAGAGGCAGAGTTACAGAGAGAGGTAGGGGAGAGAAGAAAGAGAGAGAGATGTCTTCCATTCACTGGTTCACTCCCCAGATGGCTTCAACAACTAGAGCTGGGCCAATCTGAAGCCAGGAGCCAGGAGCTTCTTCCAGGTCCCCCACACGGTGCAGGGGCCTTTTCCGCTGCTGCCTTCCCAGGCATATTAGCAAGGAGCTACATTGAAGTGGAGCAGCCAGGACTTGAACCCACACCCATATGGAATGCTAACGCTGCAGGCAGAGGCTTAACCTATGCCTTTTATATCTTTTTTATTCTTCCAAGATGTTGCATGTCTGTTTCCTTACAATGCTTCTTGTCTAGTTTGTTCCTCTGGCTCCATCATCTTCTGCTGGCAAATATAGGTTTTTTAACATTGTATGTGTGTCTGTCTGTCTCTTGGACTGTTTGGCAGTCACGTGAAGCCTAGAGAACCCTTTCTAGGTGAATATTCTCAGTTGAATAAGACAAAAGATACCTGACATTACAAAGGAAGCCAATTATTTTGGGATATAATTATCAAAGTATTGAAAACTAGTATAATAATATATTTGCTTCATGAATGTGTTAAATAACACATCCAACAGTAGGCTTAACTGATAGCTATTAGAAATTCAAAATAGTGGTAAGTATAAATGATAGTTCAGAATACCTGTATCAACTGTATTATATGAAAGTGTGTGTCATTTTTTATCAGTAACTAAGTCACAGATACTGTTAATACTAATGTGATTCGTTTCAAAATTCATAAAAGAGTAAATAATTACATTTTGGTTTCAAGTTAATGAAAATAAAGAGAACATTTTATCACCATGTAAATTCTTGGGCCCAAGTTAAGAACCCCTTATCTAGAGTGAGAACTGTAGTCCTGGTTCAAGCAGATCACGGAAGGGTCACCAAAGGGGAAGAATAAGCCCCTGACTCTGGGGAAGCACGCTACTTTGGTCTTGGCACTGCCCAAGCCACATTCCTCCATAGGAGAGAAGAATTCAAGCAGGGAATTTGTATTTGGTACTACAGTACCAGAGCATGGTTTTGGGTAGGAATAATAACTTTGTAAATGTATTTGAAAGAAGAAAACTCATGGTAAACACTGTCATTTAAGGTATACAATTAGTTTGTTCTCTGTTAGATTCTTTGAAGTCTCAAAAATTGTACCATATTCTAGTATAGATTTCCTTTTTTCTGCTATATACTACTATTTTTTAAAAAGATTTATTTATTTGAAAGAGTTACAGAGAGAGGAAAAGACAGAGAGAGAGGTCTTCCATCCACTGGTTCACTCCCCAGATGACTACAACAGCTGGAGCCATGCCAATCTGAAGCCAGAAGCCAGGAGCTTCTTCCAGGTCTCCTATGTGGGTGCAGGGGCCCAAGGACTTGAGCCATCTTCAATTGCTTTACCAGGCCATAGCAGAGAGCTGGATTGGAAGAGGAGCAGCCGGGACTAGAACCAGCGCCCATATGGGATTCTGGTGCTTCAGGCCAGGGCTTAACCCGCTGCTCCACAGCGCCGGCTCTGCTATATACTCTTCACTGATTAGCTTATGCAAAGCTACAGGAAAACCTGTATTTTAGGAGTTCAGTTTGAACTATCTGGCTACATTCTTTGTCTTACGGGGTAGGGATGACTGGAGAGGGAACTTGGGGCTCTTGTGCCCTTGTTTACTTCTAAATATATTCCTGCCTTGTTTTCCAGCAAAGGGCCTTCCCTAAGCGGCCCTTTTTTTTTTTTTTTTAAGATTTATTTTATTTATTTGAAAGAGTTAGAGAGGTAGAGCCAGAGTCTAGAGAGAAAGAGATCCTCCATTCTGCTGGTTCACTCCTCAAGTGACCATAGAGGCCAGAGCTGAGTTAATCCGAAGCCAGGAACCAGGAGCTTCCTCTAGGTCTCCCACACGGGTGCAGGGGCCCAAGGAGTGGGCCATCTTCCACTGCCTTCTAAGGCCATAGTAAAGAGCTGTATCTAAAGAGGAGCAGCCAGGACTTGAACCCATATGGGATGCTGGTGCTGCAGGCTTTAACCCACTGTGTCACAGCGCCAGTCCCAGGGGGCCCATTTTTAAATTATATGTTTTCTAGTTGAGCTTTAAGAGTTCTTTGAATATATTTCTACTTATTTTTTAAGTAAACTATTTGAAAAGCAGAGCGAAGGCAGGGGAGAGAAGGAGAGGAAGAGACAGATCTTCCATCCACTGGTTCACTCCCCAAATGGCCATATCAGCTGGAGCTGGGCCAGGCCAAAACCAGGAGCCAGGAGCTTCTCCTGGATCTCCCATGTGGGATATCAAGTACTTAGACTTCTGCTGCTTTCCCAGGTGCATTATCAGGGAGCTGGATCAGAAGTGGAACAGCTGGGACACAAACCGGTGCCCATATGGGATGCTAGCACTGCATGCTTAACCTTCTGCCAGCCCCAGAATGTCTTCTTCAATTCAACTAAACATTCATGTATTCAGACGGATAAAACCACACTTGTTGGTCTCACTTGATACCCCTCTACCGACAAAAGATACGGGGCAGAAACTACAGCTTGTCAGTAAGAAAGAGTCCATGTAGTGTTGGTACTCACCAAAGTGCTCTTCTGAAAGCTTGGGTTCAGGGGTGACTTCCACAGTGCGTGGGTGCAGAGCTGCCCAGTTCCCACAGAAGAAAACTCTTGCAAGAACTCCTTAAGCATGGTTTCCAGGATCCTCTGCAGGGTCATGCCTAATTACATGCCTCACTCAACAGAGAACCTCAGAAATATGGCTTCCTACTAGATATTTATTCTAATCCAGTCCAGAGATGTTTCACTAATAGAGTAATTTCTATTATAAACATTGTTGCTAACATCCTTGGCAGCTCCCTTAATCAGGTTAACAGGTGTTAAGTGAAAGTCAAATTCTCATAAGGAGAAGGGGTTTTGTTAACAACTATTGGGCCACAGTCATTTGTGTTGCTTCATTCAAATTTTTCTTTTTCCATGATTATTTAGAAAAAAAATCCTGTTTTCCTCTAGAATTGGTTCATTTTTTAAAGTGATTTATTTTATTTTAATAGAGTTACAGAGGGAGACGGAGGGAGGGAGGGAGGTTTTCCATCTGCTGGTTCACTCCCCAAATGGCTGCAATGGCTGGAGCTGAGCCAATCCAAAGCCAGGAGCTAGGAGCTTCTTCCACGTCTCCCACGTGGGTGCAGGGGTCCAAAGGCTTGGGCGATCCTCTGCTGCTTTCCCAGGCCCATTAACAGGGCGCTGGATCAGAAGTGGAGCAGCTGGGACTTGAACATGTGCCCATATGGGATTCTCATGCTATAGGCTGGGGCTGTAACCTGCTGTGCCACACTCTTGAATTGTTTCATTTTTTATATACATAGGTCTTTGAGTCATCATTTTGTGTATGATACAAGATAGGAACCAAAACCTTTTTTCAAAATGGATACTCAGTTTTGATAATTTACTGAGTAGTAGTTTGTTTCCCTGTTAGTTGGGAATATCATTATTATCATAAAGGAGTTTTTGGGAATAAGTTCTTCAAATTAAGAAATAGTTGAGTGTATGAATTATGTGTACCTTTAAAATAATGAGATTTAAAATCTTACATAATCATAGATTGTGCTTTTTTTTTTTTTTTTTAAAGATTTATTTTATTTGGAAAGCAGAATTAGAGAAAGAGAGCAATCTTCCATCTGTTGGTTCACTCCCCAGATGGCTGCGACAGCCAGGGCTGGGCCAGGCCAAAGCCAGGAGCTTCATCCAGGTCTCCCATGTGGGTGTAGGGGCTCAGGGAATTGGACCATCTTCTGTTGCTTTCCCAGTCACATTAGCAGGGAGCTGGGATGGAAGTGGAGCAGCTGGGACTGGCGCCCATATGGTTTTCTGGTGGTGCAGTCAGCTGCTTAATCCTCTCTGTTACAATGCCAACCCCTAGATTGTATGTTTTAAAAGGATTTTTATTTATTTGAAAGGCATAAAGAGAGGGAGAGATACAGAGGTCTTCCATTAATTGATTCACTCCCATGTGGCTGCAGTGGAAGGGACTGGGCTAGGCTGAGCCATAGTGCCAGGTTGACAAGGGCCCAAGTACAGGGCCATCTTCCACTGCCTTCCCAGGCACAGTAGCAGGGAGTCGGACTGAAAGTGGAGCAGCTTTTCTCTGGTTTGGGATGGTGGCATCACAGGCTGTAGCTCTTTGCACCACAGTGCCAGCCCCAATTTGTGTGTGTGTGTGAAGATTTATTTATTCATTTGAAATGCAGAGTTACAGCAAGAGAAGGGAGAGAGAGATCTATCTGCTGGTTCACTCCCCAGGTGGCCACACTGGCCAGGGCTGAGCCAAGCCTCCAAGCCAGCAACCAGAATCTTCCATCAAGTCTCCATGTAGGTAGCAGGAGCCCATGTGCTTGAGCCATCCTCCTCTGTTTTTCCTAGGCCATTAGCATGGAGTTGGATTGGAAGTGGAGCAACTGAGACTTGAAACTGGCAGCCATATGTGATACCAGCATCACAGGTGGCCCCTGTTTGTGTTTTTATACACTGAGAATATATAGTGCCATTTTTATTCAAGTATGTGTGGGCTGTAAAAATGTATAATCATTTTCTTCATAAACAGGAGTTTGTCTTACTGAAGTCTGCATGTGTGCTTAGGTGGCCTTACTTTGAAACCAGACCACTCAGTATAGTAGGAAGTGTGATTTGAGTAACAGGATTATAGTTTCAAACCTGCCACTTCACTGACTCCTACTTTGTGTGAGTCAGCCTCTCTGTTTTGTTTTTCTGTGTTAAAATACATGAATAATAATCTCTACCCTGGCTACAAGTATTGTGGAGGATTAGGTGGGATGATGGATATAAAAACTCTTTGAATTAAAATTTTACATTTTAAATGTAAAAAATGACTGTATCTTAACTTTTCCTCCCTTTTTCTTTTAGGTAGCGTTGGTGCTTCTTTTCAGTGCCAGTCTATCCATCACGACCACATTTGTCATGATGACAGTGACAAGGTGAGGTCTGAGTTGATGTCTGCTATGGTGTAAATGCATGGTTCCCTATGTTGCTGGATTCACTTGCCTAACTCTGGATTTAGGGCTGGGAGAGTTGGAGGTCAGAGTTGAGTTGTAGGGATCCTTGCTGGTGTGTGTTGTATTATCGACTACTCCAGAATACCTGAGGATAATACCTCAGCAGCAGGTGGGCTAGACTCACAATCAACTCTTCATTTCTCTGTTCCTGTGCTGCTGCTCCTGCACAGATTGGATGGATTTTCTTAATATATGAACATGTGCCCCAGAACTGTTAGCTATCCTCGCAACTTAGGTTTGTTTCCACTTGAAAATACCTTGGATGTTGCAATCTGGTTCATTTTGGAGTTGATAAATTATATTAAATTATGTTTTCTCACACTTTGTCGTTAAAAAATCTTTTAGCTTTTTTTCCCATTCCAAATTAAATGTTGAGGGTTTGGAAGGGAACCTGCCTGAATCATGCTTAAGTTCAAGTTGGGCCTGGTTTTTTGTTTTGTTTTGTTTTTTAATCATGTGCAAATTATTGGTGGTTTTCATTGTTGTTTTTGGTGTTTTGTTTCTGCTTTTTTCATCTTTAAAGGAACGCAATCTTTGGAGGCTTTCCAATATTCATCAGCAACCCTGATGGCCCAGCTCTTGTAGATATTTCTGTGGGCTGGTGTTTGATCTGATTGCTGATCTAGATGGGCTTACATTTAGCCTTCTCCACCACCATCAGTTTCTAGTGGCTTTCTTCCATATCTTGTGTCTTGTATGCAGAAATGTCCCATTAGCTTGGTAGTTTCCAAGGCAGCCCATAAAAAGTGATTATTTTTTCTTTTTTGGATCAAGATTGTCCTCCCTCATCCTGTTGGAGCTAGATTAAGAAGTTGATTGATCACTGGGATTTTCCAAATGCTTTTTCTGTTCTGTCTGTTGAGTCTGTATTTGTAAGCTTTGCCCAGACTGATTTCACGTTCACAGAAAAAGTGGTATGCTCTTAGCACTCCAGAGGCTCTCTTATGATTACAGTCATCCAGAGGAATGGGTTTTGCTTTTGACGTCTTTCAGCTGAAAGAAACTTCTAGAATGTATAGTTGAATCCACAAACTTTAGTGTGCTACAGATTTTAGGAATCAGCATTTGAAAATATAATGGAGGAAGAAGGAAAAAAAATCACCTGAGGTCAGTAATATTACAATTGATTGTGCTCCATGATTGTGATAATGTGAAAATTGGGTTAAATTGTCTTTGCTCCACTGTGTATAATATGCTTCTCTGTTCATTGATGGTGTCAGAGCCGAGCTGTCCTCTGTGCTGTCTCTAGAGGTCGTGAGTGGAGATAAGAGTTCTGTCCACCCCTGCCAGGTACTTCCCATTTCCCTTTCAATGATTTTCTTCCTAATTTTTCAATCTTTCTGTGACTGCTTTTTTGCTTATGAGAGATGAGATTTTTCCAGAAATACATGAGGGAAGGGAGAAGAAAAGTTTAAGTAAAATTAAACTTCAGTAGATCAACAAACTCATAAATTGTACTTTCTTTCCTGCCTACCCACAATTGTTTCCGAGAGGGAAATGGAGAGAATAGATTAGGATCTCTTGACTATGTATTTATAATGTATTCAACTGTTGCAGTCAGCAAATAATATTGATTGGTAGCTATGTGTTTAGGTATTCAGGGAATATATCAGGGTACAAAACAAGAATGTGCTGTCTAACTGGAGGAAGCAGACAATATAAATAAACATAATTATATAGGATGCTACAGTAAGAGCAATGGAGAAAATTAAAAGTAGAGCTCAGTAAGTGAGAGAGGAGCACTCAAGAGTGGGTGGTTCAGATTGCAGTTGAAGATGGTCAAGCAGCGTTCTGGGGACCAGAGTGGTGGGTAGCATGATTAGAAATCCCGTTTCTATGTTTTTGTGCTTGCAGCAACTTCTGACTTATTTCCTTGTCTAACAAATGAATACTGCTTTTGCAAAAACAAAAATGAAACTGCGGGCAGTTCCCCCACTGCCTAAGGTTTAATGGATTGTAGAACACATCTAATCCAGCCTAAAAAAACAAACAAACAAACAAACAAAAAAAACAACTTGGAAGCTGTGACCAGAGTGGGAAAAATTTTCTAAATGGTCACTGTACAGTACTGGAGATAGAGCAGATCTTCCATCCCCAGTGCAAGTCCTGTAAGATGTCTGCTTAGCTGTTCCAAGCACGTTGTCAAAGAACAGTTGATGATTTGTTTGTTATCCTCACTTATCTTTCAGGCATGTGTTGTTTCTCAGATTGGGGAACAAAAGATGGTTTTCCTTAATAGTTTTTAAATATTTAATCATGTATGACTAGGGTGGAACTGTCAGGCAAGGAAGAGGTGGTGAGCCAGTCTGTTGGACCTTTACTTCATAGTCATGGAGGTGTTGGCAGATCCTTTCTTTCTTTTAAAAACAATTTATAAAAAAATTATTAATTAGAAAGGCAAAGAGAGGTTGATTGATTGATCTTCCATTTGCTGGTTTGCTCTCCAAGTGGTCACAAAGGCTGAGGGTGGTCCAGGCTGAAGCCAGGAAGTGGGAACTCCATCCTGGTCTCTCACATGAGTGGTAGAGGCCCACATCCTAGGGTTATCCTCCCCCACTTTCCTTGGCTCATTAGCAGGGAGCTGGATTGGAAATGGAGCAATTCACGCTGGGACTTGAATCGATAATCCGATATGGGATGCTGGCATTGAAGGCGGCAGCTTAGCTACTGTGTCACAATGTAAGCCTCCACATCCCTTATTTCTTGACCTTTCTTGAGCTTCAGTTTCTGTCTGTTAATACACTTTGGCTGGAGGAGTTGTCTCCAGCTCTGAGGTTAACTACTAAATCCTGTTAGTTGTAGACTCTCAAATGGTTAATTTATGCTGCAGACAGCAGTTAACACAAGCTCTTCAGCAATACTTTTGTATTTGTTCACAGGACCATTCTCCACTATTTTCGGTTAGGGAACACTTATTTATTTGAGTACCCAGCATATACCAGTGCTGTTCTAGGTGTTGAGTGCTCTGAACAAATGGACATCTTCATTCTTCTGCAGCAAGCTTGCTGCGAGTAGGGAGAGTGAGGCAATAAATAATTTAAAGCTGTTGTGAAGTTGTCACTTGTGTTATGAAGAGTAATGCAGCAGGAAAGTACTGTGTAGGATGTTAGGAGAAGGTTACCTTCCAGAACAGGGTAGTCACTTCACCCCTTTGAAATATGTATGGTTTCATTCCGATTTTGTTGATGAGGAATCTGAGACATAGGTTTTATAATTTGCCTGAGAGCACACAGTAAGTAGTAGAACTGGAAGTCAGATCTAGATTGCCTACCTCCTTGAGTCTGTATTCCACTAACTCAAGAAAATGAAAATGATACTCCTTTTTTTTTTTTTTTTTTTTTTTTTTTTTTGCGTTTGAGAGAGGGACAGATAGAACTGGAGAGACAGAGATCTCCCATCTGCTGATTCACTACTCAGATGCCCACAAAGTCCTGTGCTGGACCAGGCCAAAGCTGGAAATTTAGTTCTCCCAGGTGGGAGGCAGGGCCCCAGCTGCTTAAGCCATCACTGCTGCCTCTCAGGGTGTACAGGAGCTGGATTCAGGAGTCACAGCCAGATATTGAACCTGGGCAGTCTGATACGAGATGCAGTATTTTTAACTGCTAGGCCGAATGCCCACTCCACCATTCCTGCTTTAGTTTCACCCAGTCAGCTATGACGTGCTCAGAGAAACATGTTTGCAAGCAGAGAGGTCCCTATAGAGTCACAGTGAAGCTGACTCAGGCAACAGGCAGTCTTTGCCTGGTGGTTTTTTCTTGCCCTTGTCCTTTTGGCTTCCACTCCAGTTCATGACTCTATTCCTCCAGGCTCCTCTTCTATGGCACCCTGCCCTACTTCATGCTCAGAATTCTGTGCTTCTTAATAAGAAACCCTAGATTGTGCATTGCTGTATTACACAGTTCAAATGTGAGGATCATGTAGAAACACTCTATAGTACAAAAAAATGTGGTTGATAGCATTGTTTCTCCTAGGTACTGAAATTAACCTAACTCAGTAATGTGAGTTTGGGATTGAAAAGTTACATTGTCATAGTGAGAACAAGCCTGACAAAGCAGACTGGGTCTAACCTAACAATGAGATAAAATGTTGAGCAATTTGATAAAAAGATATGATTCCCTTGGGGGAGGTGTACAATTTGTTGCTCCAAATGTATACTTTTCGAGGGGCGTAGTGAAGTGCCAGGAAGGTTGACCATTTGGAGAATGGGAGCATTCTCCCTAAATTGCACGTGTATGAGCTGCGATTTAGGGTGGAAGTCTTGTCTGAACAAAACTTCCTTATGCTGGGCTTGTTCCTGTTCGCCATGGAAGAAGGCATCAATCCAGTTTGTGTGCAGGTGATCCCATGAGGACGGACTGACTTCAGGACCAGAGACAAATTTACTAATTTTTTTTCTGCTTCAGAAAAGAGACTGTCTACTTTCTTCAGTCCTTATCCTTTTTAAAAGTTTACATAATGATCGTACAAAGAAATGCAATACTCCCTTTAATTTCTCTCCCTAGAAATAATTGGAATTTTAATATTAAGATTTTTTTAGTCATCTTGTTTGTATGAAGTATTTTCCATCTTTGCAAGCAGTGTTTTATGAATGAGTTACGTACAAGACACATATACTCAGAAAACCCATTTGACTCTAAATCCTGAAGTTCTGTAGATGTGAGAGCATGCTGAAACACAGGAGGGAAGATATCTCAGTCAGATGCTTCACTATCTTGCAGGGTCCTCAGCTAGCAGCACAGTGTGTGTGATTGGAGGTAGAGACCCAAGTTCTAATCCCAGTTTTACCACTTAAACTAAATTTTATGACTTGACGCAGCTATTCTACACCTCATTTTCTTCATCTGTAAAACAGGAAGAATAGCCATTTCCTATCCTGTTTTATTGAGTTGTTCTCTGTGTTCTACTCACTTTTCTAAGCATTTTGTATTAAATCCTCAATCCACTCAATTATGAAGTGATACTATAACTGTTTACATTTGAAAAGAGGAGGAAGGAACCAGCAGGTTAAGCTGCTGCCTGTAATGTAGGCATCCTATATGGGCACCAGTTGGGTCCCACCTGCTCCAGTTCCCAACCAGCTTCCTGCTAATGCTTCTGGGAAAGCAGTGGAGGATAGGGGCTGGTGCCATGGCACACTAGGTCAATCCTCTGCCTGCGGCGCCTGCATCCCATATGGGCACTGGTTTTAGTCCCGGTTGCTCCTCTTCCAGTCCAGCTCTCTGCTGTGGCCTGGGAGGGAAGTGGAGCATGGCCCAAAGTGCTTGGGCCCCTGCACCCACATGGGAGACCAGGAAGAAGCACCTGGCTCCTGGCTTCGGATCAGCACAGCTCTGGCCGTTGCAGCCATTTGGAGAGTGAACCAACGGAAGGAAAACCTTTCTCTCTGTCTCTCTGTCTATAACTCTACCTGTCAAATAAATAAATAAAATCTGTTAAAAAAAAAACAAAGGCAGTGGAGGATAGCTTGAGTGCTTGGGCCCCTGTACCCACGTGGGATACCTGGATAAAGCTCCTGGCTTCAGCTTGGCTCAGCCCTGGCTGTTGCAGCCATCTGGAGAGTGAACCAATGAATGGAAGATCTCTGTCTCTCCCTCTCTCTAACTTTGACCTTCAAAATAAATAAAAAAATCTTAAAAAATGAGTAAGAAAATTTGATAGCTTAATTAAATAATTTGCCTGAGGTCACATACTTGCAGTTATGCTCAGATTTGAACTCCTGCAGTCAGAAGCCATTGTCTGCTCTTAGGTTTATATAAAGTTGCATGAGTAGTGGGCCTGGCTCATGGGTGGTATTTAATAAATACGACTATTTTTTTTTTTTTTTTTTTTGACAGGCAGAGTGGACAGTGAGAGAGAGAGACAGACAGAGAGAAAGGTCTTCCTTTTGCCGTTGGTTCATCCTCCAATGGCCGCCGCGGCCGGCGCGCTGCGGCCGGCGCACCGCGCTGATCCGATGGCAGGAGCCAGGAGCCAGGTGCTTTTCCTGGTCTCCCATGGGGTGCAGGGCCCAAGCACCTGGGCCATCTTCCACTGCACTCCCTGGCCACAGCAGAGGGCTGGCCTGGAAGAGGGGCAACTGGGACAGAATCCGGCTCCCCGACCGGGTCTAGAACCCGGTGTGCCGGCGCCGCTAGGCGGAGGATTAGCCTAGTGAGCCGCGGCGCCGGCCCAATAAATACGACTATTATCAGTGCTTACATTTTATATTAGAATGCAAAAATCAAGAACTTTATTAAAAATGAACTAATGACTCAGTTAATAGATCTTAGATTCATATATCCCATTTTAGCTAACCTGGTATCATCAGTTTTTCATTTTTAATGTATTTTGAGTGCATGGTGGGGGGGTACTCCCAAACAGAAGCAGTCAGGAGTGGCATTGTTAATAGAATTCAAAGCATAAGTTAATTAATCTGGACAGAATAGTCAAAAGGCATATTGCACAGTGAATAGAGAACAGTCAGTAGCATCATGCCCCAAAGTTTATTTGGAAAGTCGTTAGAAGTACAAGATTTACACAAAGTCACTATTGTAGAGTTAGGTAGCTGTTGTGAAAGTAGGAATACCATTTAAGAAGTTAAGTGTTGACTATAGGTGTAATAGTTTTGTATTGCTGTGTAACAAATTTTCACAAATGTAGCTGTTTGCAACACATTTATTGTCTCACAGTTTCCATGGATCAGGAATGCGGACATGGCTGAGTTGGGTCCTCTGCTCATGGTCTCTCTCACAAGGCTATAGTCAGGTTTCAGCTGGGTCTTTTTTTTTTTTTTTTTTTTTTACAGGCAGAGTGGACAGTGAGAGAGAGAGACAGAGAGAAAGGTCTTCCTTTGCCGTTGGTTCACCCTCCAATGGCCGCCACAGCCAGCGCGCTGCAGCCGGCGCACCGCGCTGATCCAAAGGCAGGAGCCAGGTACTTATCCTGGTCTCCCATGGGGTGCAGGGCCCAAGGACTTGGGCCATCCTCCACTGCCTTCCCTGGCCACAGCAGAGAGCTGGCCTGGAAGAGGGGCAACCAGGACAGAATCTGGCACCTCGACCGGGACTAGAACCCGGTGTGCTGGTGCCACAAGGCGGAGGATTAGCCTATCTGCAGTGTGGTCTAGGGAAGGATCTGCTTCCTCTGAGCTCATTCAAGTTGATGACAGAATATGTCTGTAAGACCAAGCACCTCAGCTTCTTACTGGCTTCCAGTGAACCACACATGTTACAGGCTGCCCGTGGTTCCTGCCATATGTATGATCCTTTCCGTAGGCAGTTCACCTCACGGCTGTGCTTCTTCTAGACCAATAGAAGTTCTCCGATCTGCTGAGATGGAGTCTTATATAATGAACCCAATTGGAAAGAGTCATAGCATATTATCTTTGTCACATTATTCTGGTTAGAAGCAAGTCACGGATTTCACCTACATTCACTGGGAGGGGATTGCACAAGGGCCTGACTCATTGGTGGTCACATCAGGAAAAAAAAATTGAAGCAGAGAATTTGAATAGAATACTTAGCAAGCTAATTTCAAATTTCTTATAACATCAGAAAACATGCTTTAAGTCTTTTAATAGTTTTACTTAGATATAATTCACATACCATTGAAGATTCATTCATTTAAAGTATATTTCATGGGTTTTAGTATGTTAAAAAATTGTGCTAGTATCTCCACCATGTAATTTTAGAACATTTTTATCATTCCCTCCCCTGCCAAAATCTATACCCGGTTGCAGTCACTTTTGATTATTCCTTCCCCATAGTTGCTGTCAACCACTGATCTTTCTAATATAGATGGGTTTGTTTCATACATTTCACGTAAGTAAAACCATACAGTTTGTAGCTTTTGGTGTCTGGCTTCTCTTGTGTAGCACAGTCATTTCAAGGTTCATGTTGTGGCATGAATCAGTACTTTATTTTGTTTCATGGGTCAGTAATATTCAATTATATGGATATAACACATCTTGTTTATCTGTTCACTAAATGATGGACTTCTGGGTTGTATATTACAAATAATGCTGTTGTGAATGTTTACATGTAAGTTTTTGTTTATTTGGTCACATGATATATTTTTGTTGAAATTTTGAGGAACTGACACTGTTTTCGAAAGTGGCTTTATCATTGTATATTCCCATTTATGTTTCAATTCCTCCACATACTTGCCCACACGTTTAGGTTGCATTTTAGATTATAGCTAGTTATTGAGTATGAAGTGGCATCTCATTGTTTTATTGCATTTTTCTAATTGCAGTTAGCCATTAGCATCTTTTCATGTGCTTATTGGCCATTCCTGACTCTTTGGTAGATGATCTGATTTTTATATGTGGTCTGGCCATTCCTGACTCTTTGGTAGATGATCTGATTTTTATATGTGGTCTTCAAATATGGATTTAATTTCATAATTATATGAAAAATGTGTTAGACTTCTTTTGTTATTCTGCTCTTTGTACCAAAAAAAACCCCCAAAAATCACCCTAGAGATATAAAATTCATGTATCTACTGTAACAGAATAATAGATGCATAGGAATAAGAAACCTCTTCAGGATTCAATAGGTAACTCTTCTTCTTCTTTTTTTTTTTTTGAAGATTTATTTGAAAGAGTTACAAAGATAGAAAAGGTCTTCTCTCCGATGGTTCACTCCCCAATTGGTAACGGCCAATTGCAATGGCTGGAGCTGCGCTGATCTGAAGCCAGGAGCCAGGAGCTTCTTCCAGGTCTCCCACATGGGTGCAGTGGCCCAAGGATTCAGGCCATCCCCCACTGCTCTCCCAGGCCATAGCAGAGAGCTGGATCGGAAGTGGAGCAGCCGGGTCTTGAATCTGTACCCATATGGGATGCCAGTGCTTCAGGCCAGGGCATTAACCCATTGCGCCACTGCACTGGCTCCTAAATAACTCTTCTTAATTTAGCATTTAAAAATTTTTATTCATTGATTTTGTTTATTTGAGTGACAAGGTTGGGGATAGATCCCTCATCTGGTGATTCACTCTGCAAATGCCTAGGAGCCAGGAACTCAGTTCAGGTCTCCCACATGCCTGGCAGGGACCCAACCATTTGAGTCATCACCCGCTGCCTCCTAGGGTGCTAGGAGGCTCTTGTTGGAATTTGTTCGGTAGTTGCAGAAGGCTTTCGTGTTCCCATATGGGTCTGATGGTTGATGCTGGCTCAGGCTCTCCAGATTAAGTACCTATATGCAGCCTGGGCTTCCTCACAGCATCGCAGATTGGTTCCAAGAGTAGGTGTCCCGAGAGTGCCAGGCATGTGTTGTGTGATCACTTTTCATGGCTTAACTTCAGAAGTCACAAAGTATCACATCATGATTTTTTTTAGAGATTTTTAAAATTTATTTGAAAAGGCAGTTACAGATAGAGATCTTACGTCTGCTGGTTCACTCCCTAGAATGGCTTCAAGAGTCGGGGCTGTGCCAGAACGAAGCCAGGGGCCCAAAGCACTTAGGTTGTCTTTCACTGCTTTCCTAGGTGCATTAGCAGGGAGCTGGATCAGAATTGGAGCAGCTGGATCTCAGACATGCCCATGTGGGATGCTGGTGTTGCAGGCAATGCCTTAATTCCCTGTGCCACAATGCCAACCCTATAAAGTATCACTTCCAACATGGTGATAGGCCTGCCAAAATTCAGGAGGAACAATAATTGGGCCACTGGGGAAGGGTGTCAGCCTAATGTTAAAAGAAAATGTAGGGTGTGAGAAATTGTTATGACCATCTTGGAAACTCCCATCTATATACTGAATAAGCATGAAATGTCAGTTAAATGATTACATTAATGTTCCATCATATTTTAAAGATTTATTTATTTGAAAGAATTACAGAAAGAGGTAGAGACAGAGAGGTCTTCTATCCTCTGGTTCACTCCCCAGATGGCTGCAACGGTTGGAGCTGTGTTGATCTGAATCCAGGAGTCAGGAGCTTCTTCCGTGTCTCCCACATGGGTGCAAGGACCAAAGACTTGGGCCATCTTCTACTGCTTTCCCAGGCTACAGCAGAGAGCTGGATTGGAAGAGGAGCAGTTGGGACTAGAACTGGCGCCCATATGGGAGGCCGGCACTTCAGGCCAGGGCTTTAACCTGCTGTGCCATAGCGCCGGTCCCCTTTAGGTCATTTTTAAAAAACATGCAATTATTCCTTCATTGAATATTTATCAAGGGAACAAGTGTTGTGGCACAGGGGTGAAGCTGCTGCTTGGGATGCCCATGTCTGTCATATCAGAGTACCAATTTGAGTCCTACCTCTGCTTCCAATCCAGCTTCCTGCTAATATGATTCTGGGAGGCAGCAGATTATGACTCAAGTGGCTGAGTCTCTGCCACCCATGTGGGACACTGATGCAGTTCTGGGCTTCTGGTTTTGGCCTGGCCCAGCTTAGGCTTTTTTTTTTTTTTTTTTTTTTTTTTTTTTTTTTGACAGGCAGATTTAGACAGAGAATGGTCTTCCTTTCTGTTGGTTCATCCCCCCCAAAATGGCCATTACGGCCAGTGCGCTGCGCTGATCCGAAGCCAGGAGCCAGGTGCTTCCTCCTGGTCTCCCATGCGGGTGCAGGGCCCGAGCACTTGGGCCATCCTCCACTGCCTTCCCGGGCCACAGGAGAAAGCTGGACTGGAAGAGGAGCAACCAGGACAGAACTGGCATCCCAACCGGGACTAGAACCCGGGGTGCTGGCGCTGCAGGCGGAGGATTAGCCAAATGAGCCACGGTGCCGGCCCCAGCTGAGACTATTGTAAGCATTTGGGAAATGGAGCAGTGGAGAGAAGTTATCTCTTTTCC